>NC_134718.1:36311523-36614553 GCF_049634645.1 Pelodiscus sinensis | reverse complement strand
TAGCAAGTTCGGTATGCATACATTACCCCCCTAGTTCGAACTAGGGGGGTAGTGTAGACATACCCATACAGATTCAACTTAAGAACAAACCTATAGTCCCTATCTTGTATGTAACCCGGGGACTGCCTGTACTACTACAATTTGAAATATGTATCAAACATGGTGACGAGGGTTAGACACTGGGAATTGATCTTTTACAATCAAACAGTGATGCAGGTGCAAATACAACTTTAAGAACCTGGAAAACTTTTGGGCATTAACCCAGTATTTTTTGTAGCGTGCACAAGGTAGGGTCTCTGTAAATTACAGACTGCAAGTTAGGGAAGTATTATCCTCATTTTATATATGGGGATCTGAGGCACAAGATAAAGTAATTTAAGTGACATTAAGTCATCCTTTCTATATAAGATTGTTACATGATTTAAAAAAATTAATTACTAGCACACTTACCCGGCATTGCTTAGGTCATTACAGAGGGGCTCAGGGCAGAGAGCTGGGAGTGTAGGTGGTGAAGGGGTCAGGGTTGGGAGTGAGAAGGGGCTCAGAGCAAGGGGCTGGGGGCTCAGGGCAGGAGATGCGGGGTACAGGATTAGGGCAGGAGGTTGGGAGGTGGGGGGGCTCAGGGCAGGGTGTAGTGGGTGCAGGAGGTTGGCTGATCCTGCACATTCCCGCTGCTGGCTCTCTGGGGCTGGCTGGGGCAGCAGTGGCTGTGCTGCCCGGGTGGTGGCTCCCTGGGGTTGGCCAGGACACAAGCGGCAACTTCCTGGGGCTCACCAAGGTAGCAGGAGTGCGGTGCCCAGCCGGCAGATCTCCAGGTCTAGCCAGTACAAGGGGGCCTGCACTGCCCAGCCAGCAGCTCCGTGAGGCTGGCTGGGTTAGTGGGGGCTGCACTGTTCAGCTGTCAGCTCCCCAGCATGAAGGGTGCTGTGCTGCCTGGACATCAGATCATCCAGGTAGCGTGGGCACTGGGGCCCATGCTGCCCAGGTGACCACAATGGGAACCTTACACGAGTATGGTAGCTGGAAACATCCAGAGATCTGTTTCCACCCAGCCACTCTCTTACTGGTGCACCTCGCCCTTCTGTGACCATTCTGTATAACTATGCCTGCTAAGAGACCTCTCCTTTTGTGTTTTATGAGAAACAATCATATTTCTGGCAAATTCCATTGGCCTGGCACAATTAACTCTTACTTTTCTTTAAGTTATGATAGGAGGAAGCTGCATACCAAATTTGGTGGTCATAGCTCTTACCGTTTAGGAGGAATTTTTGAACAGATTCACAGACTGTCAGACAGACAGACACAAACTCTCAAATATAAGGTAGATTTTACTTAATTGTAAAGGAATTAGTTTCTATTTGATTTATTACGTGTGCCTTAAGTTAATGTGTTGTTGCATGGCCATACTAATATTCAAAGTTATGATGTGGTGCTTTCAACATGGCGCTTGTTCGAAACAGCACCATGATAAATATTCAAAGTTAAGCCCAAGCCCTTAGTACAAGACAGGGGCAAGTATTATACAGTTATATCTTCTCTCAGGTTTAGCAATTTAAATAGATTGTGATATCTTCAGTGTTGCATATTATTGTGATTCAATAAGATGTTGAATGATGAAATAATTCATTACAGATTGATTAAGCACAATGGAGTCAATCTGCTTTAGTATTTCTCCCTTCCAGGATTCTTTTTCTTCAATAAGCAGAAGTAGGAAAAAAATCATGCCCTGTGCTGGCTGTGTTAATCATTTCCCAGATAGATGGACACTGTGGTGTTTAATTACTTTTCACTGTATGCCAGCCCTATTTTGTCTGCATGATCCTTTGAAAATGCCACATTATAAATCAGAGTTCAATTCAGCAGCCTTAAAAAAGTTATTCCCCTATTTAGTCCACTGCTGCAAACTTCACTTTGAGTTTAACTTTCACTCTGGCTTTTTGATAAGAGGCTGTCATGTCTGCACTACCTTATTATGAATTGAACAACAGGGTTTTTTTAGGTCAGGACTAAAGATCATGGAAGTGCAGACCTTGAACCTCATTTCACTGGGGGTATGTCTACACTACAGCACTAATTCGAACTAAGCTAATTCGAACTAGTGAATCTAGACCTAAAAACTAGTTCGAATTAGCATTTTGCTAATTCAAACTAGCACGTCCACATTGAGTGGACCCTGAACCGAGGTTAAGGATGGCCGGAAGCAGTGCCGGCAGGGCATCAGATTAGGATTTAGAGCGTGGAATTGCTGTCTCAGGCTAGCCGAGGGCTGTGATTAAAGGGACCCGACCCCCACCCTGGACAGACAGTTCTCAGGGGTTCCCCGCTTGCAAGCAGTCCTGGCCTGGAGTGCCCTGAGTGCCCACACTTGGCACATCACAGCACTCAGCCATCAGCCCGGCTGCACTTGCCGCAGGCTGCCATCTGGGGGGGGGGGGGGAAGGATCAATCAGGGGCTGCAGGAGAGCTTCCATCCTGAGGAGCCATCCCAGTCCTCCCCATCGGGGGCTCGTACCCCATTCCTCCCTCACCTCCTTCCACTTACTCCTCCCTAGCCCCCCTTCCTGATGTACAAAATAAAGGACATGTGTGTTCAAAAATAGAATCTCTCTTAATTGACCAAAACTCGGGGAGACTGGGAAAAGGAGGTGGGAGAGGGTAGGGCAACTAAAATGATCAGGGTTTGGAACAGGTCCCATATGAAGAGAGGCTAAAGAGACTGGGACTTTTCAGCTTAGAAAAGAGGACACGGAGGGGGGAATATGATAGAGGTCTATAAAAGCACAAGTGGTGTGGAGAGGGTGCATAAAGAAAAGTTCTTCATTAGTTCCCATAATAGAAGGACTAGAGGACACCAAATGAAATGAATGGGTAGCAGGCTTCAAACTAATAACAGAAATTTGTTCTTCACAAAGCAAAGAGTCAACCTGTGGAACTCCTTGCTGCAGGAGGCTGTGAAGGCTACAACTAGAACAGAGTTTAAAGAGAAGTGAGATCAAGTCATGGATGTTGGGTAGAAATTATCCAGGGGGTAGAAATGGTGTCCCTGGCCTCTGTTTGTGGAAGGCTGGAGATGGATGGCACGAGACAAATGGCTTGGTCATTGTCTTCAGACCATCCCCTCCAGGGTCCCTAGTGTTGGCCACTGTCGGAAGACAGGCTACAGGGCTAGATGGACCTTTGGTCTGACCCAGTATGGCCATTCTAAGCTCAGGCCTCATGGTTGGGGGTCTCACTGGACCACCCTGATTTTCATGCACACCTGCTCCTGGGTTGCCAGGCTGGCAGCTCTCCTGCCCTAGACGGCCACTTTCCTGTGCCTAGTGCAGAGGTCATGGATGAGGTCCACGATGTCCGCACTAGACCAGGTGGGCGCCCGCCTCTTGCGGACCTGGGCAGGCTCCTGGGAGCTGCCAGCCTGGTCCCGGGAAGAGGCGGAGGGCTGGGTGGCAGCGGGTGGCTGGCTTGAGCCATGCCAGGTGCAGGGTCTGCTGTCTGGGTGCTGGCAGGCTTGCACCTGGCATGGGCACCGTAGCCAGCCCATGCCCCTTTAAGGGCTCCGGGGCAGGGAGGGGGGCAGACGAGTTTCCCTGGTGGTGCCCAGAGTGGCCACCAGGGAAAGCTGGGGAGGGCTAGCCTCCCACTAGTTCGAATTAAGTGGCTACACAGCCCTTAATTTGAACTAGTTAATTCGAACTAGGTGTTAGTCCTCGTGGAATGCGGTCTACCTAGTTCGAATTAAGCGCTCTGCTAGTTCGAATTAAGTTTGAACTAGCGGAGCGCTAGTGTAGCACCTATCAAAGTTAATTCGAACTAACGTCTGTTAGTTCGAATTAACTTTGTAGTGTAGACATACTCTGGGAGAGTTAGGTAAACATCATATTTTGAAGAATTAGCATACTAGTCTCCTATATTATACATGCAAAAGAGCAATCATATTAGGAGAAGAAACAAAAATATTATCTCATTATATAAAAAAAAATCCTGTGGGATGACAACGTGATGTCATCACATCACAGCATCCACAGGCTTGGGTGGATAGGCACGGGCAGGTAAATCTCCACCCCCAGCCCTGACCCTTTTGCCCCAGGCCCCATCCTTGGAGCCATTGCGAGCTTGGCCCTCTCTGGCAGCCATGTGGAGAACTGGGCTTGGACACTGTGGCCTTGGCCTTCCCTTGTCACTGGGGGAAGAGCCAGGCCTCGCCTGGCCTGTTGTGTCGCAGCCTTTCCCAGCTGCAGAGCTGGGCCTGGTGCAGCCTCGTCTGGGGGCAGGGAGGGAGAAAGGGCCTGTCCTGGCATGGCTGGGGTGAAGGGGAGGGCAGAAGGGTCCAGACTAGTGCAGCGGGGTCACGGAAGGAGAAAGGGACCAAGGCTGGCATGGGGGGGGGGGCAGATGGGGTGGAAAGAGGGTCCAGGCTGGCACAGATGGGGAGTTGGAGGGAAAGAGAAGGAACCTGGGCTGGTACAGGGGGATGGGGAGGGAGAAGGGGCCTGGGTTGGCACAGCTTGGGTTCGGGGGCAGGGAGTTGGTGGGGAGGGAGAAGATGCCTGGGCTGGTATGGCTGGGGGTGGAGGGGCAACGGAATGGAGAAGGGTCTCAGGCTCACACAAGGGGATGGGAGGGAGAAGGGGCCTGGCCTGGCATGGCTGGGGGCAGTGGGGAGGGAGAAGGGACCTGGGCTGACGCAGTTGCAACCCGCTCCTCCCCGGTGGCTGGGAGGAGAGCTAGGGTTGCCAACCCCCGTGGGAGGTGGGTTGGAGAGCATAGTGAACAGAGGGCGCAGTCCTCTAGTTAAAGGTTAAATTATAAAGACATGAAAAAAAATCACACAATCTATTAATATTATGGGGAAAAAACCCTTAAATTACTTTAAGGAACTCAGGGTATGTCTACACTACCCCCCTAGTTTGAACTAGGGAGGCTAACATAGGCATTCGAAGTTGCAAATGAAGCTCGGGATTTAAATATCCTGGGCTTTATTTCCATCTCCCATCTGGGCGCCATTTTTAAATCCCTCTTGTGGAATGAGGTGTAACAGTTAACTCGAACTAAGGACTTAGTTCGAGTTAACGTTTGACTGTCGCATGTAGCCATGGGCAGTTAGTTTGGACTAGGGGGATTTAAAAATGGCACCTGGACGGAAAGATGAAAATAAAGCCCGGATATTTAAATCCCAGGCTTCGTTTGCAACTTCGAATGCCTGCATTAGCCTCCCTAGTTCAAACTAGGGGGCTAGTGTAGACATACCCTCTGAGCTTTCAGGTTTATTAAAGATCTATTTTCTGAAGACTGAGTTAAAATTTCACAAATACCAAGAAAAATCAGCAGTACAATGTTGATTGAGTCTGATGGACTTTAGCTTTAAAAAACTTATTGCCAGCTTATAATAAACTGGTGGCAAAAGATCCCTGGGTTTTTCTGTCTACTATGAGATAAGTTTGATAATGCTCTGTCAGTATAAGCAGGAATTGTTACACGTAATTGCCAAATTGTCTCTGTACTTCATTTGTACAGTATTTCAGATTATTAAATTCATTTTTCTTTAAAATCAGATCAAATACACCTCGAAACTCCTTTCACCATTGAGGAGGTTCTAACTTAAGAATCAACTAGTGACAATAGTTGCGGGAACAATCTAAAGTAGGAATGCAACAAGGAGAAGGGGAACGAAAACCCATGTACAAGGGACAACAGAGCCTGAAGCAGCAGCAAGAAATCCAGCAGCATGCTGGGAGTGGGCCTAGCCCAGTGCCTGAGGCTCTGATTTTGGCTGCAGCTTCTGAGGGACCCACCAGCCCCCACACCACCCAGGCAACGAAGGACTGAGATGCTCAGCACCAGGATTACAAATCAGTTTAAATGAAAATGGTTTTCTCTCTTTTTGCAAAGTTCCTAGAACACTACATTAAACTTCCATCCAACTTCAAGGTGATGGGCTTTTTTAATGTTTTGTTGTTGTTTTTGTTTGTTTGTTGTTTTTGGAGCGGAATAGAGGAGGTTAAATAATCAAACTTAAAAAAAACCCACAACAACTTTACAACTTGCAGAGAGTGATACAAAGAGCCTCAGATCCAAGTGTTATTAATGTGACAGAAACTTTCTTACATAACAGTACATTAGTGTTATTTGCAACCATGTTAATTGTAAATAGAAACAAGTTTGGTCTCATTAATCTTTGGCATCCTTTCTGGCATAAGAGCACCCTTCAAAATGACAAATATTACAAGGATAGAGCCTGAAGCAAATATATAAAATGAAATCAATAACAGGGTTTACTTCAGCTCAGGCTTAAAGTTTATCTTAATTATCCATCAATGTGTTTTATGTACTGCTGCACTAGCTGTGTTGGTCCCAGGATCTTAGAATGACAAGGTGCATGATGTAATATCTTTTATTGGATTAACATCTGTTGGTGGGAGATGAAGCTTTCAAGTTTACACAGAGCTTTTTTCCAAGTCTGGGAAACTAACTCAGTGTTTAATTACAGCTAAATCTAAGATTTGAACAGACTGTTTAGCATATTTCACATATATTTCAAGGTACCATTCAATGTCAAGTGCCACCTCTTCAGACACAGGGAAAAAAGGAAGGGCAACAGGAAGCATCCAGGGAGGGGGTTGTCAGTGGGGATTACAGATTGTTGTAATAAGCCATAAAACCAGTGTGTCTAGTCAATCCATGATTTTTAATGCCTAGCAAAGAGTGATCACTTTGTTAAAAAAGGGTTTTACCCATAGGGGATGTGATGGTTTTATCCTTTATCATTTTCCTGGGTGAGTTTGTGAGAGAGCTTAGTGATTGTCTGATTTCACCCAGATAGCAGTGATTGGGCCTTTTTAGTGTGCTGGATGAGGTACAGAGCATGTTGTAATAGGCATGTGTAGGATTCATGGATTTTGAAAGGTGTATTAGAACATAAGAACGGCCATACTAGGTCAGACCAAAGTTCAATCTAACTCAGTATCCAGTCTTCCAACAGTGGCCAATGCCAAGTGCCCCAGAGGGAAGGAACAGAACAGTTAATCAGCAAATGATCTGTCCCCTGTCACCTATTCCCAATCAGAGACTAGGGGCATCATTCCTGCCCACTGTGGCTAATAGCCATTGATGGACCTACAGTTTGACTGTGTTAATCATTGTAGCAGTGGAGATATGTCTGCAGGTTTTCCACTGTTTGTTCTGGCAGAGTCTGGTGCTGCTTTGAGTTGATGTGTCCTGGTTCATGGGGAGCGAGCTTCTGATAAGGAGCTCTGACTTAGTTTCTCAAACCTGAAGGAGAGTGCTGTATAAGCTCGAAAACTTGTCTCTCCCTCACCAACGAAAGTAGGTCCAATAAAACACTCATCTTGTCTCACCGGTGTATTCTTATTTAAAAGGTTATTACCCAATGGTATAGCCTTTGTTATATTTCACAAGCCCTTTTAAAATGGTGACCCCTTACCATCTAGCACTTTAAATAGATTAAGATTTATACAGTCTTCTACATTGAAATATATTTAATGTCTATTTTTATAATATGAATATAAAATTTAACAAATTACCTTTTATTAAACTTAAAACACAGAACAACGTATAATCATTTAAATAAGTTTGTTCATATCTTGAAGATAACCTATAACACTTAGCAACATTTCTTTTAAGACTACCACTTTAGTGTAGGGAAAAAAAAGATGTTATGATTCTTCAGCTAAAGTGTCAATATTGATCCTAAAAATATGGAAGGCTTGATTCTGTCTCTATATTATGGCTAGTTTGAACTGCTTCACTGGCTGACCAAGCTGTATGAAGATCTTCCTACTGGAGAGGGACCAAAGAGGCATAATAGCGACTCCTTTGTTACCATGCTTTTTTGTGGAAGGGCAGCTCAGACAAAGAACTGGCTAGGACCAGTGACAAAGATAGATATCATCTCTAGATGGGTGGAGGAAATCCCATTTGCTCTCTCCCCAGCACTACTGTGCTTACCTCCCCCCTCCCCCAGACCCTCTCTCATTCCAGAGACTGATTCTGCCTCTACCCCACTGTGCTCTTACCCCCACCCATGCCTTGCTTCAGCTGGAGATCAATCCTCCCCCCACAATTCTCTTGTCCCTGACTCCTCCCTCATTCCAGGTGGGGACTCATCCTCTCCCTCATGCTCTTGTCCCTGGCATACATCTTTAAATCTTCATTTTGATATGTTCAGAAAGTGGTATGAAAGAAAAAAGAACATCTCAATCACCAGCAAAGGCTTTTTTCAGCCATAAAGAAAACCAAATCCTGTACATAGTACATTCCCTCCCTCTTCATAAAAAGTGCAAAGCCTAGTGAGGCTTACAGGATCTGCTGATGAAGGGTTCTGGGGTTGGTAGATCCCCATCTCGACTGCCACGCTGTGCCGACAATCAGCTGATCAGCTCAGCGCGGCAGCAATTTTGATTTAAATGAAGCGGCGATTATTTAAATCACCGCTTCATTTCCCTTTGCCATCCTGCCTAATTTACATGGTTCCATCGACGGAGCCATGTAGTTTAGACACGCCTCTAGAGATAAATTTACAAGTGGCATTAGAGAACTTTAGAACCCTGCACTCAAGAAATGCAGAAATGGTGAACTGTGTGTATTTGGACTGTATATTTCATTTGAAAAAATATTCTTAAACTTTGTGTCAGTGAGATCTTGATGGGTTTTGTTTCAATTTAAAGAAGAAACTGTAATTATACAGAATATTAATTCAACTCTTGGAGGCCTGTTTTCCTGTGTATAATGAGGTTAAAAATGTAAATAATGGACATATAATGTATTATGTCTTCCGAGAACCCATTCTTAGGAGCAGACACTGTTAGGTAGGCATCAATGCATATTTTACAATTTATTTGGTATCACTATCTACATACAGAATGAAAGTACAGCAACACAAATTTATTATATAACTGGTTAGAGTGAATGATTCTCAGTACCCTATAAAATAAGCTACATAGTAACATTATTTATTCTCAACTTTTAAAAAAATATGTTTGTATTTTTGAAAATCCATGAAATATAACTTACTTTTGGAAGGGACACGTAGATTAGATCGAACCACTTGTAGGGAGTCTGCTTGTACCCGAAGTTTATAGCTTTTCACACTTTCGTAGTCAAGAGGCTTTTTAATGAAGATAACACCTGTTCTGTTATTGATGGCGAAAACATCTGTAATGCAGCAAACATAAAACTAGTCACTTTCTAAAGACTGTAAATGATGATAGGATATTTCATTAAACCTTTAAGACTAAGTATTTCCAATCTTGTAAAGACCTTGGTCATTCCTGTGTCCTAGTTCAGAGGTTGAGGAATCTAAAACTTTCACCACCCTTAGGCCTCCAGTGTTCCTGGCCCCCACAGTGCTCTTTGTTTCCATGATCAACTGCTGATCTGGGTACTGGAATTAGGCACTGGCACAGCAAATTTTAGGGCAAGCTGCAAAAGTTATTTAGATATATAACCTCTTCCTGCATCTGAGAGAAGGTTAATACCGTTTTCCCCCAAATAACTTTAGTGTCGTTTTGTTTACAGTTTTTAAGATCAAGCATGGTGAGTGCCTGAGAATGAGGTAAGCTTGAGACTACATGTTTACCTCTTTCTTTAAATACCAGATTTAGTCAACACACCACATAGAGTTAGACAACACGTCACATAATACGTAGGGTTCTGTCATGACTGAAATCTACAGTATATTAAAACAAATCAGTTTTCTCTGTAAGTAGGACAGTATCACCAGGGCAGCTGAAAGACCTGTTGATAGCAATCAGTTACAGACTAGACATTCCTATTGGTCACTCTAGAAGGGCCAGGGCACTGTATGGACAGAAAAAAGGTATAAGCGTGCAGTTAACTCAACATCTGCAGTTATCTGTTTGAAGATCATTGACAAGTCAGAAGAAGAGGCATGGGTTCATCTCAGGCAAGAAAATGGTCCACAACAAGGAGTGAAGCTGCAGCAGGCTAGTATGAACTGACTCAAGTTATGTGGAGTCTTTTTGCAAACAGTTCTGTTACAATCAGCTAAAACAAGTACAAAATATGTTATCGCAAATTTCCCTCTATGATTTATGAAAGTAGGGTAGTGGAGGCTAGAGCAGCTTCTGCTACTTGGCCATGGTGGGGAGCCAGGATTTAGCACTAACTGTTTTATTTATATATGCCACATTCTGAAATTGTTTTAGTTCAATTAGCATATTGTACATTAATCTGTGACTTCACTGAGATACTCTTACTTACCATCTTCATTTCCTGAAACAATTGAATATATAATGGTCTGATTCAAGGCAGCAGCAGTTACAACAGCAATCAGAGTTCCCTTGGGTGCACCTTCACTCACTGGCGGGGGTCTGCAAATCAGACAGAAGGATATCATTTTCTTACACTTATGTATTCACACATTTATTCTCTAAATTAGCATTTGTCCCCACTTATTAGGTTGCCACAGCAGGATGACAATTGGGATCTGGATTAACATGACAAAGTTTAATCCTTGGAGCAATATTGACTGTCTACTGGAAATGAAGATAGCTAGCATGTGAAATATGACAATGTGAGGCTATAACACATCCCGAAGGTATAAGGAAGGGAAAAATAGGGGATAAAGATAACAGGAGCCAAGAATATTCATCACCTGGTAAAAAGCAAGCAATAGTTATAAGCAAAAAAGCCACTTTATAGAGCTATGCGCTGCTAAATAAAAATGACATCTGCTAGAAACACGTAGGGGAAAGGTCCTACATTAGAAACTTTATATACATCAAGATGATTTGTGTGAAATCCACTGCAGTTAGACCTCAATTCAGCAAGGCATTTAAGCATGCATAAAAACTGATGAGTAGTCCTAGTGAAGTCAAGGGAAAAGGTCAGGTAATTAAAATTATACATGTGAATACTGTGCCCCCCTTTCCACATCCACAGTTTAAAAATCATCAGTGGAGAATTCACCACATCTCTTAGTAAGTTGTTCCAATGGTTAGTTACCATCTCTGTTAAAAATATACGCTTTATGTCCAGTCTGAATTTGTTTAGTTTCAAATTTCAGCCATTGAATAATGTTAAACATTTCTCTTCTAGATAGAAGAGCCCATTACTAAATATACTTATATAGTATCTTTAATGTTTATTACTCTCTTTGTTAAGATAAATCTATCAAATCTATCACTGTACGACATTATTTCTAATCATTCTTGTGACTCATCTCTGAACCCTCTCCCATGTATCGACTTCTTCCTTGAATTGTGGGCCTCAAATCTGGAAACAGTATTTCAGCAGCCATCAGCCCAGTGCCAAACACAGAGGTAAAATAACCTCTTTACTTCTACTAAAGATTCCCTTGTTTATGCATCTTATTATCAAATTATCTTTTTTGGCCACAATGTCACATTTGAGCATGTGGTCAGCTGATTATTCTACACTCCTCCACCACACAACAAATCTCTCTGAGGCTCTTCTTCCCAGGATGGACTCCACTAACCTGCAAGTATGACCTACGTTCGTTGTTCATGGATGAATACATTTGCAGTTAGCCACATTAAAACACCTGGGCTGTGTCTACACTGGTGCGATCTTGCACCAGAGCTATGCAAATGAGGCTAAGTGTGGAATATTGCTGAGCCGCATTTGCATATCTAATGAGCCGCCATTTTTGCAGAAGAGGCTCTTGCGCCAGAAGGAGCTGTCTACACTGCCCCTTCTTGTGAAAGAAAAACCCTCTTGCACAATGCCGCTATTCCCGAAAATAATCAGCATAGCAGCATTGTGCAAGAGGGTTTTTCTTGCGCAAGAAGGGGCAGTGTAGACAGCTCCTTCTGACGCAAGAGCCTCTTCTGCAAAATGGCGGCTCATTAGATATGCAAACGAGGCTCGGTGATATTCCATGCTTAGCCTCGTTTGCATAGCTATGGCGCAAGATCACGCCAGTATAGACATAGCCATATTGTTTGCTTGCATCCAGCTCACAAGATGAGCCTGATCACTCTAAATGACCTGTGAACTTCATTATCTATCACTTCCCTAATTTGTTTGTGAGATGCATACTTTATTGGTGGTGGATTTTGTGTTTTCTTTCATGTCATTTACAAAAATGATAGAGTAAGGGTAGAACAGATCCCAGTGGGAACTAGTTGAAAAAAATCCCTTCTTGATGATAGTTTTCAGTTTACAGTTACATTTTGAGACTTGTCAGTTAGGTAGCTGAAGAATAAAATATAAGAATGCCTATAGTGGGTCAGACCAAAGGTCCATCTAGCTCAGTATCCTGCCTTCCAACAGTGGACAATGCTCAAGAAGTAATGAACAGAACTGCTAATCACCAAGGGTATGTCTACACTACCCTCCTAGTTCGAACTAGGAGGGTAATGTAGGCATACCGCACTTGCAAATGAAGCCCGGGATTTGAATTTCCCGGGCTTCATTTGCATAAGTGGGGAGCCGCCATTTTTAAAACCCCGCTGGTTCAAACCCCGTGCAGTGCGGCTACACGGGGCTCGAACTAGGTAGTTTGAACTAGGCTTCCTATTCCGAACTACCGGTACACCTCATTCCTCATTCCACGAGGTGTACCGGTAGTTCGGAATAGGAAGCCTAGTTCAAACTACCTAGTTCGAGCCCCGTGTAGCCGCGCTGCATGGGGTTCGAACCAGCGGGGTTTTAAAAATGGCGGCTCCCCGCTTATGCAAATGAAGCCCGGGAAATTCAAATCCTGGGCTTCATTTGCAAGTGCGGTATGCCTACATTACCCTCCTAGTTCGAACTAGGAGGGTAGTGTAGACATATCCCAAGTCACTTATTCCCAGCTTCTGGCAAACAGAGGTTAGGGACACCATCTCTGGGTAATAACCAATTATGGAGCTAACCTCCAGGACTTAATCTAGTTCTTTTTTGAACCTTAGTTTTATTCTTGGCCTTCATAACATCCTCTGGCAAAGAGTTCCACAGGTTATCTGTGCTTTGTTTGAATAACTATTTCCTCTTGCTTCTTTTAAACTTGCTGCCTGTTAATTTATTGTCCCCTAGTTCTTGAGTTATGAGGAGTAAATAGCATTTCCTTGTTTACTTTCTCTGTACCAGTCAGAATTTTATAGACATCAATCTTAACCCCCTCTTAGTTATTTCATTTCTTTGCTGAAAATTCTTACTAATTTATCTTCATACAGAAGCTGCTCCATACCCCTAATCACTTTTGTTGCCTTTTTCTGAACTCTTTCCAATGCCAGGCTATCTTTTTGGAGGTGGGGTGACGGCATCTGCATGTAGTATTGAAGATGTCGGTGTACCATGGATTTATGTAGCACCAATATGATATTTTCTGTCTTATTATTTATGTCTTTGTTAATGATTCCCAACATTGTCTGCTTTTTTGACTGCCACTGTACACTGAGGCTACGTCTACAATAAAGCTATTCTGCGCCTTAAGAGCAAGCCCGTTGTATCAAAATATAATGGGCTCGCTATTCTGACATCCCTGTAAATCTCGTTGAATGGGGGATAAGGGACGTTTAAGAATAGCACTTTATTTCAAAATAAGACTGAAATAAGATGCACAATTTGCATAGTGCACATTGTGTAGCTTATTTCGAGGTGAGTGTGCTGTATAGATGCACCCAGAGTGGATGTTTTCAGAGAACTATCCACAATGATGCTGAGATTTCTTTCTTCAGCGGTAACAACCAATTTAGACCCCCTCACTTTATATGTATAGTTGGGATTATGTTTTCCAATGTGCATTACTTTGCATTTGTCAACATGGCCCCACCGGTTGTTTAGCAGGCTTCGTGCTTCTCATGTATTTAAAATTTCTTTGCTATTACTTTTTCAACCTTGGGCTAGCTTTTTCAGCCTTCCTAATTATATTTTTACACTTCATTTGCCAGAGTTTATGCTCTTTTCACACTAGAATTTAACTCCCACATTTTAAAAGATGCCTTTTTGCCACTTGCTTCTTTTTTAAAAACTTTGTTGTTAAATAAAGAAGCTTACATTTTGAGCATCTCTTTGGCCAATCTTCTTTATGTAAGTTTAATTATTCTTTTGTTTTTTAAATGATATTCTACCAACAGATGGGCTTATGGCCTTGAAACTCTTAGAAATTAGCAAATCATATCCAGACAGCTCATTTTACTGTATGTAATTAAATAGCTATCTCCTGGTATGAAGTAAATACTATTCCACTCTCAGATGTCTCACTGTCTAAATGTTAGGACATTTAGTACATTATCTCTATAATGAGTGTCATGAGTAATACTTTTCTGAAAAACAATGTGGCTATACAATCTCTAGAAAAACCCTCCTCACCCAATCACAAGAATAATAGGATCATTTTGACAACAACTGATATGTGCCACAGAGCTTCCTTCCCCAATACATGTAAAGGAGGAAGCAATGGGTAATTATCCTTCACTTCCAACAAATGAATCAGTGCTAATGTAATTTAAATAGCTCCCTTCAACAAATGTAAAGTAAGATACTGCTAGTAAATTCAGCAACAACTTTCAATTATTTGTTAAAGGAAAATATATGATAATAATCACTCTGAACAATGGTGAATAAAGTGGCAATGTCAGAAGGCCAGGCCACAAGTCATGTGCCTCAATTTGCTCTTTTAGCTTCTATAAGTTAGTCCTGAGTCAGATTTTACATTCCATAATTCCATATTCATTAATTAATATTAGCAACAGATTTCATTAATTAATAACCAATAAACCAATAGTCCCTGGCTTCATTTTCCTCCTCACTGGAGTCTTTTTCTTCTTGTAGCCTCCTCCCATCAGTAAATGACCAGCAGTCCCTATCGTTTGACAGCAGGACTACTCAGCTTTGGAAGCTCCAGGGGCCACAATGATAGTCACAGTACATGCCAAGGGCCACAACTTTAGTGTGGTTGCATATACATGCAAATATATATGCAAATATATGCAAATAGTTTCTTTCACACTGACGGGCATGAATACAAAAATTAAGGCAAGACTACACAACACACAGGCCCTGTTAGTCAGTTCTGCTGATATTAATAAAATGCAATATTTTCCTGATTTCCATCCATCTGACAGCACTTTTAATGAGCAATGACTGTCCAGGAATTTAACTACTAAAACACATATCATCCAATGACCATTATATTGACTACGTTTTTGTTTTGGCTCCCAGCTGTGTGTTGAGCACTGCGTAAGCCCAAACTGCATCGTGGGCCACAAACACATGGACTTCGGGCCACATGCAGCCCACAGGCCACGTGCTGAGTAAACATGGTCTGACAGAATTGGCTGCCCCAACCATCATCCACATTTGGGTTCAATTTTTTGTTCTGCTATTCCTTTTTGTAAAGTGTATCTCTCAGTTAATTTCTTCCTCCTCCCCATCTCTCCTATTCTGGCTGTATATTCTTCTTCTTACTCCCTTCCTAGGAATCAAGCTAAAACTGTAGGTGTGTCTAGCCAAGAGGAAGATGCCAGTTCTTTTCCTCCCCACTATATCCCTTCTTCAAGGACTCTGACCATTTTTTCTGGGCTTTTACTGTCAACTCCCAAATCCTCATTCAGGGCTCATCCACAAAGAGGCTTATTCTACATCCTGGAGTTTCCTCCAGCATGCAACAGCCACAGGGTTTCTCTGGATCTGGAAACAACTTCCTCTCCTCACTGTGTCAACTTCCTCTTTATACTGTTCTAGTTGTTTCTTTCCAACTCAGCTGCTCCATTTCTAATTAGCTAAAGGATGTGAGCTGGTGGGCCCCAGGTATTCTCCATGGGAGCCTCATGGGTCATTTGGGACCTGACCTTTCCTGAAGGGCCACTGGCAATAGGCAACAGCAGATATTTTTTCATTCATATACAGATGTTGATATTTGGATATCTAATTCAATATTTTCCTTTCTAGTCTCACACTATTTATTATACTTATAAGATACAGACAGATAAAAAACTTGGCTATTTACATTTAGGCTCTTAAATAAAAGTAAAAAACAACAAATGGTCTGGTAGCACTTTATAGACTAACAAAACATGTAGATGGTATCATTCATTGGCTTCCATGGGCACAGCCCACTTCTTCAGATGACCAGAGTTATGAGTTTGGGATATGAAAACTCGAAATAAATAGGAGAGGGGAAGGATAGCTGTTGTCTACAATTAATATAGTATTAGTTTCAGATGATATTGTGTCAAAAATTCTCCTGTTTTCAGAATAATCTTAGACGTTTTTAGACCACACCACATTCTCTGTTCAAAGCTGTAGAGGGATTGAAAATTTCACTCTTTAATAGAACTCTGTTTGAAAACTTGACTACTGAAGTCTGACCATTGCTTAGCAAGTTACTGATATGCCAACAATTTGACCTTGATTTCAGACTTACAATATGCATATTTTCATATGAGAAGGGATGTTAGTCAGAATTACAAATAGAGATATTAAATATATAAAACTCATCTAAAAATCTCACCTAGCAAATTATTCTTCTCTTCCACCACCACCAGACTATTGAGTTTGTGCAAGCTTGTACTAGTTGAAAATGAGAAGGCAAATGAGGAACCAAGACCACAGCTCATCATGCTAAGAGGTGTATTGAAAAATAAGCACTGTGGTATCATTTGCAGTCTCTCCACTTATGTTTAGTCCTACAATTATTTTTTACTTTTGAGGAAGAGTACAGAAATTAAATTCTTTATAATGGGACATTTTACTAAATCTCTAAAACTAGATTTGTATAATTATTATAAATGTGCATTTTAAGGTTGATCTTAGTGGCATGGCAAAAAAGCAATCAAACCAATTTTGATATAGCTGATTTAATGTGTTCATCCAGGGGTGGCAGGTACCATAGGTGGGGAAAGGCATTGCCTTCTCAAACCACTAGCCTGGTCCCAATCACACTCTGCTGCCAGAATGCCCACTGTAGGCATTCTGGGGGCAGAGTGTTGCGGCCCCCCAGTGACTGCCCTTCCCATGCTCTTGGCTGTGGATCGGTGTCCTTCTCTCTTCCCGTGCTCCAGGGCCAGGAGGCTAGGACTGCCTGCTGCCTACTCTCTCTCCCTGTGCTCTGGGGCCAGGGAGAATGGAGCCACTGGTGCTTCAGGGATGCTGGGGTGCATGTGTGCCCTCCCGGCCGCCTCCCCCCACCCCAGTGGGTGGTGGAGCAGGGAGGCAGTTTGGCTCCCATGGGGGGTGGGGCCTCAGTGGAAAGGGCCTTCACCAACTGTCCATGTGTTCATCAAATGTAGTTAGTGAGGAAATTGAAATCTTTTTGATGTTACATTAGATTAGACTCTTTTATTCCTCTCTTTCTTCAAACTGCATACAATTGAAATCTGTGAAGACAAGATTTCTTATATAAAAACTTGGTTCCAACTTGCACATTTTAGTGCTTTAACCCCTGCAAAACACCAACAAAGACACAGTGTTGTAAATTCCATTCTAATATTGCTGAATTCAACGGATTGATGAATCAATACCAATTGGGAAGCTGCTTTTGCATTCAATATGAGAGAATTTGAAGGAAGTGGAGACATAACCAAGGGAATTCACGTTCTTTTAACCTTCCAGTAATTGCACCTCATTGATTTCATTTCCTTGATTTAACTAAGGTAATCAAGTGCACAGGACAATACATCAGTTCAATTAAAACATACAGTTGGTCCCTTAAGAACCTTTTGCTGAACTACAGATAAGTGAATTGGTAAAGGCAGAATATCTCAATAGATAACATATTGTTTTTTGCCCTGTACTTCATCTATAATGAGATAGGTTTTTAGAGATATATACATCATTTTCCATATTTAAGACTAAAATGTACAGTAGCAGCATTGTTTTCACTTGGGAAATATATTCAGTGTGAAATTAATTTGGCAATAGGGAGAGGTATCTTTATTCACTAATTAAAATTATTTAGAAATAAAAAGAAAATTATTTATTAGAGGGATAATAAACAACACTAGTTATGGTCCATGAGCTTGTCTAAGCCACTTGATCTGAAGTATAGAAAACAAATGAAATAGTAGAAGGGAAAAAATGGTCATGTGGCTAAATCACCTGATTAAGATTCAGATCAGATGGCTTTTACTTTTAGCGGTCACATACTTTCTGGCAGTAGATCCTCAAAAGTATTTAGGCACATAATTCCCATTGAAATCAATGGGAGATAATAATTAACTTTGGGAATTCCTTCCTGTAACCTTCCTTCTGAAGAGAGCATGAAAACTTTAAATTTCTCTTAGCAGTTTGGCTGTGCAGTCTTAGGCATGTGTATACACACAACCTTTCTAGGACACAGGAATCAGTTCATGGTCTTAAAGGTTTAATTTTTATTAAGAAAAATAAGAAAACACGTTGGTAAAACATTGCTTGGTTGCTACGTATTATAGAAAAACTGAAAAAATAAAAGGATTAAAAACATAGAGATGTGCTTCCCTAGGATTCCATTTGTAAAATGTAACAAAGTGGTTACTTGTGCTTCCCATAGGGAAGTCCAACAAACCCCCAAAATAGAGAAAATAACCTGATCATGTCTGATTAAATATTCCCTGTTCTACTCACATATCAGTAGTTCCAAAATTTAGTCCTTCCTTAGGCATGGGTGTCACTGAATTCTCCATTCCTGAATCCATAGATTATTTAATATCCTCTAAGGCTCTGCTCTGGCCACACAATAGGAACAGGAAGGGCCACTGTTCCCAATTCAAAAGCCTACACTGTTTCCATTGGCTCTCCTGGCATCCTGCCAAGTCATTTCCTCCTTCCCTAGCATTCCTGGGGATTCTTTAGCATTCACTGCCTATGGTTTTAACCCTTAGAGGAAAGGCAATTAGGGTTAGGTCTAAAGAGTTAAAACTACTATTAATGTAATGTTCAGAAAATGGTGTTTAACCCCCCTCTCATTCACCACATCATGTCATAAATTTTGGGTTCATGTGATAAACTAATGACATACCATAAGTATTTTTTTAAAACTGCATTTATCACATACTTCAGGCATTTTACCAGCAATTCAATACTTCTAAATGCCCCCCAAATGTCCTTCTGGGATATATTCTGACAATATAAACATTCAGGCTATTTCAAACAACTGTCACTTAAAGAAGGGAAAACAAAAATCTGCTATAGAATTGTTTGCTTCATTCACAAATAAACAGAATTTTTTGAAATTATAGTCATGTAAGGTGCAAGGTGAATAACACAGTAGTAGTAATCTGATTTTCTACCTCCAAAGTCATTGTAGCTCTATTCAAGGGGTTAGATCTTTTACCAAGTCAAAAACATTTTGTTTTGAGACCCTT
The DNA here is from genome assembly GCF_049634645.1 of Pelodiscus sinensis. Lineage (NCBI taxonomy): Eukaryota > Metazoa > Chordata > Testudines > Trionychidae > Pelodiscus > Pelodiscus sinensis. The sequence goes on along the minus strand of NC_134718.1, from coordinate 36,595,285 downwards.
CTGGGTTCGGGTCAACTCTCTACCAGATTCCCAGTCAGGTGTAAAGAAACAAAAGGTCTTTTACTAAACTGTCATCCCCTTAGACTGGACAGCACCTGTAGCAGAGTTACTCAATATTAGCAAATAAATTGCTGGTGAGAAATTACACAATAGTCCCACTTCAGGCCTCCCACCCCTTGGGGAAGTTCTGGCAGGCAGACAGATCTCAAGCCATTCCTTTCTCTCAGGCTATGTCTACACTCCAGGGTTTTTTTGGGATACCTCTGGTATCCCAGAAAAACTCCGCTGCATCCAGGGAATGCATCTGCTCTTCCGCTTTTTTTTGAGGAAGAGCAGACACACTCTTTCAGAAATCCTGTCTTTTTCCTCCAATGAGGAAGAAGGGCTCTTCTGAAGGAGGCAGTTTTTCCAAAATTTGGCCCAATGTAGATGGGCCAAATTTCGGAAAAGCCTCTTCCGAAAAAACTATTGGACAGCAATTTGCGTACCTTTTTCTGATAGATCCCTGTAGTGTAGACATAGCCTCAGATTTAGTGATAAAGAGCTGATCTCTAACCCCTCCCTCCAAACCTGGTGGCACCTGTTGTAGGTTTAGCAGGGGGAAGCTGATGGAGCCCATGGTAATCATTAACTCTTCCTGGCTGGTGTAGGTCAATATACCCAATAACAACCACTCTATAGGAACAAAACAACCTTAAAATTGGCAAGTATAGAAATCCTTTACTTTGCCTGGGAAGAGGAAGAATTCCACTACTGGTGTAAAGTTAACGATTGAGGCTGTAATGCTTTGAGACCCGGTGCAGGCTCATGAGAAGGCTCTTAGTTCTGAATGAACACTGACAAAAGCATAGCTAGAAACCAGTCTGGTTCACCTGTGTATTAGCATTGTTATAATGGTTAAACAGATAAGAAAGTATTTAGTACTTAGGGCTGATGAAATGCTTGTAAGATGCTGCATGCAATGATTTCACTTATAACATGTATAGCCCATGGTATAAAATTAAGTTAAGTGTATACATTGTAAATTTCTTAGCATGAACTGATTGAACAGGAGAAAAGTCTTCTCTAATGCAAATGGCTGGCTACCTAGAGAAGATGTAAGGTACTTCCCAAGAAGGACTTTGAAACCAAAAGGTCATTGTGAAAGAAAGAACAAAGATTTTGTTAACTGCATTCCTCACTGCCTATATTCATTCCATCAGTTTGGACTCTGGCTGGGAAGAAGGAGATAAAAATCCCTGACAAGGAGAAACTAGGTTATTTTTTCTGATTGGAGACAAAAGTGACAAGAGTCGCTAAGAATAAGCAAAAGACCCCCAGCTGTTTTGCCTTGGTTAGCCTTGATGTATATATAAAACTTGCACACCGTATCAGTTATTATCATTGTTCAGAAGCTATGACACTATCTCATTTGTGTATGTTTACCTGTTTTTGCCTTGTAAAAAACCCTCATACTTTTTATTGTACTCATAATAGACATAAAAAACTTGGCTATTTACATATAGGCTCTTAAATAAAAGTAGGCATTCAGTAGAATTTCATTTGGATCACTAGGGGCTCATGTAGACTACAGGGAATGGTCGAAAGAAGATATGCAAATTCAGTGGGAATTTGCATATCTTCTTCTGATTGCACTTTCAAAAGCTCTGCTTTTGAAAGTGAAAGTAATTAAGATGCGGCTTTTTCAGAACCCCCCCCCCCCCCTTTGTTGAATCCTCCTCTCTCGAAAACCCACGTAAACCTCCTTTTTTGAGGAAAAGCGGCTTTTCGAGGATGGAGGCAGTTTGATGAAAAAGACACATCTTAATTATTTTCACTTTTGATCGGAAGAAGTGTGATCCCGTGGAATTTGCATATCCTCTTTCAACCATTCTGTGTAGTCTAGATACGTCCTAGATGCTCAGCATTTCTAAAAATTACAAACCCTTAGCTCTTGGGAGAGTTTAGATGGGAGGGGAAAGGAGAGTTGTGAACACATTTAGTATTTGGACCTTTGTAGTGTTTGTTTCATGATGTACTGCTGAGAAAACAAAAGACAGCTCAGTAAACTGTGCTTGTCTCAAATAAAAAAAAAGATCAAATTAGAAAAAATTGGATTAAAAAAAATAAAGGAAGATGTTTAAAGGAGTTTTCAAATTGTAAATTGCATATTTTGAATGTGCTGTATTTGGGTTGCCATTACATGTTCTAGATCTCCTTGCTTCTCTCTTAGGCTGTGTCCAGACTCCATGCCTCCGTCGACGGAGGCATGTAGATTAGCCAGATCGGAAGAGGGAAATGAAGCCGCGATTAAAATAATCGCGGCTTCATTTAAATTTAAATGGCTGCCCCGATCTGCCGATCAGCTGTTTGTCGGCAGATCGGGAGAGTCTGGACGCGATGCCCCGACAAAGAAGCCTTTCTTCATCGACACAGGTAAGCCTCGTGAAACCAGGTTTACCTGTGTCGATGAAGAAAGGCTTCTTTGTCGGGGCATCGCGTCCAGACTCTCCCGATCTGCCGACAAACAGCTGATCGGCAGATCGGGGCAGCCATTTAAATTTAAATGAAGCCGCGATTATTTTAATCGCGGCTTCATTTCCCTCTTCCGATCTGGCTAATCTACATGCCTCCGTCGACGGAGGCATGGAGTCTGGACACACCCTTAGGAAGGTATCAAATCTCTGTTAGGCATAACATCTAATAGGGTTTTTTTAATTAGAAGAGTGAAATTTTATGATTTTCTCATGCCCTTATTTTGCCTTCTTTCTATTTCTCCATGGTAGATTGTCTAGGATAGTAATCCTGTTTTTCAGTTTGTCTGCCACCCAATGCACTGTGAAATTACCATGAAATTTTTCTATCCCCAAAAGCATGGGCATAAGATTTGATCAAAATTAAGTTGAAGAGCTGCAAAACCCAAAATAAATGGAAAAAATTAACCATAACATTGAAGTGCAATAGTTTGCACATATTTTGTATCATACAAATGGATATTTAGCCAGCAGTACATTCTTGGCTTTGTTTGGTTTACAAAAGTCTAACTATCTTAGTAATAAATATTCATATCTTTAAAAAAAAACACTTCTACATAATGAAATAACATCCTTAACCTGATAAGTTTAAAACATTTTATCAGAAAGTTAACTTCATTATCCTATTCCCATCCCTCTCAGGTGGCTCATATATCCTCTCTCATTGCTACTGTTAACTACTGCCAACTATATTTTAGTTTATATTATTCTCTCTTTATATGCAATGTCTTTCATGTTTGCATGTACTGTATCCCTCTCTACAAAACATCTTGTCTATTTTGCTGAAAAATGCTTCACTGAAAAATGCTTTATAATTATTTGCAGGAAAGATGTTATTTAAAACATAAAATGACTTGAATTAATGTAGTCTTCTGTTGGAAGATCCTTTCTATTCAAACCATCATTGTGCCTCAAATAAGATAAGCCAACCAACAATGTTTTAAGGAAAATATGTTTTTTTAAAAAACTGTCAGCTAACTCTAGCAGTGAATTACTTGACTGTGCATTTGGATTTTTTTTTTTAAACTAGAAAAGCTGCAGAAGGTTTGTTATATATTCTGACTGAAGTAGTAAAATAGAAATAAAGAAAAGTCAGGCAGTAAATCTAGTAACTGCTTCTGTTTCAATTTCTTCCTTCTACATTTAATTGAATTCCCACTCACTCAGTTCTGCAGACATAATTTTGTTAATTGGAAAAAAGAGAAAGGGATATAATTTAATTTTAGAGCAAATAATTAGATAATTTTTTAAAGCTTTTAGAACTTAGCACATGCAATTCATAGAGTTTCAGGTCAGAAGTAACCAGGAGATCATCTAATCTGACCTCATAGGGTATGTCTACACTTGCACGCTAGTTCGAACTAGGGATGCAAATGTAGGCATTCAAAATAGTCAATGAAGTGGGGATTTAAATATCCCGCACTTTGTTAGCATGATCTCACCGGCGTGTTACTCCGATCAACATCTGTTTCAAAAGTGAAAGTGTGCACTGGGGTGCCTTAGTTCGAATCAAACCCCTAGATTTGAACTAATGTTACTCCTCATTTTTAGTGTAGACATATCCATATATACTACAGGCCAGCACACAGGAGCTTCACATGAACTCCAACTACTGAAATTAGATCAAAGCATTACAACTCTCAGGATCCTAAAACATTGCCTCTCAACTAATGTGCTATGGAATGGTGCCATCAACAGTGAATAGGTGTGCCTTCAGGCACAGAATTTTGGAAAATAACTTGTGAGAAAAAATATGCTCTTCTGTTTTACACGGTGTCAGACCAAAATTCTGCTTTTTTTCACTGTTGCTCTTTGAGAGTAAACCATACAAATCTTTAATTGAAGTGTGTCTTTGACTAGAAAAAGGTTGAGAAGCACAGGCCTAAACTATCATGTACCACAGGCAGAGAATAGGAGGGACCAAGGTACACTGATGCCTGAGGCCTCCACAATGGAAGGGAACTGATTAAATGAGATATAACCAGATAATCCTGGTAAATGACTTGGATCCTATACTACATAGGAAGCCAAACCACACCCAAGATTACTGCCAATCTGATTTTTGGGAAAATTCATTCCTGACCCCACATGTGGGGACAGGTAAACCCTGGGCATGTGAGCAAGAACCATTCAGCTAGGCACATCAGAGAAAGAATGCTTGGTGCCATCAGTTCTTATTACATCACTGACATACATTGCTATTTTGCCAGCTTACCTTTCTTCTTCTCTCTCTCCTAAACACTCTCTACTTTTTAATATCTGTATCCCAGTTGAGAATGTTATTTCACCATGATCCTGTAATTCTTACAATATTCTGTTTGATTTTCTGCACCAAAAGTTCCAGTTTCTCCATTTTATTGCCCAAACTAGGTGTATTTATATACAGGCATCTCAATTATTTCCTTCAGATCTCATCCAGTTTTCTGTGAAACTGAATTAGCCATAGCCTTTCGACTAAAAATAAGATCTACCTGATTAGTGCTTCGGTCAATAGTTTTACTTTCTTGCCTGTTGCCGTCCATACTTCCATCTTCTGGTATTCAATTATCCCTTTCTATATCTTCATTTATCGGATTTCCCCCCTCCTTTTTACTGAAGCTGAATATAGATATTATCTGAGTCTCTGTCTTCTCTCCCCCCACCCCCATTTCCTGCTTTAAAGCCCTTCTTATTTATCATGCTAAGATTGATTCAAGAAAGGTAATACCCAAATAGATTCCATCTGTTGAGAAGAATATTCTTTTTTTGTGAATGCCTTCCCAAAACTGGCTATCCACAAACATTCCTTATAGTAGCAGCCCTAGATCTGTTGATCTTCATTATCAATCATGAAGAAATATTCTCCAAGGCTCAGAAATATTCTGTTGAAAAGCATCCAAGTGGCCTTCTTTTTAAGTATTTTACCCAGTCTCTCACAATCATCTTTAATCCATTCCAGTGGAAATTAAACAGCATCATTAATCCTAATATTTGGCAGAGTCAGTGGATTTTCCCTCAGCACTATCAAGATACTTTTCAACCTCATGTCCAATCTTATATCCCAACTCCTGGCTGACAGCATGCTCTTCTATTCTCTGGATCTGTCTGGTGCCAGGTCTGTTGATTCTTCTTACTATGGCTTTCCCAGTCACACAGAGCTGTCTCTTCTGGCATCAATATGAATGTCTTACATTGTCTCTCACATCTTCTGGGATATCATTTTTATTTTTCCTTGTCTCTAGTTCCTGACCAAAGGCTCAGAGTCTGTGGATACATTGGGGCTGGAGCACTCATGGAAAAATTAGTGGGTGCTTAGCTAGCCACCTTAGCTAGGTCCTTTATGGAACATATGGAAGACATAGCTCCTTCCTTCAAAGCATCTCTCACCAGCTGGCAGCCCCACCAATCAACTCCTCTCCATCTCTCCCAGTGCATACTGAATACCACAATCAGCTGTTTTACAGTGAGCAAGAGGCTATGGGAGGGAGATGAGGCAGGGACAGAATACACTCAAGGCAGGGGAAAGGAAAAGGTGGGAAATGTAGGGTGGAGATAAGAACTTGGAGGAAAGGGAGAGTGGGGATGAGACCTGGGATAGAGGTGGGAAGAGGGAGGATGGCAGTAGTGGTTTGGGGGCAGGGGCTGTAGTGAACAGAGTTTTATAATGTATTATGTACTGTGCTTAATGGGTAGTGTGAGAATTAATGTTAAACAGCTATAACTCTGCTGGCCGCTAACCTTCTCTGGTTAGTAGGGAGGAACAGTCTTAGGCCCTTAATAAAGATGCATCAGGCAAACTGCTTGTGTCTGTATCTGATGTCAAAGGAGAAATAGATCAGAAGGATCCTTGTGATTCAGCATGATCATACTGTTGTTCTTAGGAGCAATTAGAATTAGACTGTGTTATAAAGAAAATATAATGAATGACTAAAAGTTTGTACTAATACAAAATTTGTATTGGAAACAGATTGATACCTTTTGTATGGACAATTGCAAGCCTTTGTCCTCATGTGAATAAACAATTATTTTATTGTTTATTGGGAAGGGGGTGTAAATGAGTTTTGGAATGTGTTTGGAAAGATAACAACTTAAAGGCCCAGCAGGTTCAGAGTTCAGATGGTTGAAGGAGGAGGAGAGGAGCTGAAAGTCTCAGGGGTGCCAAAGTGCCATCAATTGGACCCAATATAAAACAGATCATGCAGGACATATGCCTTGCAATTAAGAGCAAGCACATATTTTAGATAAACACTTGGAAGGAAGCACCAACACACCGATGTCAGATGACAAAGCAAAATGACTTCCAGATAAACAAATGTTAAAACAAAACTGATGGTGATTGTTCAAAAGCTGACAAAGCAAAATGTATAGACCTGAATGGGAGAAATGTCCTCTAAAAGATTGGGAGTCTTGCAAGAATCTCCGAGTCTCATCTTGTCAAAATCGGAGCACTGGTTTGGAACAAGAGAAGTCCTTACTCCTCCCCTTGCATTTAACTCACCTGGACAGTGAGCTAATGTGAGCAACTGGTAACTTCAAGGAAAAACAAGACAGGGTTGGTTTGTGTCTTTTGTGTGTGTGTGTGAATGTGTGAATATGCATATAACCGAATAATGTTACATTGTCAGTATATGTGGTGTTTTGCCTTATCCCCCTAAAAAGATTCTGTGAAATTCTTTCAAGTATAACAGGATTGGTAGGGATGGGCTCTGGGCCAGAATAGAACCCTCTGGTTCTGGAGGAAGCCTGTGTCCTCAGCAATCCAGGGACTGACTGAATAGGAAGGCAGCAGTACCTTGGACAGCTCAGTGTGTAAGGTGGCCTGAAGACCAGATACGGTGAGCTATGGTAGATTGCAGGACCCTGGACAGGGTGCAGTAGGAATTTGAGATAATATATGGAGATATACCATCTCATAGAGCTGGAAGGGACCTTGAAAGGTCATGAAGTCCAGTCCCCTGCCCTCACAACAGGGCCAAGTTCCATTCCTGACAGATTTGCCCCAGGTCCCTAAATTACCCCCTCAGGGATTAAACTCACAACCCTGGGTTTAGCTGGCCAATGCGCAAACCACTGAGCTATCCCTCCCCCCCAATAGAGAAGGGGTGGACAAGATAAGGTCTTCAGGGTGGATCCAGCCTACCAAGCCTTTTGATCCAACCTGTGGCTGCTCTTCTGTTCCCCCATACCCACGCCAATCAAGACCTGGGAATGGGGAAGCACACAAAGTCTCCTTTTCCCGGCAGGGGTGCGCAGCACCAGAAGGAACAGGCAGCTAGGAATCACGTGCCATTGGCAGGGCAGAGGTGGGGGGCCAGAGACTTTGAATGCTCCCATGCTCTCAGGCCCTGATTTGAGTCTCCTCTTCTTGCTAGGGGGTGCAGCGCTTAGCAGGAACCACCAGCTGTTCAAGACAGCTGGCGGTTCTCTCTAGGCACCACATGTCCCTGGCAGGGTGGGGACAAAGACTTCACATGCTCCCCCATCCCTGGCCAATTAGAGCCTAGAGGCAGGGGAGCACTCAAAGTCTCCTTCCTCTGCCAGGGGTGGGCCACACCTAGAGGGAATAGTCCCCTTCTTCCCAAGGCCCCACTCCTTATTATACCCAAAGCCCTACCTCTTTGGGGGTGGCCTGCAACCACTTCCAAAATTTGTGAAGTGGCCTGCCTTCAAAAATTATTGCCCATCCCTGAGATAGAGTCCTGAAAGAGGGAGGGGACAGAACAGACTCTCAAGGAAGTGGCCCAGGGAGTACATAGCAGTGGACAATCATTACACTTAGCAGGCAACTGCTATTTACAAGGTCCCTGTGCTGGGACCCAGAGGAGTGGGTGGGTCTGGGTTGCCTCCAGAACTCCAGTAGCTATCCAAGGTTGTAGGAAAGAAGCTTGGTCCCTGGTGACTGAAAAGAAAGGGCATTTAGGATACCCTCTGCTTCCAGAGCCAGTCAGGGGAGCAGGAGCTTGTGGACACATGTCCTTTGCCAGAAGGGGGCACATCAGAGAAGGTGAGCCCTTTACAGTTACTCAACGCAATTTTATCACTAGTAGCTGATCACTTTTGCTGTCATGTCCTTGTGGTCACATTCATCCATGGATCACCATCCTCTTCCAGCAGCTCTCTGCTCAGATCTGTTGGTTTGTCAGACATATGTAAATACTGAATTATCAATATTTCCCTCTCCTCTTCAAACCCCATCTGAATTCCATTGTCATCTCCAGCTGCATCTCCAAACCTTGGATCTTCTTTGTCATGAATTCCATCAGGTGACATTTCATGCACAAATAGCTTCCATCCACTCAAGGATAATGCACATCCTACAGCTTCTGCATCTTATCTTCTTTGTATCCTTTCCTCCTCATTTCACTTCTAGTGCTGCCTTATTAGCTTTCATTAATTTCACTTCCAAGTCCCTACTCCTAGAGAAAAAGAGAGGACACAAATCCCCACTAACTCCCACCTACAAACTTCCACAGAAATTCTGCCGCTAGCTGCCAACTGTTCACTGTTCCAATATTCACTACTGACTGGCTTTTAAACTTAGCCAAGAGAGATCAGGACTGTCCGCTCATTAGCGATATCAGCAAGCACCAGAACAGACTGCATACCTGGAACAAATCCCTTCATCTCCTTTCAGGCCAAGCTCTCACAAATGCTGCTGTTTACTGTTAGCTCAACTTGTGACAGTTTGAAGTGACAGCAGTTCCCAAAAAGCCAAAGGGTTTTTCCTGAAATGCATACTTTCTCCTCAATTTAAACCGTGTCTCTTCCATGCAATATTATATTCAAAGTTTGTTCAGTAAGTGCTCTTTGCTATAAACATCCATTAACGCTGCCTCAGTTCTCAAATCAGTTCAAGATGTTTTGACCTTTTTCATGGTATTTATCACTAAGCCAGATGACAAGGGAGTTTAGGTATTGTTACAGTGAACCCCCGTCTTGGCCCATTATCTTTTAAGATAAATGTCAAACTTCATTCTGATGAACTCTGTGTCATCAGGCACAATGTGTTTGTGTAATTCCAGCAACATTTCTAAATCAAAGCTAACTTCTGACATTATTACTTAGGACTTTGATATTTTTGTCAAGAATACCACCAAAGAGGAGGAAAAATATATTTCCTAAGACATTTCTGTAAGGTTAGCTATTATAACATGACTGGCAGATTTTCTCATGTATTATAATTCCTCACATCTTTCATGCAGACTGAGTTCAGCTGTCATTCCTTCTTGTAACATTAAGGATAACAGAGTGATTTTGCTCTCTTATAATAGGTCACTGAAAGTTGACAAGGTCAACACCGCAGTAGCACAACTTGCTCCATTATAAAACTTGTGCCTATATTACTAGAATACATTCATATTTTCACAGTTTAACTTAGATGGAAAGTTTCATCATGGACTATAAAATGATGTTAAAAATCCCTAAGGTCAATCCATCAAATGTAAGAGATAATTCAGCTATGATCTCCTGTCTGCCCTTCTGCCAAACATAGCAATGTATGTCCCCAGGATGAGGCTGGAATTAGTATCATCTTATGATTCAGCAGTTACAAAATTTAGGTAAACCATTTCATCATAGTATTTAATGAGAAAACACATTTTCATGAGGCAAATGAATAAAAGGAGAGACTTTTGAAATAGTTAAACAAAACAAAGTGAGAGAACAACACACTTCAACTGTTACACTACTCTTCTACTTTAGTCCAATTAACCATCTAATTATCCACTGCCAACATCAGAGCTTCCTAATTGCTGTTGCAATTCTATTTTTAGTTCACATTAACATCCACAATGTGGTATTTATCAGTGGCTGGTAGCTCAACTTGTGACATTTTGTTTTATGTTTTTAGAAAATTAAAAAAACCCCTACCTATTCTCATTTTCCAGTAACTAAATAAGAGCCAGCAGCTCAAGGTGTTAATGGTTCTAATGGCAAGAATTGGATCTGCATGCCTTCTAGCCAAACTCTCACTGACGTCAATGATGGTTTAATATGAATAAAAAATGTAGGGTTGCCCAGATACATGGGAATAATAATGGGATTTGTTTTTTCTGGCAAGGAGAGGCTGTCCTCCATTGGAAAATATGATTAAATGGCAGTTAACTAGTGAGTTTTGATGTTCTGTAGGAAATTATACATTTCATGTATACTTTGAGACATTTTTCTCTTAAGGCTCAGCCATCTCAAAGAACGGGTTCCACAGATGTTAAGCTTTTGTTTAGTACCCTTTAGGCCCAGAAGTGTGAGATATTAATAGCTGCTGCCGTGACTGTGCCAACATTTTTCATTATCTATAAAATGGGTCTCTATGAAAGCAGCTTCATTAGTTCTTACTAAGACTTCCTCCTTTGTCCACAAGTGATGACAATCCAACAAATAAGTCAGAAGATAGAAGTGCCTTTTGCCTCAAAGGAGGTTGCTACTAATGCACACAGGATTAACAATGACAAACCTCATTAATATAAAATATTAGGAACACAGAACAAGACTAACAGAATAGGTGTATGGATAACTGAAACTGCTCTCACAGAAACCCACTTTACAAGTAGGAGAAAATGACTGTCTGGCGCAGCAGTAATATTCTCTAAATAACACTACAAGGAATTGAAGTAGAAAGGTGAAAAACATACCTGAACTTTAAAAAAGAAATGGTTTACTGAATTACAGCCCATAGGCTACATCTGCCAAAAGCTGCAGCACCTGAGGCAGTAGTGTATAACTATTAATGTGAATACACTTCAGGGTGCCACTTTGACATTATTTTCTATTCAGGAATCATCCTCTGTATCACGAGCTTTTACTGCTAGGGATAAGTATGTTTCAAAGATAGCTGAGAAAATGGATGCTTCAGAAGCCATCGTCAGTTGCTCCAAAATAAATATAGCAATGGTCAATGGTATTTTTTTTCTTTCCAGACAAAAGTTAAAGGATCACAGCAATTAAAATATGTGTGCAAGATCCTATCCTTGTCCCATTTTTGATTGGGATAGAAGGCAAGAAAGGATACCTCTTGATCAATAAAAAGATGGAACTATATTATGAATGAAGCTGTTTACAATTGTCAGGATGAAAGATACAGCAAAGTCCACAATTTCTCTTATCATTCTGGCTGAGGCACCACAAAATACAAAGCTACACGTGAGAAAAGCTAGAGGAATAGTAGCTATGGATTCAAAAGAAGCCAGGCACTGTCTTTAGAGCATCACCCTACAACTTCTAGGATGAAAAAAAATGAAAATGGCCTATTTTTGTTTGCCATATTTCAGAAACGGCATTACTAAAGAAAAAGATCCCATAGGGCATTACCAGCTCCTACATTAGCACTAACCTATCCTTGAATATACTAGATGATAATTTTTACTTTATGATGCATTGAATACAATTAAGAAAATTAGAATGTGCAACAAAAATTAGTCACCTTCAGAACTTTTAAAACCTATTTAATAACTTGTTTTCATGACTTGAAAACACTGTTGATGACTGAGTCAAATAGCTTTCAGCCCTCAGGCCAAGCTGGAGAGAGAGGAGGCAGGGACAGACTAGCTGAGATGATCATAGTGACTTGATTTCTGAAATAATAGGATGCCTGTGTGAGAAAGAGATGACCGAAGCTCAGCTACAGTCAATATTCAAGTCCATAAAACATGACCTTTGCAATCAAGGAGAAACCATAAAACAATATGATTTCAAGATAGAGAGAATGTATCTATCTATTATGGAGAACTGAGGTACTTGGAAAATGTGAATTTGGGAGGGGAGAAAGTCTACTTTTGGACATTCTGCAAATCTGAATAAATACTTCTAGGATGAAGATTTATTCTGAAGAGTTGAGCCAATTTGCTGTCATCTTGAATTTCCTGATTATGTTGATTTGCTTGAAGGCCTACAGATTTTTTTCTGGTTAATTTCAGGATAGTTAGTCTTTACTGGATACTTGTTTACCACTCAATGTTGAAATAAATCACCATTGCAGTATTGGTGGATGGACTAGGATGGAACTTGGCAAAATCTGAGGTTTGAATGGTAGAAATTGAGGTGAATGGTTTAAGTTTTATTATGAAGGTGATTCTTTCTGTTGAATGGTCCTGCAGCACCTTAGGGTACGTCTAGAATACAAGTCTCTTTCAAAAGAGGCTTTTTCTTTTGAAAAAGCCTCTTTTGAAAGAGAGTCTCTAGACTACATGCAGAGAGCCTAGATGCTCTCTTTCAAAAATGCACAGTTTACATTCAATAGCACCATTTTTCGAAAGCGTACTTAAGAAAAAAGGCGTTATTCCTCATAAAATGAGGTTCACCGTGATCAAAAAAACTGCCACGTTCTTTTGATTTACTTTTGAAAGAACGTGGCTGCAGTCTAGACGCAGGTGAAGTTTTTTCGAAAAAACCCTGTAGTCTAGACATACCCCTAGAGACTAACAAAAAATATAGATAGCATCATGAGCTTTCAAAGAAGTGGGTTGTGCCCACCAAAGCTCATGTTACTATTTATATTTTGATTAGCTTCTAAGGCCGTGGTCACCAACCAGTAGATTGCGAGCTATCGGTAGATCTCAGGGGCTCTAAGAGGAGCTCTTGAGCCCTCTCTGAACTGCGCACCTGCGCAGTACATTTATTAGATTTCCTCATTTGAGGAGCAGCTACTCACCGAGCAACACCACAGATGAGTAGCTGCGAGGAATGGTGGGAGCTGGGAGGTCGGGAGGGCTGAAACACCCCAGCCAGCTGACTGTGGCTTTCAGCTGAAAGAGGCGGCCCCGCGCTCCAGCTGATCAGCAGCTTCCCCTCTGCACCTGCCCACGTGGAGCTTGGTGGTACCCTGGCCGAGCACCATGGCCAGCTGGCTGGGCAGCCACTTTTCTTCGCTCCAGCCCGGCTGCGTGTGGTCAGTCCGGAGGGAGCGCGGGTTGGAGGCTTCCCTCCGTGGCTAGTGTAGGGAACTCCCTGCTCCCAATCTTGTTCCCTCTCCTCTATCCCAAACTTGTCCCCCACCCTCCTGGCCCCCTGTTCCCTCTCCCTTGCCCCCCCACCCCGCTGTAGAAACTTGCCTCCCCTCTGCAGAAACTTGTCCCCTGGCACCCTGCCCCCCTGCAGAAACCAGTTCCTTCTGGCACCCTGTCTCCTACTACAGAAACCTGTCTCCCTGCTCCCCTCTGCAGAAACCTGTCCCCCCCCAGCACCCTGTCCCCTGCTGCAGAAACCTGTCCTGGCACCCTGCCCCCTCTCCCCTGCCCCCACTGGCACCCTGTTCCCTGCCCCAGAACCTACTAGCACCCCTTCCCAGTACTGTGTCCCCTGCTCCCAAATGACTTTCCTATGGGTCAGTGACCCCTGACTCAAGGCAGGTTCCCCGCCATTCTCATAAATAAAGACAATGCAGAAACTTTTTGTGTTTAACATAGTATTTTATTTAAAAATGAAGCCTGGCCAACAAACCCCCAATTGAGGCCAAGCCCCCATCTGGCCACAACCACTCCTGCACTCCCCCTTCCCCAGACCCTAGATCTGAGCCTATCAAACACTGGAACCTCCTGCCCTTAGCTCCTCACATACCCCAACCCAAATTCCTGCACCCTCACATCCGCAAGCCTGTGGCTTGCTTAGTATCTCAACACTGCCCAGCCTGGAGCCTCCTCCCCGAGCCAGTGTCCCCTTCTCCACCTCCTCCTGCATCCAGATTTCCTCCCAGAGCTTGCACCTCTCACCCCTTCCCACACCCAAAATCCCTCATTCCCACCCCAGACACTACACATCCTGTCTCAACACAGCAAGGGCCCAGCTAGACTGCAGGAGTTTTTCAGGATTCTGGAGATATCCCAGAAAAACTCTTCTGCATCCAGGGTTGTGTTTGTTCTTCCGCTTTTTTAGTGGAAGAGCAAACGGGCTCTTATGGTCACCCCTATATTCCTCTTTCCACAAGGAATAAGGTGGTTTCCAAAAGAAGGGGTTTTTTTTCTGACATTTGGTCCAGTCTAGACAGGCCAAATGTTGGGAAAAGCCTCTTCCTACAGAAGAATTATTTTTTTTTTAAAAAGTAGCCGTATAAGGATTGGGGATAGCAAGTGATGGAGAGGAGAATAGAGAGGGCGGAGCTTCAAGGAAGGGGCGGGGCAGTAGATCTTGGCTTGGTCTGTCATTTAAAAAGTGATCTTGGGTGTAAAAAGGTTGAAGACCACTGTTCTAAGGTACTGCAGGACCATTTGTTGTTTATGTTTTTTTCAGTTAGGGTGCAGCTACACAGCATCCTAAACTTGAAATAAGATACGCAAATTGCGCTATGCAAATTGAATATCTTATTTTGATTGTATTTTGAAATAGCTTATTTCAAAATTTGGCGCATCAACACAGTGCCAAATTTCAAAATAATGCTCTTTTTTGACACATCCTTTAACCCTCATGGAATACCAAGGATGCAGAAATAGTGTGACTGTTATTTCAAAGGATATTTTGAAATAGATGCATTTAAAAAACGTGGGGGTAGACGTACCCTGTCAGACTAATATGGCTATTCCTCTGATTCTTTCTGTTGAACCACTTCTCCTGTGTGGACATGTAAGGTCATGTAAGTTCTCCCATCTGAGGATTCTGGGTTACATCATTTTAATGGTCTAATTGGGATCCAATAGTGTAATTCATATAAAGATGGAAATTAATTGATTATATGATATGAGCCATTTCTTCAGATTTTCTTTTAAGAAAGTGAAGTCTTCTGTCCCATTGCATAAAGAGGACAGGTGGCATCTGTTGTATAGCAAACTCCAGAAAATATCATTAAGAAAGTTACTTACTCCTGGAGCAAAAAGGGACTCGAATGGCATATAGAATAGGCAGAGACCTTGGTTGTGAGACTACTTTCTGAAGCCTTTCCTAAGGCAAATATGTGTGGTCCTCCTGAGTTCTGAAATGAACTCTCAGTGCCTGAGAGGATTTAAAATAAGCCTTCTAAAGAGATTCAGCTTTCACTAGGCCAGTCATCTAAATATGTCAAAATATTAATCTCTTCTTAGTGATGGCCCATCAAAGAGAGATGGAATCCTTAAAAATCCATAAGCCATTGTCACACTGAAATGGAGGGCACATTGTAAAGACTGGTTATTGATCTTAAACAGTAGGCATTTCTGAAGGGATATTGTAATAGAAATATGGAGAAACATTGCTTGTAGATATATGAATACTAAATATTCATATAAAATATAATGCTATATTGCTCATATTACAGAGAGAACAGATTATACCTTTAGCTTCTTGTACTCTAGAAAGAAGTTTAGCAATTTGAGCTCTAAAAATGAAGACTCCTGAATAAATACTCCAGCTCTAGAAACAATAGAGAAAATGCTTTTGTCTAGCTGATCTGAAAGAACAGGGGATATGTCTACACTACAGAGTTAGTTCGAACTAACGGACGTTAATTCGAACTAACTTTAATAGGCGCTACACTAGCGCTCCGCTAGTTCGAATTTAATTCGAATTAGAGGAGCGCTTAGTTCGAACTAGGTAAACCTCATTTTACGAGAATTAAGCCTAGTTCGAACTAGCTAGTTCGAATTAAGGGCTGTGTAGACCCTTAATTCAAACTAGTGGGAGGCTAAGGCTTCCCAGGTTTCCATGGTGGCCACTCTGGCCAACACCAGGGAAAATCTATGCCCCCCTCCCGGCCCCGGAGCCCTTAAAGGGGCACGGGCTGGCTACGGTGCCTGTGCCAGGTGCAAGCCAGCCAGCACCCAGCCAGGAGACCCTGCACCTGACACGGATCGAGCCACCCACCCGATGCCCCCCAGCCCTCCCCCTCTTCCCGGGACCAGGCTGGCGGCTCCCGGGAGCTTGCCCGGGACCGCAAGAGGCGGGCACCCGCCTGGGCTAGTGCGGACATCGTGGACCTCGTCCACGATCTCCGCACTAGGCACAGGAAGGTGGCCGTCTAGGGCAGGAGAGCTGCCAGCCTGGCCACCCAGGAGCAGGAGTGCATGAAAATCAAGGTGGTCCACTGAGACCTCCGACCCTGAGCCCTGAGCTTACAATGGCCGTCCTGGGTCAGACCAAAGGTTCATCTAGCCCAGTAGCCTGTCTGCCAACAGCGGCCAACCCTAGGGACCCTGGAGGGGATGGACCGGAGACAGTGGCCAAGCCATTTGTCTCGTGCCATTCCTCTCCAGCCTTCCACAAACTTTGGGCAGGGACACCACTCCTACCGCCTGGCTACTACCACTCCATGGACCCAACCTCCATGACTTGATCTCACTTCCCTTTAAACTCTGTTCTAGTTGTAGCCTTCACAGCCTCCTGCAGCAAGGAGTTCCACAGGTTGACTCTTTGCTTTGTGAAGAACAACTTTCTGTTACTAGTTTGAAGCCTGCTACCCATTCCTTTCCTTTGGTGTCCTCTAGTCCTTCTTTATGGGAACTAATGAAGAACTTTTCTGTATGCACCCTCTGAACCCAACTCCTGCTTTTAGAGACCTCTATCCTGTCCCCCCTCTGTCTCCTCTTTTCTAAGCTGAGAAGTCCCACTCTCTTTAGCCTCTCTTCATATGGGACCTGTTCCCAACCCCTGATCATTTTAGTTGCCCTCCCCTCTCCCAGCCTCTCTCTTCCCCTCTCCCACCTCCTTTTCCCAGTCTCCCCCAGTTTTGTTCAATAAAGACAGATTCCATTTTTGAACACAATTGTCCTTTATTTTGTTCATCAAGAAGAGGGGCTAGGGAAGGGTAAGTGGAAGTAGGTGAGGGAGGAATGGGGCACGAGCCCCCGATGGGGAGGACTGGGCTGGCTCTGCGGGCTTTTGGGGGTGGAAGCTCTCCTGCAGCCCCCCAGTTGCCCCCTCTCCCCAGATGGCAGCCTGCAGCAAGTGCAGCCGGTCTGATGGCCGAGTGCTGTGATGTGCCCAGTGTGGGCACTCCGGGTACTCCAAGCCAGGACTGGTTTTCAAGCGGGGCACCCCTGAGAACTGTCTGTACGTTGTGGGGGTCGGGTCCCTTTAAGCACAGCCCTCGGCTAGCCTGAGACAGTATCTCCACGCTCCAAGTCCTCCTCTGATGCCCTGCCGGCACTGCTTCCGGCCATCCTTAAGCCCTGTTCAGGGTCCACTTAATGTGGACATGCTAGTTCGAATTAGCAAAATGCTAATTCGAACTAGTTTTTAGTTCTAGATGCGTTAGTTCGAATTAGCTTAGTTTGAATTAACTAATTCGAACTAAGTTAGTTCGAATTAGCGCTGTAGTGTAGACATACCCAGGCAGACTAGCCCAAATATACCAGGCAGTTGTATAAAGTTGTTTATCACTTTTTAGAGGGCCAAGAAATAAGGTGATTTTTTTTCAGTTTGAGGGAAATGAAGCAAACTCTAAACTACCACCAGTTGAACCTATACTCCATTTGTCTACTATTATGTTTTCTCATTTTGAGAAAATGGGCAATTCTCTCAAAAGAATGAACTAGAGAGATGAACAAGAGAGATGAACAACCCAAAGAAGTCAGAATTTGATTTACTGGGATGAAGAAATCCTGAGTGTTGTCTCTGCCTTTTTGACATTGATTACAGCATCCTGAACCAGGAAAAAGGAGCTGAATGGGTTTGAGATTGGGAATCTATCTAGTCTGTACTAAACAGTAAAATACGCACTTCAGTCAGAAAAATCTTTTATTGCTTTACCACCTTCAGGTACATCTACACGGCAGCATTATTTTGGAGTGAATAACGTTATTCTGAAACAACATAGTGTTCATCTACATTACAAGCCTTTATTTCAAAATAATGTCAAGGTGGAGGATTTCTTATGCCGATTATGGTAATCTTCATTTCACGAGGCATAAAGGAAATTAAAGGAAGAGTGTTCTTCCTTTGACATCCTGCTTTGTAGACTGCGCCAAAAGCCAATTTAAGCTAAAGTTGCTTTAGAAAAGCAACAAAAGCAACTTATTTCGACAAACTGCAATTGATGTAGCTGAAGTTGTGTAGCTTAATTTGACTTTAGCCCTGCTGTGTAGATATGCCCTTATAGAAGGTGAGGAAAGAAGTCTTGTTTTTTGAACACTGGTGACACACAAACGATAGCAACAGAACATGTTTTGTGTGCCACCAAATGACTGCCCATTTTATATATAGACAATTTTTTTAAACATTTAAAGTAGAATTGGCTAAAATGTAAAAAATGTATGTAAAGATGCTACCAACTCTTTGCTTCTCTACCAAACATAATCTTCTTCCAATTACCCTTTTTGTTTTAAAACTAAAATACCTGAAAATATTTTTTATTTTTTTTCGGAGGTTCAGAAAAAAAATTCAAGCCTCTTTTTTATCAGAACTCGAAGCATAAAATTCACAGGGAAATTTAAGCTCATGAACACTGCTGTGACTAAATTCCCCATGTCTTCTGTGCTAAACTCCCTGGCTACGTCTAGACTGGCATGATTTTCCACAAATGCTTTTAATGGAAAAGTTTTTTGTTAAAAGCATTTGCAGAAAAGAGCGTCTAGATTGGCACGGACGCTTTTCCGCAAAAGCACTTTTTGCGGAAAAGCATCTGTGCCAATCTAGACGCACTTTTCTGCAAAAAAGCCCCGATCGCCATTTTCGCAATCGGGGCTTTTTTGCGCAAAACAAATCTGAGCTGTCTACACTGGCCCTTTTACACAAAAGCTTTGCACAAAAGGGACTTTTGCCCGAATGGGAGCAGCATAGTATTTCCTCAAGAAGCACTGATTTCAGACAGTAGGAAGTCAGTGTTATTGTGGAAATTCAAGTGGCCAGTGTAGACAGCTGGCAAGTTTTTCCTGCTTTTGAGGAAAAACTTGCCATTCTAGATACAGCCCCTCAGGTTGCTGTCCTCAGTTTCAGTATCTGAAAAAGAAAGATGATGCCTACTCTTGCTACAAAACTTTAGAGAGAACACATTTCAATTTACTTTTCAGGTTTCAGGCTTTATTAGAACAAGAAGGGACACCTGCTTGATGTGAAGTAATGGCTCTTTCTCGTATGTTTAAAGGCTCATTGATCACTATAGGGAGGGTTGAGACAGTGGTTGCAATGACTGGGACTGGACAGACTCCTCTCCTCAGACACTAATCAAATCCAAAAGCTCAATGGCAGCCCAAGCAGGGAAGGCTTTGGTGCGATGGCCAGGCATGGGCACCTGGGAAGATTCTATGAGACCACCTCACACTTAGACTGCACAGGTGAGCAGGGAGTTCCAGGTGCTCATGCAGCAGGAAGAGGGATTTAAATTTTGTGAGATTTGCAGGGTGGTGCGGCAGGAAGCTAGTCACCTGACTGAAGGGCAGAGGAGTTCAAACAGCTGACCAGAAGGGCTTCTTGGAAATTGTGGGACATTTCCTGGAAGCTAGAATTAGCAACAAAGTGCATTGAGGTACCTACACTGTGTGTTTATCAACCACACAGAGAATCCCTTGGGGGGACTAGATTTATTTGTCGATTAAAATGGATGTTTTTTGTGACAAAAGTGGTGTTGCAGTATGAATTCTCACTGAGTTTTGTCAACAGAAGGCACTTTTCTTTCACAAAACTTACCAGTTTAGACGAGCCCTCAGACTTCTGTGAGGCATATTATTTGGCACAAAGCATTTTGATTAAACATACTAGATTGTAATACTAATACACATTAAATAAATTAAAAGCTGGCTAACTGATTGAAAATGGAAAATCATCATTGAGCAGATATGTTTCTAGTGTGGTCTTGCAAGGGTCAGTTCTTGTCCCTATGCTATTTAACATTTTTAGCAAGGGCCTTGAAGAACATAAGAACGGCCAAACTGGGTCAGACAAATGGTCCATCCATCCCAGTATCCTGTCTGATGACAATGGTCAATACCAGGAGCCCCAGAGGGAGGTAATACAAGAGGTAATTCTCATGTGATCCCTCTCCTGTCACCCATTTCCAGACAGATGCTAGGGACACCATTCCTACCCATCCTGGCTAATAGCCAGGGCTCGACAAACTATGTAATCTACTCACCAGTGGCGAGTAGATTACAACCCGGAAGAGCCAGGTTCGGGCGATCTGACCATGCGCAGAATGATCTGCGCATGCGCAGATCGCCAGACATCACGGCTGGCGAGCGGGACTCGCCGTGTTTCGGCGAGCCCCTGCTAATAGCCATTGATGGACCTAACCTCCATGAATCTTTCTAGCTCTTTTTAGAACCCTGTTAAAGTCCTAGCCTTCACCACATCCTCTGGCAAGGAGTTCCACAGGCTTACTGTGCGCTGAGTGAAGAAAAAACTTCCTTTTGTTTGTTTTAAACCTGCTGCTATTAATTTCATTTGGTGACCCCTGGTTCTTATATTAAGGGAATAAGTAAATAACTTCTCTTTATTCACTTTTTCTGCACCAGTCATGATTTTATAGATTTATATCATAACCCCACTCTCTCCCCCTCCCCTGTAGTTCCCTCTTTTCTAAGATGAAAAGTCCAAGTCTTTTAAATCTCTCTTCGTATAGGACCCATTCCAAACCCCTAATAATGCCCATATATCTTTTCTGAGAAGAGGTGACCACATCTGTATGCAGTATTCAAGATGTGGGCATACCATGGATTTATATAGGCAATAAGATATTCTCTGTCTTATTCTCTATGCCTTTTTAAATGATTCCTAACATTCTATTTGCTTTATGAATATGTATGCAGGGTCAGGATAAGCTCTGCTCTGACATCTGGTGGTGAATTGTGGTGAGTGGTGCAAAAAGACTTCAGGGGCTGATCTCATTTGCATAGGGACGTCCACCCCACCTAGTATGTGCTCACAGCAGCCCAAATGGTCACTGGGATCCCCAGTCTCTTTGTTATTGAGGCAGGGGGGGGGGATAAAGTGTTGTTACCCTGATTATGTGAATCAAGGACAATGGAATAGTGGGATTCGCCATAAACTAAGTAGCACTTGCTAGACAAAGGGCATGGGTTCCAAACCCAGTCAAGTTCAGAGATGCTAGGGACAGGTCTTTGTACCTGGCGGTGGGGCCCTGTCTGAGGGCCTAAACAACACTGATTATACCTCCTTCTCTTCCACTGTGGACTATCAGATATAATTTGCATTCCATTAGGAGTCTAGTTGCTAGCTGCTGAGCTGACTTCACTGTGGGCCAATGGAGCACTAGCACTGAGTCTCCTCTATTATGAGCTGGACTTGCTGAAGAGCTGAAATCACTGGTGCTGAGGGAAGCCTGGCGCTATACTGAAGAAGAGCTGAAATCACTGGTGCTGCGGGGAGCCTGGTGCTATACTGCTGAGCTACTAGCAGAGCAGCTTGTGGGGACAACCGGCAAGTGCAGGCAGCCAGCAGAGTGGTTTGCAGGGACAACCAGCAAGCACAGGCGGACAGCAGAGCTTCTGGTGGGGATGACCTGTGGGCGGCCGGTAGGAGCGGCAGCAGGCAGCCAGTGGAGCAGCTACAGGAGCAACCAGCTGATGGCCAGGGGCGTGGACCGAGATGGCTGGCAGAGCAGGGCAGTTTGTGGGACGGCTGAGGTGGCTTATGGGACAGCAGGTGGAGTGTGGCATAGTGACTTGCATTGACAGTGGCAGCAGACTCCTACGGAGAGGCGGAGCCATCAGAGGACCACGTAAGGTGTATCAACCCCCGCCCCCCCTCCAGGTTGGGATGGTAACACCCTGATGGATGAACTTTTGAACCCTGGGGTTGCACTGACCTGGAGCAGAGACTTTTGGGGTGCCAGACTTTGGGTGATTTTTGGGTTGCTGGACTCAAGAGACTCTTGGAGTGTTGGAATTTTGAGGACTTTGGGTGATTCGTGGCTGGGGGGTGGGTCTTTGCTCTTGTTTGGTCTATGAATCCAAGTTGTGGTGTTTTCCCAATTTAATGCTGAGGTCGGTTACCTCATGTTATTGAAGATTTGCTGCTATACCGAGGCGCTGTGCTTGCAAGAGGGGAAGAATTGCCTCTTTGAGGTGCCCAGGGGTATACATAAGATTTCATAGGTCACTGGGCGGGGGCTCGAGCCGGTGTTATGTTACCTTGTTGGGAGGAGACCCCTAGATACTGAACCTGGTCCTTGCTGCTATTAACTCAGCCTGGCAGAAGGGTTACAAATAAAACAAAATCATCACTGATAAAGGGTGAGACAAGATAAAAATTGGGGGACTGATAAGTAATGAAGAGGACAGGTCACTAACAGAACAATCTGAATTGGTTGGTAAACTGGGTGCTGTCAAACAATTGGCATTTTAATGTGGGAAAATATAAATATATACATTTAGGAACAAAGAATACTGGTCATACTTACAGGATAGAGGACTCTATCCTGGGAAGTAGTGACTCTGGGAAAGATTTAGAGAGGGCAGACATGCAGCTGAACAAGAGCTGTTAGTGTTATCCTGTGACCAAAAGGGTTAATGGG
This sequence comes from Pelodiscus sinensis, assembly GCF_049634645.1. NCBI lineage: Eukaryota > Metazoa > Chordata > Testudines > Trionychidae > Pelodiscus > Pelodiscus sinensis. The sequence goes on along the minus strand of NC_134718.1, from coordinate 36,572,428 downwards.
ATGCATTAACCAAGGAATCTTGAGTATGAGTAAAGAAATGATGTGACCTCTGTATTTGGTATTGGTGCAACCACTGCTGGAATTGTGCACCCCAAATATTTAACATTGTTTTCTTTTCTGTAGCAGAAAAAAAGTATAACATGATCCAGTGGATGGAAGTTGTAGTTAGACAAATTCAGACTGGAAAGAATCTGAATTTTTAACAGTGAGGGTAATTAACCATTTACCAAGAAATGGGGTGGATTCTCCATCACTAACAATTTTTAAAATCTAGATTGGATGGTTTTTCCCCCATAAAAATTATGTTGTAGGGATTTTGGGAAGTTCTGTAACCTGCATTGTGTACAGGATTTCAGACGGGGAGATCATAACAGTCCTCTCTAGTTTTAAAATCTATGAATCTATTAACACTAAGGGTACATCTCCTATGCAGAAAACCCTGCATGGCAATGAATTTCAGAGCCTAGGGCAGCTCATTTTGACTCATATGGCTTACACTACCAGAGCTAAAAATAGCAGTGTAGATGTTTCTACCCGGGTTGGATCCTGAGCTCTAAGATCATTCTTGCTGGGCTTTAGAGCCGAGGTTCTAGGCCATGTAGGATCATCATGTTATTTTTAGCTCCATAGTACCAGCCCAAGTTAGTTAACCCAGGATCTAAAACTTACTACTATAGGGGAGGTTTTTGGTTTTGTTCTGTAGATGTACCCAATAATACTAGGGATCTTGTGGCCCAGAAAAGCTTGGGGGTTAAGTCAGGGGTCAGAGACTGCCTTGGGTGTCAATAAAAAGCTAACAAGCTGGAAAACATACAGAGCAGTAGAAATGTTTCCCTATCAGAGATTGATAATATTCATTCATTAAGGCCTTTTATTATTGCTCCCTTTTGTCTATTCAGGCTGTACGTACGGAATGAATAAATAATGCTTTGTTTTGAAGATGCTGTTTCTGTGCCACTGCAAAGGCACAGGGAATGTTTAACAGGTTCTGAAACAGAGTTGGACCATGGTTAACATTGTTGGGAAACAGGAGGGCCGCAGCCCAGAGATCCAGTCGAAGAGCTAGATGAACATCCTATTCCACTCAGAATCTGCTGCAGAAAACCATGAGATCGACTAAATGGGGTGAAGGATACCATTTTTCTAGCAGCGGTGACAATGGTAACAGTTGTGGTAGGATTCTGTCTCACAGTGATAATTTGTAATAAATGACACAGAGCACTAAAAACAAACATTTGCAAAGGGGACATTGGTTTGTTATGCTTTTGGAAGAGACAAGGATAGAAAAGTTAGAGAAAATGCACAGTTCCCTAAAGAGCAGTCAATGATATATGAAGAGGCAAAGGGACAGACTCTCAAAAGCTAAGCAATTCATAGCTGATTGAAGTGCTGCCCTCCAATAACTGGCACGTAGGCAGATCAATGGCCTTATCCAGACCCAATTTCCTAGGACAGGAATGCCTGGAGTGGTAGAAACTTGAGATTTAAAGGGGGAAGCTGCAACGCTGGGGGAGGGGGAGAGTTGGAGTTGGAGGAAAAGGAGCACACAGGCTAGGAGGAACAACATTGGCATAAGGAAACAATATGCCAGCAGTAAACCCATTTGGAAAACAGAGCCAGGCACCCCACAGAGCTCCGTTAGCAGCCTAGATTCTAAAGGCACATCTGCACTGAACACTCTATGGTGGCATTTAGAGTAGATAGCCTGTATGCATAAAACTCTGTTTGGAAATGGGTGACAGGAGAGGGATCACATGAGGATTACCTCTTGTGTCACCTCCCTCTGGGGCACCTGGTATTGACCATTGTCATCAGACAGGGTACTGGGATGGATGGACCATTGGTCTGACCCAGTTTGGCCGTTCTTATGTACTTCAAGGCCATCGCTAAAAATGTTAAATAGAACAGGGACAAGAACTGACCCTTGCAAGACCACACTAGAAACATATCTGCTCAATGATGATTTCTATTTTCAATCAGTTAGCCAGCTTTTAATTTATTTAATGTGTATTAGTATTACAATCTAGTATGTTTAATCAAAATGCTTTGTGCCAAGTAATATGCCTTACAGAAGTCTGAGGGCTTGTCTAAACTGGTAAGTTTTGTGAAAGAAAAGTGCCTTCTGTTGACAAAACTCAGTGAGAATTCATACTGCAACATGACTTTTGTCACAAAAAACGTCCGTTTTCATCGACAAATAAATCTAGTCCCCCCCCAAGGGATTCTCTGTGTAGTTGATAAACACACAGTGTAGGCACCTCAATGCATTTTGTTGCTAATTCTAGCTTCCAGGAAATGTCCCACAATTTCCAAGGAGCCCTTCTAGTCAGCTGTTGGAACTCCTCTGCCCATCAGTGGCTCTGGCTCCCAGCACCTTTCCTCCCACTATGGATCCCTCACAGTATGACTCTGCTGGAGTCATGCTAAGTGACATTTCATATATTTGTAGTGGCTCTTGTTGGGCAATTCAGGAAAGGTAATATAGCACCGCTATGGTTATGGGACAGAAGAGGGAGATCTCACTCAAGCAAGTCAATTCCTCTCTGAGGCCTTCCCACTTTCCATAACCTCTCCCAGAATGGACAATAGACCTCGGGTACTCTGTGCAGCAGTAGCAGCTGAGTCCCACATCAATGCAGAAGGTGGGATCTCTGTGTTTAGCGGTGTACTCCACATATAGAACCCATAAGCGTATGATGCAACGTTATAAGAGTTCCATTTTGTGGTTGATATGGCCACATGGGTGGAATGGCTTTGACTACCTCAGCAACAAGCACAGCAGCATGAAACATGGCAGCATCCTGTGCTCCAAAGTCATCACCCCTACAACAGTATTGATCAATGGAATGACAGAACAACACTTCTCCAGTAGGACACCTTTTATTCTTTGCACATCTGCTCTCCAGTCAGGCAATGAGATTTGGAAATCCTATGCTAAATTATATCCTCCTGCAGATTTGTACAGAAGAGGGAATTAGAAGGAAGTAGGGAAGTTCATCTGAAGAAAATTCCTTAGACTGCTCCTCCTGGGAAAAGGATTTTGGAGGTCTGTGAAGAAAGCATTCTATAAAGCCTCCTAAATGTATATATCCCCAGAATCTACAGATAAAAAGATCCACATCCAGATCTTATGCATAGAGATGATGTCTGTGCAACTCTTCCAACCTATTTCCCTTCCAGTCATCTAACACATGTATATCTACAAGCATACTCCTTCTACTCTCCCTCTTCCCAAGGAGTTAAAGGCTAACAATGCCACAGTTAATGATGATTCTAGTAGCACTGACTTAGACACAGACTCCCCTGTGATATCTTCCCACATCTTCTTGTCAGTGCATTCTTGGAGAGGTGGATATGTTTAGGCAGAGGTGGTATTCTTCCCTTTTCGTAACCCAGCAGGATTGATTTCATCTGCTCATAGGAGTCAATGTTTTCTGAAAATCAACCCCCTTTAATGTGTCTCATTTTGGGCTCACAAAAATTGAGGCACCACAAATGATTAGTCACCTTTGAAAAAATTGGTCTAAACTGCCACACTGATGTAACGAAAGCTGTAATGACACCAGCATAATCAGTAAATATGGTCAAGACTTTCTCTGCCTGGGTCCAAACAATTGTCAAGATAGATAACATTCAATAACATGAGACTGAAAATGAAGTGACTACATTGTTAGCCTTTCATATCGCTACACATTAGTACATTTTCGTAATAATTTACTGTGATAATAAATTCAGGACTGTGTGACACATCACAGAGTGGCATTAGTAGCTCCCTTTATTAATCACCAGTGCATATAAGATAGGAGTTGAAAGAGCAGCTGTTTAAATGTATCTAAAGAAGCACTCATAACAGAAATGAAACCCACACTATACCTGTATTCATCCTGGGTAAACCGTGGAATTACTGAGGGTTGCAATACAGCAATTTCTACAATAGTGGTGTTGAACTTCACAGGATCTCCATCATCATATGCAATGACCACCAGCTATAAATAAAATCAAAGTCAATCATTCAATATGAATACAAATATTTTATGTTTATTTCCATCCTAGGTTCTCTTACATTTTCAAGAGCTCACAATCCAGACATCAGTTTTCAGAATGCAAATCAGATGCTATTATGAAATAACATAGGGACATAATATACAGACAAAAAAAAAATCCCAACTCTTGGCTTAACTGCTCATCCAAAGTTTAGGAAATACTTAAATAAAAAATATGCTGCTAACTTAATTCAAGTTCCCTCTAGCTGTGTGTTCTTACAGCAGCCTGGTAAGTGCTGTGCAGGCACTTGAGGCTCTGGTGGGAAGAGATGCCTCCCCTCCAGCCCAGGACCTGCCAGTACCAGACCTGCCACAGCTGGGAGAGAGGTGCTCCTCTCCAGTCCTCCGGCCCCAGTCTGGATGCGCCAAGGCTGGTGTCATGGCTGAATCCCCACGCTGGCATGATAAATACAGAAGTGGGGCCCCGCAAAAGTACCCCAAAACATTCTTTCTCCAGACTTTGGTATAACATTTTCTTCCCAAACCCTAAAAACCTAGATTTTGGGGATACAAATCTGCTGCCACCATCAAGTGCTTTTGAACCCACAGAGGTGAACACTTGAAACCAACCCCAGGGCACCCTAAGCTCTTTTCCCGAAAGAGAATGAAAAAGAAAAGAGAACATACAAATTGTAGTCTGTGGGTGCTATCCCCTGGTCAGAGGCATGCAAATCCCACAGACAGATTTTCCAGGAACTGAACCAATACCAGGTTCATAAAAAAAGAAAGAACTTCTATTATCAAAACAAACTACTGTTGCAAACATAATGACTCGATGGAAAAAGTCACCGATTAATAAACTCATGGGGACTCCTGTGGGCCAAAAATTAGCTACCAAACAGAGGAAACCCCATTTCTAACAGCACAGACATCAGATCCAAAGTCCCACAACAGAAAACAATAAAACCTAATGGATTTATCTAAACTTTACCATACTTACACATTATGAAGTGTCTTTTTCTTGGAGAAAGACATGTCTTCCATCTCCCTCAGTATCTAGAGCAAAACTGGCTCATAGACAAAGGAGGAAAAACCCCCAAAATTCCCTTGTCTCAGGTTGAAATCCCTATCTGCATTTGTATTGGCTGACTGCTACCAGGCTAGCTACAGTTAACCCCTTAGTCCCCAGGCTGCTGGCCATCCCTCATGACCATGACACAGGTAAAAAGCACCCCTACTCCTGGCCCCAATTCAGATCTGCCATAGCCAGAGAAAGGGTGCCTATTCTGCAGCCCCTCCCCCTCCCCGAGCTGCTGCAGTGAGAAGAGGTGCCTGTGTCCTCCAGTCCAGGTGCTATGGGGAGATAGAAGTTGGCAGAGATCTTTCTTCCTGGGACAGCCTGTACCCAAAACTCTGGTTTTACCCTAGACCCAACCCCTTATCCCCAGCCCTAAGCCTCTCATCCTCAGCCCCAGCCAGAGGCCTCACCTTCTCCCACCCCTGCACCACAACCCTATGCTGCAGCCCTAAGTCCCCACCCACAGTCCAAACCCCATGGCCCCACCCCTGCCACATGAATTATGTTATGTGTGCTAAAATGAAAGTGATGTGTCACGCATCACATCTATATCAGTGCACACAACAAAATTTATTCTGCACATGCATGGAAAGAATTAGAGGAAACACTGCTCTTTAGGTACAGTGTTCGTGTTGTCTCTGTTTATGTTTTATTGCACGCTCTTTGTCCAAGCGCGAACAGGAACAGCTAACAGGAGAGTTTGGAAAGGGAGTTCTCCAGGTAAAAGAGGAGTAAAAATGGGATCCTTGTGGTAAGTGGCTGTCTGGAGTGTGTGTTTGTGTGTGTGTGAGTTATTTGCAGTGTGCTGAGCTTGTGTTTGTCTGTTTGGTTTGTTTGTTTGGTTTGTTTGTTTGAAGGAGCTTCTAAAAGGTTTGAAATCTAGAAGCCTCTGTGAATTGGCTGAGCCTCAGTCAGGGGGAGCGGCCACCAGAGCTACATAAGCCTGTGACTCAGCGACCAGGAACAGCTAACAGGAGAGTTTGGAGAGGGAGGTTAGAGGGCACTAGTGACTTCTGACCTTCTTTAAAACATAACTCTTAGAATAATCTATATTCCAGAGGTTTAAAAAGAATCCCAGTTTATACTTAAACTTATTCATTAGAAAAATGGAGACAGAAGCCCAGCAGCAGAGTGGCGGCTATCCTGTTTATTGTGTCGAGTGTAACATGTATGATTACCTGCCCTGTGGGCGGGTGACATATGCGTGCATCCGTTGCAAGGAGCTCCTGGCCCTCAGAGACCGAGTTTGGGCTTTGGAGGCCAGGGTGGCTGAACTAGAGGAGCTAAGGAGGTAGGGTACGTCTACACTACAGCGCTAGTTCGAACTAACTTAGTTCGAATTAGTTAATTCGAACTAAGCTAATTCGAACTAACGCGTCTAGACCTAAAAACTAGTTCGAATTAGCATTTTGCTAATTCGAACTAGCAAGTCCACATTGAGTGGACTCTGAACAGGGCTTAAGGATGGCCGGAAGCAGTGCCGGCAGGGCATAAGAGGAGGACTTAGAGCATGGAGATGCTGTCTCAGGCTAGCCGAGGGCTGCACTTAAAGGGTCCCGACCCCCACCCCGGACACACAGTTCTAAAGGGTGCCCCGCTTGCAAAGAAGTTCTGGCTTGGAGTGCCCGGAGTACCCACACTGGGCACATCACACCACTCGGCCATCAGCCCGGCTGCACTTGCCTCAGGCTGCCATCTGGGGAGAGGGGGCAATTGGGGGGCTGCAGGAGAGCTTCCACCCCCAGAAGCCCGCAGAGCCAGCCCAGTCCTCCCCATCGGGGGCTCGTACCCCATTCCTCCCTCACCTCCTTCCACTTATCCTTCCCTAGCCCCCCTTCTTATTGATGTACAAAATAAAGATAACGTTTCTTCCAACATTGACTCTGTCTTTATTGAACAAAACTGGGGGAGACTGGGAAAAGGAGGTGGGAGAGGGGAAGAGAAAGGCTGGGAGAAGGGAGGGCAACTAACATGATCAGGGGTTGGGAACAGGTCCCAGATGAAGAAAGACTACAGAGACTGGGACTGTTCCGCTTAGAAAAGAGGAGACGGAGGGGGGACAGAATAGAGGTCTCTAAAAGCAGGGGTTGGGTGGAGACGGTGCATTCAGAAAAGTTCTTCTTGAGTTCCTATAAAGAAGGACTAGAGGACACCAAAGGAAAGGAATGGGTAGCAGGCTTGAAACTAGTAAGAGAAAGTTGTTGTTCTTCAGAAAGCAAATAGTTAACCTGTGGAACTCCTTGCTGCAGGAGGCTGTGAAGGCTACAACTAGAACAGAGTTTAAAGGGAAGTGAGATCAAGTCATGGAGGTTGGGTCCATGGAGTAGTCTTAGCCAGGGGGTAGGAGTGGTGTCCCTGCCCAAAGTTTGTGGAAGGCTGGAGAGGGATGGCACGAGACAAATGGCTTGGTCACTGTCTTCGGTCCATCCCCTCCAGGGTCCCTAGGGTTGGCCGCTGTCAGCAGACAGGCTACTGGGCTAGATGGACCTTTGGTCTGACCCAGGACGGCCATTGTAAGCTCAGGGCTCAGGGTCGGGGGTCTCAGTGGACCCCCTTGATTTTCATGCACACCTGCTCCTGGGTGGCCAGGCTGGCAGCTCTCCTGCCCTAGACGGCCACTTTCCTGTGCCTAGTGCGGAGATCGTGGACGAAGTCCACGATGTCCGCACTAGCCCAGGAAGGTGCCCGCCTCTTGCGGTCCAGGGCAAGCTCCCTGGAGCCGCCAGCCGCCAGCAAGCTCCCTGGGCTGGGGGACATCGGGTGGATGGCTCTGTGCTGTGCCAGGTGCAGGGTCTGTTGGCTGGGTGCTGGCAGGCTTGCACCTGGCACGGGCACCGTAGCCAGCCCGTGCCCCTTTAAGGGGTCCGGGGCCGGGAGGGGGGCATAGAGTTTCCCTGGTGTTGGCCAGAGTGGCCACCAGGGAAACCTGGGGAGGGCTAGCCTCCCACTAGTTCGAATTAAGGGGCTACACACCCCTTAATTCGAACTAGCTAGTTCGAACCAGGCTTAATCCTCGTAAAATGAGGTTTACCTAGTTCGAACTAAGCGCTCCGCTAGTTCGATTCAAATTCGAACTAGCGGAGCGCTAGTGTAGCACCTATTAAAATTAGTTCAAACTAATGTCCGTTAGTTTGAACTAACTTTGTAGTGTAGACATACCCGTAGAGAGCTATGTTGATGAGACTTTCCGGGACACCGTAGTACTGTCCCATCTCCAGTCTGAGAGCCCCAGTGCTCTTAAGGAGAATGAAAGTCTCAAGGGAACAGAGCATTCAATGGGAGCAGAGGGAAACCATTCCGTAGTTGGGACCCTCCTCCCAGAGGATGTTGCGGTATCCTCTCGCACTGAGGATACCTCTGAGGGGGAGGGAATGCCAGTTAGGAAGAGGCAGGTGTTAGTAGTGGGTGATTCAATCGTTAGAAACATAGATAGTTGGGTTTGTGATGACCGGGAGAACCGTATGGTCACTTGCCTGCCTGGTGCGAAGGTTGCAGATCTCTCAAAGCATCTAGACAGACTTATGTGTAGTGCTGGGGAGCAGCCGATGGTCGTGGTACATGTAGGTACCAATGACATAGGGAAGGGTAGGAGAGATGTCCTGGAGGCCAAATTTAGGCTGGTAGGAAAGAGACTGAAATCCAGGACCTCTATGGTGGCATTCTCGGAAATGTTTCCAGTTCCACGCGCAGGGCCAGGTAGGCAGGCAGAGCTTCAGAGTCTCAATGCGTGGATGAGACGATGATGTAGGGAAGAGGGGTTTAGATTTTTTAGGAACTGGGGACACTTTTGGGAGAGGGGGAGCCTGTACAGGAAGGATGGTGTAGTGGGGTCTATTTGAAGACACGGGAGAGTGGGCGGGCTTTGCCCGCCCACTTTCTAAAAACCCCTCCCCCAGCCTTGCGGGAGGGATGACTGGACCCGTGGTTCAATTAATTACTTGGGACAAATAATGACAAAAGGGGCAAGAAGTGCGGGCTAAAGGTTTATAACTAGGGAACCGGATGGGGACACCGAGCAGAGAACTCCGGACAGCGCCCACTGCTCCTCAAAGCTATCGATGGAGCCAGTGGACGCTGTGACATAAGGGAGGAACGGAAATAGGCCCCACAGTTTCAGAGAACCCCCTCGTCCAACATCTTACTCCTGGTATTATAGATGACGACCTTTGCTAGAGCCAGGAGTAGGTTGACGAGGAGGTCTCGAGACTTTGTGGGGCCATGGATTGGGTGTGCGTAAATAAAAAGGTGAGGGGAAAAGTGCAGCCAGAACCTCAATAAGAGGTTATGGAGGAGCCGGAATAGGGGCTGCAACCTGGTGCATTCTAAATATGTGTGCGCCAGGTTCTCCCTCACGCCGCAGAAGGGGCAGGTGTCCGGGATTGGGGTAAACCGCACTAAGGAGCCGCCAACTGATGTCCCCGATGGGCCGCGGAATTAGGTCAGAATAGACGCTGGCCCATCGGGGTTCCCCACCCTCTATAGGTCTAAGGTAGTCCCACCACTTGGTATCGGGGCGGGACGCGAGGGTGGGGAAATGCAGGGTGTGGAGCACGAGCGTGTACAGATGTTGTCTTGGCGCGGTTTGAAAACAGACGGGCTGCAATTTTTGCAGCCAGCTGGGGGTCCATGGATGGAAAGGCCAGAGGGGCCCACGGAACAGGGGCCCGATAATAAGGGACAGAAGCTTTGCAGGAAGGGAGGGGCGGGGCATACCCTCTCGCAGGGACTGCTGCAGGAAGTCGAGAGCGGGCCGCGGCAAAGCCACATTCACCTCCTGGAGTAGGCGCAGAGGTGTTCGGGGGGTGGAGAGCCCCATGCGCCGAGCGAGCACTTGAGGATCCACCCAATACCCCCTGTCATAGTCCAGGAGGTCTCCGACCATGGTGGCTCCTGCCAGGATCAGCCTCCGGCGCACCGAGGGAGATTCCGCTACCTGCACGCACAAGGCTGGATTGTGGAGCAGGGCCTCCGCGAAGAGGTCTGCTCCCTCGGAGGCCACAACGGACCTGGTCGCCAAAAACAGCTTCCAGGTCTGGAGAAGATCCTGGTAGAATTCTGGCAGCTCTGAGAGGTCTTACGGAAGACCCCTCGGGTGGATAAAAAAGAGCTCCCGGTCGTATCGGAGCCCTCAGAGGCGGCGGAGGAAGGCGCACGCCAAGGTGCCCCATGCTGGACTACCTGCACTAATGGGGAGTCTCTGCAGGGCCTGGAGGTGGAAGGTCTGGACCTGGCTGTGCACGCAGACCAGGCCTTGGCCCCCCTCCTTCAGGGGGAGGGACAGGACCCCTGCAGAGACCCAGTGCAGTCCTGGCCAAAAGAACTCCAAAGCTATCCTCTGGAGCTTGGCCAGGACCTCCGGGGCCAGGCGCAGGGTGTTGAGCCGGTGCCAGAGCATGGACAGGACCAGCTGATTTAACACCAGTGCCCTCCCGCGAAGGGAGAGGCACTGGAGCAGTCCTGCCCATCTCCACAACCGCCCACCTACCCTGTCCTCCAAACCCTGCCAGTTCTCTGGCGGAGAAGGATGTGTGGCGGATAAATAAACACCCAGATGGAGCAGCGTACCCACGCTCCACCTGATGGCCTGAAGCGCAGGTGGAAGGGAGCCGGCCCGCCACCAGGCCAGAGCTCTTGACCCAGTTGACCCGGGCGGAGGAGGCTGCCAAGTAGACGGCTTGGCAAGCCTCCACCCGCGTCAGGTCGCCTGGGTCCTGGACCACGAGAAGCATGTCATCGGTGTACGCCGACAGGACCAGCTGCAGCTCCGGCTCCCAAAGCACCAACCCCGTCAACCTCCTACGGAGGAGACAGAAGAAGGGCTCAATCGCCAGAGCGTACAGCTGACCCGACAGCAGACACCTGACATACCTCCCGCCTGAAGCTGACCAGCTTGGTCAGGGTCCAGTTGAGCCTGTCCAAACACAAGAACAAATGGATATAAGCTGGCTAGTAGGAAGTTTAGACTTGAGATTAGACGAAGGTTTCTAACCATTAGAGGAGTAAGGTTCTGGAACGGCCTTCCAAGGGAAGTAGTGGGGGCAAAAGATTTATCTGGTTTCAAGATTAAATTAGATGGGTTTATGAAGGGGATGGTTTGATGAGACAACATGATCTTGGTAACTAATTGACCATTCATTATCAGTTGGAAATAGGTCAATGGAGGGATGATAGGAGTTACTATAGAGAACTTTCTGGGTGTCTGGCTGATGAGTCTTGCCCACATGCTTAGGGTTTAGCTGATCGCCATATTTGGGGTCGGGAAGGAATTTTCCTCCAGAGTAGATTGGCAGAGGCCCTGGAGGTTTTTTGCCTTCCTCTGTAGCATGGGGTACAGATCACAGCTGGAGGATTCTCTGCATCTTCAAAGTATTTGAAGGCTTCAATATCTGAGATATAGGTGAGAGGATTATTCTAGGAGTGGTGAGTGAGATTTTGTGGCCTGCACTGTGCAGGGGGTCAGACTAGATGATCATAATGGTCCCTTCTGACCTTAAAGTCTATGAGTCTCTCCCCTCCTGCAACAAGGCTCTAGTGGCCTGGAGGATGAGGTGGAAGTCCCCCCAGCGCTGGAGGGCGAGCTGCACCTTTCCCTTTGCCCTGCAGTTATCCGCGAGGAATTGGCGCAGCTCGCTCCTCAGCGCCAAGGGGGAGCCAGGGTTCTCCTCCATCTGGGCCTCTGGGTGGAGCTCACGGGCAACGGAGACGGGCAAACAGGGATCCGATCCCCAACACGGCGCCGACACAGATGGCGCCGCACTGCCCGTCCCTGACCCCAGCAAGGGAGGGGGCGGCGGAAGGAACAAGGCAGCCCCTAACGGGTTAGGGACCGGGGATTCAAATACCACCCCATGAGAGCCGCTCACAGCTAGCGGAAACGAGATGGCCCTCGCGGGGGTGGCACTGGCAGACGTTTGGGAGGACAGTGGGGACGGGTCAGGTATGTGAGAAGGACGGGGGGATGACAGCGGGGGGGGGGTTCTCCACAGTTGGGGCGGGAGAAAGGGTGGGCTCTAGGCCAGACGGTGGGTCGGGGTTAGGAAGTGGGGGGGAGGCAGGGATAGGACAGGGATCGGGAGCAGGGGAGGGCTCGGGGCTGGAGATGGGTTTGTAAAGGGCAGAAACGGGGATAGGGGAGGGGTCGGGATGTGGGAGCAGATCAGAATCCCGAGTGAGGCCTGGGGGGGGCCCCCATGGCCATCTCACCGGGCTGCGGCGCCTCCCGACTGGGGACCTGGGAATCAGGAGTGGGGAGAGGGGGGCCCGCGCCGACGCCGGGCTCAGATGGAGAACCAGATATTGGTGCCTCGGCGTCGGCCAGTGTGGCGTCTTCTGCCGGGTCCCCAGCGGGAAAGGGGGATGACCGCCCCACCTCAGTTGTGGGAGAGGGGGCGCCCCCAAACCCAGGACCCGGATGCTCGTCGCCTGCCATCGCCCCTAAGGGCTCGGCGGCATCCATTCCGGCGCTCGAGTAGGCCGGGCCAGTGGGTAACATCAGGGGTGTCCCGAGCGTGAGGACAGGGTCGGCCACCTGGGACACAGGCTTGGGGTTGGGAAGAAGAGGGGGCGGCACCACAGAGTCGCCACCCAGACCGAGGCCCGCTGGCAGAGGGTCGTCCTCCCCCTGGGTGAGCGGGGTCAGACCCAGGGCTTCGATCTCCTCAAAGATGGAGCTCAACTCCATCCCCTCGGCCCCAGAGCCTTCCCCTCCAGCTGCTGAGGCAACAATTACCTCAGCGGGGATGGAGGGAGGCTCAGTTGGAGCCGGGGCCGCGGGGGCTCCATCAGAGGCCTCCTAGCGGATAGGCTCCGCAGGGGGGACGTCGTCGTCCCCCCTCACCGCCACAGCTTCCTCAGCCAGCACCTTCCGCCGACGCTCGCCGGGGGCAATCTTGACAGCGCTGGCCCCCCTCGGGATCTTTCGGGGGGCCTTCCCACCCTCCCCATCGGAGGGGGGAGAGGGAGCCCGCGAACGGCGGGCTCTGCGCTTCCCCCGAGCGAGCGTCCAGCCCTCCGAGGTGGAGGTGGAGGGCTGGTCAGTAGGAGCAAGGCCGGGGGGGGACTTTTGGTATTCGGGGAGGGCGTTGTGGTAAGGGTTGGGAAAGGGGGGGTACCTCCACCTGCGGGCGGCCCTCTCCCTCGCCCGGCAGCAACCGCGCCACCCTCTCCTTCTCGGGCCCCGTAAAGACTGATTGAGTGGAGGCGGGGCCCGCCTGCCCGCTCGGGCACGCCGGAGGAGACGCCTCCGGCTCTCGAGCAGGGCCTTCCATTGGAGGAGGGGCGGCCGCAGAGCCCGGACTACCAGGGGGGCCGGCGATGGTGGGGCCGGGGCCCTTACGGGCCCCGGGGGCCCCAGACGCCTCCTCTGACCGGGCCAAGGGACAGTCCCTCCGGACGTGCGCCATTGCCCGGCAGAGGAAGCACCGGGTCTCCCCCGAGGAGTAATGAATTCGGTAAAGGGCCCCCTGGTAGGGCACCATGAAGGACCCCTCGAGCGCCTCCCTGCCACGCGCCGCCGGCAGCAGCTGCAGCTGTATCTGCCAGCAGAAGGACAAGACGTGGCGGAGGGCAGGGTCCTTACAGCCCAGCGGGAGAGGGCTGATGGTCAAAATCGGTTTCCCCAGAGTGGAGAGGGAAGGTAGCAGGGCGGCATTAAGGAGGAAGGGCGGAACGGAGGTAAGGACCACCCGTACGCCCAGGTCCTCCAGCGGTTCGAGGGGCACGTGCACGCCCCCCACTGCCAGGCCCCTCTCCACCGCCTCCTGGGCGGCGGCCTCCGAGGCAAGGAAGAACACCGCCTTGCCGTACATTTTGAAGGCTGCCACCACGGCCGAGGCCCCCACCACCCTCGCCAATGCCCACACCTAAGTTTCCATGTGGGGCGAGGCGGTTACCAGGAGGCAGCGGACGCCGTGCCTCCTGGTCATGGTGGGAAAGGGGCCCCGGCCATCAGGGATGGAGCTGTAGGCGGCAGTCAGGGCAGATGACATGGCAGGTGAGGGGGCGGCAGCAGCCACCTGGGTGTAAGCTCTGGGGGCCTTGGTTGAATCACCCCTAGAGTTGGTGGTGGGAACAACAGGAGAAGGAGGGACTGTGGTAGATGGTAGACCCACAGGGGGCGGGGCGGCCTCGGCCGTGGTGGATTTGGCTTTCGGGGCTGGGCCTTTGCCCTTTTACTTCCCCCCGCCCTTTTTTCCGGCCGAGGTGGTGGTTGCTCCCAAATCTGGGGGAGCATCGGCCGTGGCAGCGGCGGAGCTCAGACCTGGGGTCGGGAGGTCAGCCGCAGCATTCGTTGGGCCCGATGGTAATGAGGGGGCCGTGGGATTGACAGGGGCAGGGACTTCCTCCATCATGGAAGGGGGGAGGAAGGAGGCACAGATGACAGGAGAGGGGAACAAAGGTTAACCGCTCCTCCCAACCAGACAGCAGGCGAAGGAGGAGGGTGTCCGTGAGGGAGGGGGCGGGAGAGAGGGAGGGCACTGGTTTCGGGGAGGGCGACTAAGGATGTGGGGGGGTTAGCAGCCTCTCCTCCCTGCTGAGGCTGTAGCAGAGAAGGAGGGCGCTATTACGGGGCAGGGGCACGTGAGGGAAGAGGGGAGTGGGGAGGTATACAATTGGGAGGGAAGGGGAGAAAGCGAAGAGGGGGGGCATCCACTCCTTCCCGCCGACTCGTTGCTGGGAGGGAGGGAACCAAAGAGGTCAGGATAGAGATGGGGGAACCGAGAGGCCAGCAACCACTCATCCCTGCAAGGCTGGAGGCGGAGGAGGAGGGTACTGGCAGGGCAGACAAGGGGCAAGGTAACGGGTACAGGGCGGGGGCCGGCTCCTCCGGCTGCACTGGGATACGAGGGGGGGGCTATGGGGCCGTTGGGGAAGTGCGGTGAACAGGGGGACTAACGAAAAGGGGAGGGGTGGGACACAAGCGCTCGGGGCAGGGGGACAGGACAGATCGGGTAGTACTCAAGGACTCACAGGCAGCTGGGGGGGAGGATGAAATGGAGTGGAACAGCAGCTGGGTGGGGCGGGGCACACACACTTGGGCTAGCTGGAGCAGGGGCGTGGCAGATAAACTTTGGGAACGGGTGTGGTGGGTAAGTGACTGGGGAGGGAGGGGAAAAACAACCTAGGCTAGCAGGGGAGGGGGCAGGCAATGGGGAAGGACACAAGCTGCTGGGGTAGGGTGGGTGACCAGGGGTGAGGATGGCCCCCCAGCCAAATGTAGCTGAAGGAGGGGGGCCAAGTCCAAGAGGGTGGGAAGGGAGCACGCCCACGAGCGCTGTGGGGGCTCAACCTCGCCCACTGCTGCAGCAGACTCCCAGATGGAGGGTGGGGCAGCAATCCCCGCAAGGGGGAGAAGAGACAGTCCAGGTGGTGAGGGGTGATAGAGGGGGCGTTGGGGGTGGTGGCAGCGGGGGGGGGGGCAGCTGGACTAGGGTGGGAGCTCTGAGCCTCTCCCTCAGCCTCCCTTTTAACAGCTCAGTTCACCACCACCCCTGGAGCAGATTAAAAAAGCTCAGTCTTTAAACAAACCCCCTCCACAGTTCTCGATGGTGGTGATCTCCTCTTCTCCCCCTCAGCAGGGTGCAGCAGCAGCAGTGGGCAGGCAGCAGGGGAAGGTCTCCAGGTGGTGGATGCTGGTGGGGTGGTCCTTCTTCTCTGGAGCAGAGAAGGGAAGTGGGGGCAGCCAGCAGGCCTCCCCTCCCCTCTCAGGCAACAGGAACAGCTGGTGGCGGTGGTAGGCAGTAGCAGCAGCGTCGTCCGAGGGGAGCAGCCCAGCAGCGTTAGGGTCTCAGCAGGTGGTGAGTGATGGCTTGGTGGGGTGCGGAAGGCTCCAGCTAGTGCAGGTGGCAGGACCAGGAACAGGGGGAGGAGAAAGAGAGCCATTTTGGGCCCAGCCTAGCCCCGCCCCCTCACCTGACCAGAAGTCAAAGGGCGGGGCTAGGAGTATAAGAAGGCCGCCGGGGAGCTCAGTCAGGGCCCAGCCTCTGAAGGAGACGGAAGCCTGTCCAGAGCTCCTGCCGGGGGAGGCTAAGACCGGGCCTAGACCGCCCTCAGCAGCCTCCCCGGAGGCCAGCCAAGGCTTCCCTGCCAGGGCTACGGAGGCCTGGCCAAGCCAGCCAGCTGAACCTCCTGAGGACCCAGAGGACTGGCCTGAGCCGCTGGACCAGCTGGAACCCCGATGGGTACTGGAACGCCGGGGCCAGGCGAGCCTGGGGGACGCTGCAGAGTTTCAACTCCTTGACGCCCTGGATTGGGCCGACCAGACACTGCTGGGACAACAGCGCTTCGACTCCCTGACAGACCTGCTGGAGGTACAAGTACCAGCAAAGGGGGAGAAGAAGTTAGGGCCAGCTCAGCTTACTGTGTTTTGCTGCCCCACCCTGCTTGAGGGCCCGGGCTTGCACCCAGTGCTCCGCTGCCCTACCCTGCTTGAGGGCCTGGATTTCCGTATCATGGTTTTGGTACCCGGCCAGGATCCGGACCGGACCTTTTAAAGGGCCAGGACTAGGACTGTTGTCCTGCCCATAACTGAGTTAAGAGACTTGAATATACGGAGAATTTCTTCCCCGTGGCCCAGGCCTGAAGCAAGGCTGGGCCCCTGAACTATTGTCTCTCACCCCGACCTGAAACAAGGCCGGAGATAGACTCATAGACTCGGACTATTTTAAGGCACGGTAGAGCCATAGGGCGGACTAGCCACCCATTGTACCAGGGGCGGAGGAACCGCCTCCTAAAGACCTGCCAACCTACAACTAACCATCCACTGGAAGGGGAGAAAAGCTCAGGCTATTGTGGACATTGCCGGAGGGCAGTGTCCTGAAAGACCGCGCCACCTGACGGCAGATCTAATTCCCCGAACAGACGGCAGGGGGCGCTGTGGTGGAGCGGGAAGCCTGCTACAGATGGGCTCCACCTATACCAGGGTGGAACCAGACTGCTGGCACGAAACGTTAAAAAGGCCGTAGAGCAGTTTTTAAACTAAGAGATGGAGGAAAGCCAATTGGTGCGGAGATGCACGTAAATTGGAGGGAGACTTCTCTTAGAGGAGAATTCATTGATAGAGATTCTCTAAGCTGTAGTCAGAAAGAGAGGCGGGGAGAGGGCAAACCACGGGCCAGAGCAGACAAACAACCGCATACAAAGGAATCCAATGCATCAGGGAATGGCAGACAAATAAGCAGTGGCAAATTTTTAAAGTGCATGTACACAAATGCTAGGAGTCTGACTAATAAGATGGGTGAACTAGAGTACCTCGTATTAAATGACATAATAGGCATCACTGAAACCTAGTGGAATGAGGAAAATATGTGGGACACAATCATACCGGGATATAAAATATATAGAAAGGATAGAGCAGGCCGAGTGGGTGGTGGAGTGGCACTGTATGTGAAAGATAATGTAGAATCAAACGAAATAAAAATATTAAGTGAATCAACATGTTCAATAGAATCGCTATGGATAGTAATTCCATGCTCCAATAAGAAGAAATTAGCTGTAGGGATATATTACTGACCACCTGACCAGGACAGCGATACTGACATTGAAATGCTAAGGGAGATTAGAGAGGCTACCAAAATAAAGAACTCTATAGTAAATGGGAGTGTCATGTGTCACCCAGTGGGTGGCTGATGCGTGTGTCACTATGCGCCCCCGGGCGGAGTGGGGGTCCGGGCCCACCCTCTCTCCGGACCCCGGCCCAGGGACCTAACGCCGAGTGCAATGCTCTCGGCGGTAGCAGACGGGGTGTGTTCCCCCAAACGCGCCTGCTCTCGGGTTCTGCGGCCCGCCCTGGGCCTTTGGCACTCCGCCCCATGACACGGGCTGGTCACGTCCCCCTTGTCTTGTGGGCTCCCCTGTACCTTCCTGCTCCAGATGCCGTCCCTGCTTAGCATCCCCGGCATCTTTTAAAGGCCACACTTCCAGGTTGCCGCCCCCCCCCGCGGCGTGTCCGGGCGCGGCCATGACATCAGCGTTTGTCCCGGATGCGCCCGTGACGTAGGTGCCCCACTCGGGGGCCTGCTGATGCCGCATTGCGCGGCCGTGCGATTGCGCGTCCGGCGTGGTTTGGCCCGACGCGCCGTTTTCTCCCCCCCTCCTTGTCCTGCGCTAGTGGGGGGTGACGGGGTTGCTCCACCCCGTCACAGGGAGATTTTAATTACCCCCATATTGACTGGATACATGTCATATCAGGAAGAGAAGCAGAGATAAAATTTCTCAATGGCTTAAATGATTGCTTCTTGGAGCAGCTGGTGCAGGAACCCACAAGGGGAGAGGCAATTCTCGATTTAGTCTTGAGTGTAGCGCAGGATCAGGTCCAGGATATAACCGTTACAGGACCGCTTGGGAATAGTGACCATAATATAATAACATTCAAAATTCCTGTGGTGGGAAGAACATCTCAGCAGTCCAGCACACTGGCATTTAATTTCAAAAAGGGGAATTACAAAAAATGAGGAGGTTAGTTAAACAGAAATTAAAAGGCACAGTGACTAGAGCCAAATCCCTGAAAGCTGCATGGAAACTTTTTAAAGATACCATAATAGAAGCCTAGCTTAAATGTATACCCCCAAATTAAAAAACATAGCAAGAGACCTAAAAAAAAGTCCCCATGGCTTAACCACCATGTAAAAGAAGCAGTGAGGGACAAAAAGGTGTCTTTTAAGAAGTGGAAGTCCAATCCTAGTGAGATAAATAGAAAAGAACATAAACACTGTCAAATCAAGTGTAAAAATGTAATAAGAAAAGCAAAAAAATATTTGAGGAACAGCTAGCCAAAAACTCAAAAAGAAATAACAAAATGTTTTTTAAGTACATTAGAAGCAGGAAGCCTGCTAAAAAACCTGTGGGTCCCCTAGATGATCGAGCTATAAAAGGAGCAATCAAGGACGATAAAGCCATTGTGGAGAAACTAAATGATTTCTTTGCTTCAGTCTTCACAGCTGAGGACGTTGGAGAGATTCCTGAATCTGCACCGTCCTTTGTGGGTGATGAATCTGAGGAACTGTCCTGGATTGAAGTGTCATTAGAGGTGGTTTTGGAACAAATAGAAAAACTTAATGTTAACAAATCTCCTAGACCGGATGGCATTCATCCAAGGGTTCTAAAAGAACTCAAATGGGAAATTGCTGAGCTATTATCTGTGGTTTGTAATCTATCCTTTAAATCGGCTTCTGTACCTAATGACTGGAAGGTAGCCAATGTGACACCAATATTTAAAAAGGGCTGTAGAGGCAATCCTGGCAATTATAGACCGGTAAATCTAACTTCAGTACCGGGCAAATTAGTCGAAACAATAGTAAAGAATAAAATTGTGAAGCATGTAGAAGAACATAATTTGTTGGGTAAAAGTCAACATGGTTTCTGTAAAGGGAAATCCTGTTTTACTAATCTGTAAGGAAGCCTAATCCGAACTACCTAGTCCATGCTGCGTATAGCCGTGGGCACGGAGTCCGAACTAGCGGACATTTAAAAATGGCGGCACCCGGCAAGATGCAAATGAAGCTCGGGAAATTCAAATCCCGGGCTTCATTTGCAACTTCGGTTGCCTACATTAACCACCCTAGTTTGAACTAGGGTGGTAGTGTAGACATACACTTAGAGTTCTTTGAAGGGGTTAACAAACATGCGGACCAGGGGGATCCAGTAGATATAGTATACTTGGATTGTCAGAAAGCCTTTGACAAGGTCCCTCACCAAAGGCTCTTGTGTAAATTACATAGCCATGGGATAAGAGGGAAGGTCCTTTCTTGGATTGAGAACTGGTTAAAAGACAGGAAACAAAGGGTAGGAATAAATGGTATTTTTTTAGATTGGAGAGGGGTAACTAGTGGTGTACCCCAAGGGTCAGTCCTGGGACCAATCCTTTTCAACTTATTCATAAATGATCTGGAGAAAGGGTTAAGTAGTGAGCTGGTAAATTTTGCGGATGATACAAAACTGTTTAGGATAGTCAAGACAGAAGCAGACTGTGAGGGACTCCAAGAAGAATTCACCAAACTGAGTGATTGGGCAACAAAATGGCAAATGAAATTTAATGTGGATAAGTGTAAAGTATAGAATCATAGAATCATAGAATCATAGGACTGGAAGGGACCTCGAGAGGTCATCGAGTCCAGCCCCCTGCCCTCAAGGCAGGATCAAGCTCCGTCTACACCATCCCTGACAGATGTCTATCTAACCTGTTCTTAAATATCTCCAGAGAGGGAGATTCCACCACCTCCCTTGGCAATTTATTCCAATATTTGACCACCCTGACAGTTAGGAATTTTTTCCTAATGTCCAATCTAAACCTCCCCTGCTGCACTTTAAGCCCATTACTCCTTGTCCTGTCCTCAGAAACCAAGAGGAACAAATTTTCTCCTTCCTCCTTGTGACACCCTTTTAGATATTTGAAAGCCGCTATCATGTCCCCCCTTAATCTTCTTTTTTCCAAACTAAACAAGCCCAGTTCATGAAGCCTGGCTTCATAGGTCATGTTCTCTAAACCTTTAATCATTCTTGTCGCTCTTCTCTGTACCCTTTCCAATTTCTCCACATCTTTCTTGAAATGTGGCGCCCAGAACTGGACACAGTACTCCAGCTGAGGCCTAACTAGTGCAGAGTAGAGCGGCAGAATGACTTCACGAGTTTTGCTTACAACACACCTGTTGATACAACCTAGAATCATATTTGCTTTTTTTGCAACAGCATCACACTGTTGACTCATATTCAACTTGTGGTCCACTATGACCCCTAGATCCCTTTCTGCCATGCTCCTTCCTAGACAGTCGCTTCCCATCTTGTATGTATGGAACTGATTGTTCCTTCCTAAGTGGAGCACTTTGCATTTCTCTCTATTAAACCTCATCCTGTTTACCTCCGACCATTTCTCTAACTTGCTAAGGTCATTCTGAATTATGTCCCTATCCTCCAAAGAAGTCGCAACCCCACCCAGTTTGGTATCATCTGCAAACTTAATAAGCGTACTCTCTATCCCAATATCTACATCATTGATGAAGATATTGAACAGTATGGGTCCCAAAACAGACCCTTGAGGAACTCCACTTGTTATCCCTTTCCAGCAGGATTTAGAACCGTTAACAACCACTCTCTGAAGTAATGCACATCGGGGAAAAATAACCCCAACTATACGTACAGTATGATGGGGGCTAATTTGGCTGCGACAAATCAGGAAAGAGATCTTGGAGTTATCGTGGACAGTTCTCTGAAAACTTCCACACAGTGTGCAGCGGCGGTCAAAAAGGCAAATAGGATGCTAGGAATTAAGAAAGGGATAGAAAATAAGACCCAGAATATCTTACTGCCCCTGTATAAAACTATGGTACGCCCACATCTTGAATACTGTATACAGATGTGGTCTCCTCACCTCATAAAAGATATTTTGGCCTTGGAAAGGGTTCAGAAAAGGGCAACTAAAATGATTAGGGGTTTGGAACGGGTCCCATATGAGGAGAGGTTAAAGCGACTGGGACTTTTCAGTTTAGAAAAGAGGAGACTGAGGGGGGAATATGATAGAGGTCTATAAAATCATGAGTAGTGTGGAGAGGGCCGATAAAGAAAAGTTATTTATTAGTTCCCTAAATAGAAGAACTAGAGGACACCAAATGAAATTAATGGGGAGCAGGTTTAAAACTAATAAAAGAAAGTTCTTCTTCACACAGCATGTAGTCAACCTGTGGAACTCCTTGTCAGAGGAGGCTGTGATGGCTAGGACTATAATAGAGTTTAAAGAGAAGCTAGATAATTTCATGGAGGTTAGGTCCATAAAAGGCTATTAGTCAGGGGATAAAATGGTGTCCTTGGCCTCTGTCTGTCAGAGGCCAGAGAGGGATGGCAGGAGACAAATCGCTTGATCATTGTCTTCAGTCCACCCTCTCTGGGGCACCTGATGTTGGCCACTGTCGGTAGACAGGATACTGGGTGGACACGAGGTGTACCGGTAGTTTGGAATAGGAATCCTAGTTTGAACTACCTAGTTCGAGCCCCGTGTAGCCACGCTGCACGGGGTTCGAACCAGCGGGGATTTAAAAATGGCGGCTCCCCGATTATGCAAATGAAGCCCGGGAAATTCAAATCCCGGGCTTCATTTGCAAGTGCGGTATGCCTACATTACTCTCCTAGTTCGAACTAGCGGGGTAGTGTAGACATACCCCCAGATAGTAGGAATACAACCAGGCTACCAAGAGGGAAAATAATAGCACAGCCTCCATCCCAATACTTCTGCCCCTAAGGTCAGTTTTAGTTCAAGAATTCACTGCTCTGGAGTTATTCTGCATCTCACTCCAAAATAGCCTTTCCATCTGCCTTTGCCATCTCTTCTCAGAATCAGTAGAATCAGTGTAGAGACAATGTAGGTAGAAATGTATCTCTCATGTATCCTATAGATGTGTAACTTGGCTTCAGAATTTGGAGAGTTCATGGGAAGCACAGAAAGGCAATTAAAAGACTGTCACAGTAATACAGTATACTAATGTTAACACAAGAGTATTCCCTCTGGAAAATTGGAAACTTCATGTTTGTTTAATCCACAGAACGTAACATTATTCATATCAGAAAAGTGAAACAGTGAATGGACAGGTTTATTCCACTACATTTACCAATAAACATCTCTTCTATCCTAGTTTCAAAAAATATATAAACAAAAGGAAGTGGAAAACATGTATTAAGGGGATTTTGACAGATAGTATTTTCCATATCAGGAAAATAGACATTACAAAAACGGTCATTATAAGATAAATTTATACATTTTCCTCCCAGTAAAAGTTTGTCACTTTCATCCAAGAAAAAGTATAATTAAGAAAGAGCCATTATAACCCAGCAAATCAAAATGAAAACCAACAATTGTTGTACATTTGAGCCTTTTGTCTTCCGGTACAATAAAACAATGCCAAAACACCTCTTAATTTGTAGTCAAATTATTCTTTGCCATTAATTTTTTTTGAGTATGGCTTTTTAAACTGAAAATCCCATCAAAGTTATATCAGAACTCTATTGTGAATTTCTTACCCACCATCAGATAATTAATAGAATAAGCATTTTAATTCAATTAAATTATGCTTTTTACAAGACAAATACACAGACACACACTACTACCTCTCACAGTTTTCAGAGAGGAGATTTTTTTCTCCATCTCTGCCCCTTTAAGATAATTCTCTTACATATCTGAAGTCAAACTGTGCTCTGACTTGCACTCTGTATAACCTTACTGAAGTCAATGGCTTTGGATGGAGCGTATGACGGGAGAATTAGGTTCTTCTTATTTGACTTGAAGATCTGTTTTCCCATCCATTCACAACTACAGTACCCTGTCACAACCCCTATCAATGCTTAGTTAGATGACTGTCTGCCTCTGGATCGGCATATAGGCACTGTACAGACACACTGCTCAATAATAGTGAGAGATCATTAATCTTTTCCCCCCAAAACTGTACAGATTACTTCACAGCTCTCCGCATCAGCTAATCTAAGAACAAACAATGAGGAGTTGGCATCTATGTTTCATATATAAGAGGAAAATATAGTAGGCTTTGTGGCCCTGAGGATAAGTTTTGTACTCATTATGGATATAGTTTAATTTAATGAAACAAAACCAAAAATAATATCTTCAGAAAAGTAAACCATATAATCTTTAGGAAACAGGTTTAAATTCAAACTACATTTTCATGAATCACAAATTAAAATTGATTATAGTCTGTATTATTTCATAGTAAATTTAAAAACAACGTTATAAATGAAATAACATTTCTAAGGTATAAATGAAATAATGTGTCATACATACTATTTTTTAATGTCTATGAATATTCTGCTTGATATTCATACCTTAAATATCGTGCTAGGCTCTTCATTAAGATTTACTCGGGTTATTACACGCCCTGAATTTTCCTCTACATCAAAAATGCTGGCACTGTAAGGGAACTGGATGACATCTACTTTGTACCTTACACGACTTGCTGGCGTACCCTGTAAGGCAAATACACATTTACAAGTGTAAGAATTCCATACATATATATAATACTTTCTTAGTTTTGCACAAAATAAGGAGATGTATACAGAATGGGATAGAAAACCAAACTGAACATATAACAACACTGACTGATGGTCCATCCTCACTCGGCAAATGATGTTCATTTCTAGAGATGCTCAGAAAACAAAGATACAAATGACACTGAAGAGGTCCAAAGATGAGTGATTAAGATGATTAAAGGTTTGGAAAGATTCGCACATGAAAAAAGATTGAAAAGACTGGGACTGGTTGGTTTAAAGAAAATATAAATCGGGAGGTGAGGGGGAGTATAGGGGAGGACGGAGAAGAGCGGGTACAAAATAATGAATAGAACAAAGAATATAAATCTCACAATACAAGAACAAGAGAGCATTCACTGAAACTTAAAACCAACAAATTTAAAATTGATAAAAGGAAAGAATTTTATGTAAGCTTAATACACTTGCCTCCTTCCTCACACATAATTGAAAAAGGTACAACACTGTCTGAATTTTTCTTTACTACATCCATTTGCACAGAGAATAAGTAACATTAGCAGACTATTAAGAGATTGCATTACAAAATTGTGTGCATATGCAAATATTACTTTAAACCACTAGTGGCACAGGGACTCTCCATCAAATTTCAAGTTACAAACTGAAGCTGTTCCACTTTGTATGCATAATTAAAAGATCATCGGAACAGGAACTTGAATTTGGATCTTCCCAGGTGAATGTCCTAATCAATGGGCTATAGCCAGATGGCCAACCCATTTAACAAAGAGAGCTGAAACAGTGGGGGAGGGGGGAAATGTGAAGAGCCACACCAGAATTGTCAAGCATCTCCCCCCCCCCCAAAAAAGGAAAGCCACCCTCAGAATTGTCAAGCTGCCCCTTTAAGAAACAAGCTTAGGCTTTTTGGCCTAATCAGGCTCCTGTTGACGGCTGCTGTTTTTGGCACCATTTTGAATTGCTGCCCCTGTGAGCACAGGGGACCCGGGGAGAAGCCGGGGCGGGGGGAGGAGGGAGCGCAGGAGCAGCTTTGTGAGCCGCACTTTTGGGAGAGAAAAGCACATGTGGTTCATGAGCCATGGGTTGCCCACCCCTGGGCTATAGGATATAAGTGTGTCATTGACAACAGCATCACCCCTACCTGCCTAAGGCTCCAAGAGAGATTTTGGGTGGAGGAGATGTGCAGGATCTGGAAGGGAGTTTGGATGCAGAGAGCAGTCACTAGGGTCATGTATAGACTACAGGGTTTTGTCTACAAAAGTGGATTTTGTCGACAAAACTATACCTGCATCTACACTGCCATTGAGTTACGTCGACATAACCTCGACATAACTCAGCAGTTTTGTCAACGGCTGTAAACCTCATTCCATGAGGAATAACTCCTTTGTCGACATAGTTATGTTGACAAAAGGCAGGTGTGGATGCAGGGGAGAAGTTATGTTGACAGAAAAGGCCTCCAGGAAGAACCCCTGGTGGACACTCCTGCCACAGCTTTCAACTCTATTGTTCCTGCCTGTAGCCGTCTTTAAAAGGCATAGGCACCCAGGATCGGCACTCTGGAAACAAGCCACCTCCAGAGAGGGCCCTGACGGTGGAGCTCTGTTGCGTGGTGAGCCATGTCCCAGGGACAAGCCCCCAAAGACCTCCCCTGGCCCTTCCAAAGACTCATGCCCCCGGGAAGACAGGGGCACCAAACAGTGGGCACCCTCTTGGTCAGGGCCAGAAATGAAAGCCCTCCTGGAGCTGTGGGCCGAAGAGGAGGCTCTTCAGCTCCCTCAGAGCAGGCACAGGAACGCTGACATCTATGGCCGAATGGCTGACAGCCTGGCCAGGAAAGGCCACCACTCCTGCATGGCACCGCAGGTCAGGGCCAAAGTCAAGGAGTTCAGGCAGGAGTACATCAGGGCCCATGAGTGCAGCTCCCACTCCAGGGAAACGGCACATACCTGTGCATATTTCGAGGAGCTGGACAGGATCCTGGGGCCAGTAAACCCTTGCCTCCTGAGCGGCTGATGGAGTCTGGGCTGGAGACCCCCACTCAGCAGCGGTGGCAACAGCAGCCTGAGAACCCGGAGCTCCTAGAGGAGGAGGAGGAGGAGGAGGACAGAGCCCAGACCACCAAGGAGCCAGACACCCAGGCGCAGGAGGCCTCCCAGGCAACTTTGGACACCGGGGAGGGAACATCAGGTGAGTGCTGTGAGGGTCCAACACACACAGGGCAGGGCAGGCAGGAGCAAAGTGCATGGTGCAATACTGTGACATGTCAAGCTGATCACAGCCTGGGGGGAAGGGGGGCACACCCATGACCACCTTCAGGGAGGGCCATCATACCCCTGCACCCTCACAGCTGCTAGGCACCACCTGCTCCTGCAGGCAGTGATGCCAGGGGCAGGCATGGGGCAGGGACGCCAGGATTGCCTCACAGCTGCAGGCCTCCCAGCAACCTGCAGGAACCCCAACTGTGGCCTGACACCGGATTGTACAGGAGAGCCGGGAGGCAGGGGCCATTCTCAGGGGCGCGTGGGCAGCTTCTTGAGCCATGGGAGTGGCTTCACAAGCCACACTGATGGGGGGGAAGAGCCGCGGGTTGGCTACGTCTGATCTAGTTGGTGTTAGGTCCTGCTGTGAGGGCAGGGGACTGGATTTGATGATCTCTCAAGGTCCTTCCAGTTCTATGATACCACTAAAGTAGATGACAAACTAAAACGGGATATGTTTGAGGTGCCATTGGCATCCCTGGCTCTGAGAAGACCATGAGATCAGCACTGGTGGTGAATATTTGTGGTGCCGACGTGGAAAGCAATAACGCCAGTCCCATAGCAATTTTCGGCAATGTAGGCTGAATTGCCAGTGCCTGATGCTTAGCAAGGACTGAGGGTGCGGTTTGTTTCGCATGCTCTGAAGATGCCAGATATTTTGGTTGTGCCGACAGTGCCATAGACAGTGGGATGGTAGCGTTTAGTGCTGATGCCTAATGATGTCTTGTCAGTGCTCTGGTCAGCGCCCACGGTATGTTGGTTGGTGCTTATATCAAAGGCTTTTACTTTGCCTCTGTCAATGCCTTGGAGGAGGGTTGAGCCTTCTCCTTAAGTCTTGGTCCTTGTCATTGCCAGATCCACTAGAGCTTGTTTTTCCAGCATCTTTGGTGCAGCATGTGTGGGGGCAGCTTTCTTATGCAGAACGTGTTTCCTCAAGGGCGAGTCAGCCCCTGAAGAAGAGTGGGATCTCTTATTTGTTCACTTGAGCCCTGTCAGTGTCCTTGCAGCTTGACCTTGAGAGACCCACCCACTCTCTTAGAGGTCTCACCAGGAGATGGCTGCCTAGGTTTTGTAGTGTGTCCGGGTCAGAAGCAGGTCAGATTGTTTCCTCAAGGAGCATCATTTTCACCTGTAGCTCCTTGGCTTTCCATGTCTTTGATGTTAGTTTCTTGCAATGGAGACACTGGGAGGTAGAGTGCTCCACCCTAAGCAGCGGACACACTAGGAATATCTGTCTGAGACAGAAATGGACAGCCCACAGGTTATACACTTTTTGAAGCCAGGTGAACCAGGCATGTCCCGGGGGAACCCCCTCCCCCAAACAGTTACTGGAATGCATGAACCTTTAAAGCCTAGAACTGGTCAGCGAAGGTGTGGTTATCTACTCCATAAGTGGAATTTGTTGCCATCTCCACTTTGTGATTGTGGCAGTCCGCAAACTATGCATCACATTGTTGTGGAATGCCCAACATGAAAATTCACTGGCTCATTGGAGGATATCCACAATCTAACCAGCGATGCTGTTCACTGGCTGGAGAGTTTGGATGTTCAACTTTGATGAAGAAATATAGCATTGAACATGACATTCAAAAGAAGAAGAAGCAGCCTAGAACTAGAACTAACTACTCTAGTTGTCCTATATATTTCTTTAAATAACTACACTACTGCTAACTAGATTTTTAAACAAGAGAAGAAACAGGAAAAACTGCTACTAATAATCATCTAAAATGCTAACACTAATGCTTGAGGGCAACTGCTGGATTCTGACCAAAGCTGTTGGTGGAAGAGAAGGACTTCAAGGGACGTTTGGCTGCACATGTGGTGTAGCCATTTCAAATAACACACTGCAGCGGTTCCACATGCACAGTTGAATGTGGACACTGCTACCTAAAATCTCCAATTAGAAGCACGGTGGCACTCAGACACCCAAGGTGGAGCACCTACAGAGACACTCCTTGAAGAACTACTACTGTTTTAAAATCAACAAATAATCCAATGTGTTCTTTTAAAAATGTTATTAACCTTGTTGTGTTGCTTATTGTTCATGTTATACATTGTACACCGTTACATTGTGTTTTCACTGTCTGAACACCGCATTGTGCTCTCGAAATTTTTAAAGTGTCATTTACTAACACTTGGGTTTCAAAGATCTTGCTGCATTTCTTTGAATAAACACTGCTATAAATTTCTATTATCACAATTATTTACATTAAAATGAAAAGGAAACATGCGCATTGCTTATTTACAGTTATATCATTTATATGTATGTAACTATTAAAATTCATAATTTTGCTCAATAAGTTGATAATTGTAGATTGCAGTGCATATTGCTGCTGCACAGCTGGGCCTCAGGGAAAAAAGTTTGGCAACTCCTGAATTAATGTATCCATTAACTTCTAATTATCGTTCCATTAGTTACCCTATAGGAACCTTTAAGCAACAGCCTTTAACTATTAGCTTCAGGTCCATGGAAGTGTTTAAACAATAGCTGTCCCAAATTACATGAATGGCTGGGTCCTTTATTGTTTATGGTGATCTGTACAATCTATCCAGTGATATGTTAAACAAAGAATAGAAGTGCATATCCTTGGGATAGTTAGAGAGTTAAAGATGTTAGCCAGCTGGGAGAAATGCTGTGGGTATAGCAAAAAAACCTGAGGCTATTTGATGAAACGGTAGCTGCTGCAGAGGTCTTAAAGACATTGGAAGGTCTAGAGTTCCCTTAGAGCTTAATTAGGGTTTACATAAAACTAACAACATATTTTCCTATTAATCAGAACTTTCTCTCAATGTCTTAAGAAATATACTTTTTGTTTTTCCAAATTGACATTTTTGTTCATTTATATTAGTTAACATAACATCATTTTTATACTTGTAATTGTCAGTCTACTCTATCATTATCCTTTGCCACAAGGAACCAGCTGTGCTTTCTTTCTAGTCAGATATAAGATTTGTGTTAGACAACTGACAATTCCTTTTCAGGCTGCTTTCCCAACTGTAAAATTTATAAACTTACTTTCATTCAGACCCACTGATGGGGGGGAGAGAAGGGGGCAATTGCTCCAGGGCTTGGTGATTCAAAGGGTCCCAGGCTCTATAAATTGCTGTTGGAGTGTTACTCTGCACAATTCATGCAGCTCTGAGGTGTTGTGTTGGGAGGGGGGGGAGCAGCTCTGGGGTCTGGGTAACACCAAGGGCTGGCTGCTCCCACCCCTGTCCAACATCCCACCACTTCCAGGTACAGATAGCCCGCTCTCCCCACACCTTGCCCAGCAGCTCGCATTAGCTGTTGGCCCTTGTCATCATTCCCACACTCTTTATAAGATCATTGGGACAGGATGAGCTCTGACTTTTGTTCAGTGTCTATCACAAGGAGAAAACAATCTTATATGAGGCCCCCAAGCACTGTAACTACTATTTCAAAAACAACAATAACTCTGCTGTTAACACAGAAAGTACATTTTGAAAACATACTTTCCTTCAACCTATTTTAGAGGAGATGCAAGCCAGAACTTCAGGGAGGATACTCAAGGAGGCCAATACCAAATGTACTTTCAGCAGTATATCATGAAACATGCTCACATTTAAGAAACCAATTTATTTTGTGGAAGGCACAAAATTCAACAGAAAAATTGACAATTGAATGATGGTTGCCCATCATGACAAAGATGAATGGATGAGTTCAACTGCCAACCAAAAACCATCATGTGCCTAAGGTGAGCTCTGTTAGCGGGGCACTGCATTATAGGGGTATGTCTACACTGCAATGCTATTTTGGGATACCAGAGTATCCCGAAATAGCTATCCTGTGTCTTCACAGGATATTTTGGGCTTGCTATTCTGATGTCCCTGTAAACCTCATTCTACGAGGAGTAAGGGACGTTTTGGAATAGTGCTTTATTTAGAAATTTGCATCGCTCAAATTGCATAACTTATTTAGACTTACAGTGCAGTTTAGATGCACCCTGGCATGCATCAACTTTGTTCTCTTCAATAATTAAAACTGAGTAAGTTTCAGACTTTATACCAGTATCTGACAAAGAAAATGTCAAGAAGTTCATTTCCTTTGAATTTCATGTTGGATTAGGCATTCAGTGACTGCACGTTTCTAGATCAGAGCCATTCAGCTATTTTATAAGATGATGTAAAGTTACATCACTAAAACAGTTAAATCAGCATGTGTGAACATAAATTACATGTTAAGGGGATATGTGAGGAAAAACAACCAGCAGCAGGGTACACAAAACATCAGATAAAGTAGGAATAAAGCCTGTATTTCCCTGAAAATATGCAAATATTTAAGATGAATTGGATCAGATTCTGAAGGACCCAGTTTCACAGATGCCTGAAAACTTCAAAAACCAGAAATGCTGCCTAATTTCCAAAATACATGCAGCTTGCATTTAAATGCCTGTGTTGTACTTAATAAGGCAAAATTCGAAAATCCAATTTTCATTGACATTTTCATGAAATATGATTAGTAACTTTCAACTACAATTAGTAATAGGATACAAAATAGCTTTCTGGTTATTGATCATGCATTCAATGCAGCATGTCAGTAATTATCAGTAAGTACAACAGTGAACTTGCAGATTAAACTGCATCAAAACAGGTAAAGAAGAAAATATGGTTTTACTAAAAGATTGAACACTTTTATAATGCTTATGCTAGTCTGTAGATGGTAAAAAAGATGTATGGAGAACACACATTTATTTCTTTTGAAACTATGCAAGACAGATCCACTGATGCTATGGTAATGAACACTGCAGATATGCACAGCCAATTTTACTCATAGTGAACAATACATCTGAAATTAACAGGGCTAACCAAGGAGTAAGTAACTATTCAATGTGAGTAGCAGAATTTGTCTCTATATAAGGACACAATATTTATTTGGATTAAAAGTTCATATTTTTGCCAACATTTAATTCCAGTTGAAAACTAGTGGTCCCATTTTTATACCTGGTTAAAAAGAGCATATCTGTAACCACAATACAGCTAGTTGAAAGCTAAATCCTTTCTGGTTCTTACAAGGGTGCCCAGTGAGGTAGGGCAGAAGGAGCCTTTATCCATCTCTTACATAATCTGAGGAAAAGCCAGTTAGTCAGCTCAGCAGCCTGGACTGTCCACATGGAGGTAAAGAGTAATCATAGAATACTAGAACTGGAAGGGACCTCAAGAGGTCATCAAGTTCAGTCCCCTGCACTCATGGCAGGACCAAACACCATCTAGATCACCCGTGGCGGAAGTTTATCTAACCTGCTCCTATATATGTCCAATGATGGAGATTCTACAATCTCCTTAGGCAATTTAGTCCTGTGCTTAACCACCTTGAATAGATAGGAAGTTTTTCTTAATGTCTAACATAAACTTCCCTTGCTATAATTTAGGGCCATTGCTTCTTGGCCTATTGTCAGAGGTTCAGGAGAATAATTTTTCTCACTCCTCCTTGTAATACCCTTTTAGATATTGAAAGTTGTTACCATTTCCACACACAGTGGCTACGTCTACACTGGCCCCTTCTTCGGAAGAGGCATGCTAATTTCTAACTTTGGAATAGGGAAATCCTCGGGGGATTTAAATATCCCCCACGGGATTTAAATAAACATGGCTGCCGCTTTTTTCCAAGCTTGGGGAAAAGACGGAAAAGAGCATCCAGACTGGCGCAATCCTCCGGAATAAAGCCCTTTTCCGGAGGATCTCTTATTGAAAGTAGGAATAAGAGATCCTTCGGAAAAGGGCTTTATTCCGGAGGATCGCGCCAGTCTGGAAGCTCTTTTCTGGCTTTTCCCCAAGCCGGAAAAAAAGCGGTGGCCATGTTTATTTAAATCCCGCGGGGGATATTTAAATCCCCCACGGATTTCCCTATTCCAAAGTTAGAAATTAGCATGCCTCTTCCGAAGAAGGGGCCAGTGTAGACGTAGCCAGTCTTTTTTCCAAACTAAACAAACACAATTCTTTCCGTCTTCCCTCATAGGCCATATTTTCTAGGACTTTAATCATTTTCATTGCTCTTCTCTGAACCTTCTCCAATTTTTCCACATCTTTCTTGAAATGTGATGCCCAGAACTGGACACAATACTCCACTTGTGGTCTAATCAGAGCAGTGGAGAGCAAAATAATTACTACTTATGTCTTGTTTACAACAGTCCTGTTCATACATGCCAGAATGATATTTTGGGTTTGGGTTTTTTTTTCATCATTGTCACGCTGTTGACTCATATGTAGCTTATAGTCCACTATAATCATTTCTGAAGTACTCTGTCCTAGAAGTCACTTTGTATTTGTCATTATTGAATGTCATCCTATTTACCTCAGATAATTTTTCCGGTTCTCCAGATCATTTTGAATTATAACCCTAGTCTTCAAAGTACTTGCAACTCAACTGCTCCTATCTTAGTATCATCTGCAAACTTTACAAGTATACTCTCTATGCCATTATCTGAATCATTCATGAGGATATTAAACAGAACCAGTCACAGATTTGATCCCTGAAGAATCCCACTACTTATAGCCTTCCAGCATGACTGTGAACCATTGATAATTACTCTCTGAGAACAGTTATTTAACCAATTATGCACCCACCTTATAGTAACCCCAGCTACATTATATTTCGCCAATTTATTATTAAGAAGGTCATGCAGGACTGTATCAAATGCTTTACTAAAGGTAGACCACATCTACCACTCTCCTCTTATCCACAAGGCTTGTTATCCTATCAATGAAAATGATCAGGATGGTCTGACATGATTTGTTCTTTTTAAATCCATGCTGTTATTTATCAGCTTATTATCTTCCAGATGTTTGCAAATAGATTCCTTAATTATGTGTTTCAATATCTTTCCTGGCACAGTAGTTAAGCTAACTAGTCTGTAGTTCATCCGTTGTACTTTTACCTTGTTTCCACAGAGGGCTTCTTTTTATTTTTAGATAGGGTGACCATATTTTCCTATGCTGAATACAGGACACCAAGTGGGGGTGCTGCCAACACTCAGTGATTTAACCCAAATTGGGGGTGGTTGCTGGAGCTTGAGGCTTCAGACCTATGGGGGGGGGGGCACCAGCACTCAGGGCTTCAGCCCCTCAGTAGTGGGGTGGGGGGGGCTGGCGCTTGGGGCTCCAGAGATTGAAGCACCAAGTGCTGGTGGCTTCCTGCACACCCTGCACCACTGCAGGGATGAAGTTCAGCCCCACAGCATGCAGAATGGGGAGGTAAAGGGACTTCAGCCCTACAGCAGGGAAGGGGAGGCACTGATGCTTGGGGCTTCAGCCTCTGGAGCCCCGAGCATAGTGGCGCCTTTCTCCTCTCCTCCCCTTGCTGCAGGGAAAATACAGGACAATGTGCCCATATTTTTTAAAAAAGTCAGGACACCGGGAAGAGATCTTAAATAAGGGACTGTCTTGGTAAAAATGGGATGGATAGTCACCCTATTTTTAGATCATTCAAGCTCTCTTGGTTAAGCCAAGGTGGTCTGTTGCCATACTTCCTATCTTTCCTGCTCAGTGTAATAGTGTGCTCTTGTGCTCTTAATAATGGCCCTTCGAAAAACTGCCAACTGTCTTCAATACTTTTTCCTCTTAGGTTATGTTTACACTACAGAGTTTTTCTGGGATACCAGAAGTACCTGGGAAAAACTCTGCTGCATCCAAGGAATGTGTCTGCTCTTCCAAAAAAAATTTTCAGAAGAGCAGATTTTTTTTTCAGCATTCCTGTAAACCTCATGCCAAATGTCGGAAAGGCCTCATCTGACAAAAGAAGAGGCCCTTGACTGAGCCCTCACACCTTGAACCTAATGTGCCTCAGGCATCTGGCCCCCAGGCCTTAGATTCCCCACACCCACTTTAAATCATGAACTCCATCATTTCATGATCACTTTCATCCAAACTGTCTTCTACTTTCAAATTCTTAACCAGTTCCTCCCTATTTGTTAAAATCAAATCTAGAACAGCTTCCCCCCTTGTAGCTTTCTCAACCTTATGAAATACAAAATCATGTGAAATATATTCCAAGACCTTATTGGATAATCTGTGTCTGGCTGTGTTATTTTTCCAATGGATGTCTGGATAGTTGAAGTTCCCCATCACCACCAAGTCCTTTGCTTGGTGTTGGATCATGGACCTGACCCCCACTTTGAAGTTAACTTGAAGAACAGGACTGGCATATAAGGGAAAGCAGACTACATACAATAAAAGGACTTCATAATGAGGACACTCCTCCTAGACAACAGAGAATTAGGACAGTGAAGGACTGCACATATCTTAACTCAGAGGGACTATGTCTAACAGGCCCTTAATGGTGTATTTTAGGAAAGAAAATGATTATTATTAAAGTATTTAACTGAATCTAATTTTTGAAGGTGTTCAAACACTTGCAAATGGAGAATGAAGAATTTTAGAGATCACAGTATACCAAGGTGATTATACAATGTCAACATATAATTAGCAAGGCATTACTTACTAAAATCTACATAATTTTGTTCAGCATGACAATCACATTATGTCTAAAAGACTAAACCCTATTATTATAATTAAAGATCTACACAATTAAAGACACAGAGCTAGCATGTGACTGAAGAGTCTCATATAGCTAGCAAATTTGTTTTTCTGTGATTTCTGAAAAGCAACAAATCAGGATAATGTAATATAGATACAGAAAAAGGCCACACCGTAATTGACAACATTCCCAAAGGATGATTTAGTGAGAATTGAATAAAGTTGTTAAAGTGCAAACTTTTTTGGCAAAAAATGCAGGTTTGTCAGTGTAACCCACAAACCTAGGCTATGTGTAGATTACAGAGTTTTTCCGGGATACTGGAGATATCCCAGAAAAACTCCACCACATTCAAGGAACGTGTCTGCTCTTCCGAAATTTTTTGCAGAATAGCAGATGTGCTCTTTCAGAAGCCCTGTCTTGCTTGTTTCACAAGGAAGAAGGGCACTTCTGAAAAAGGAGGCTTTTCTGAAATTTGTCCCAGAGTAGACAGGACACATTTCAGAAAGGCCTCTTCCACAAAAACAATCGAAAAAGGCATGCAAATTGCGGAGTGCAATTTGCATACCTTTTTCTGATAAAACTCCTTAGTCTAGACATGGCCCTAGTGTTGTTCACTGTCCCATGCAGTGTCACCTAAACCACAGCAACAGATAAGAACAAGAGACCTCTACAGCATGGGTTGAGAGCCAGCTGGCTTTTAGCTCAAAGGGTAGAGACTCCTATACTAAGATTCAGAGATCCCAAATTCAAATCTGCCTGGTGGTGGTTACATCAGCACTGAAACATTTTGTGAAATTGTGTTGATTTCACCAAATTATTTCAGTCAGGAAAAAAAGTTAAAGTTCTGAAATAAGATAAATGTTTCATTTCAACATTTTTGAAACAACATGTTTTGATTTTCCAATTGTTTTGAAGTGTCCTTTAATAATTAAAAATGCTTAGAATACAAATGAAACATGTTCTTTTAAGTTAAACCAAAGATTCACTTGTTGAATTTTTTTATGATTTTTCAATTGGCTGGAAATTTTGAAAAAAAATGTTTTACTTGAAACTGTTTACTGGAGTTTTGTGAGAAATGATAACTGATTATTCACTTAGCTCTACTTATAACACTGGGGATTAATTAGGCTAGCTTTATTTCTCTTTAACTGTTAATCTTGTGCCTGTGTTTTAAATAATTTTGTATGCAAACCCATGTCTGTAATGGGACTCCAAGGGTAATTCTACACTGCAATGTAATCCATGGACAATCCATATTAGTGGATTTGGGCTTAAATGGCCTCGGCTACTGAGCTGTAAAAAAACTGACCCCATAGTTCTCAGAGCTCAGGTTCTAGCCCAAACATTTACATATTCAATTCACAGCCCCACAAGCCCAAGTCAGTTGACACAGGTGTTTAAATGCAGCCACAGGTGTTTAAATGCAGTGCAGACATACTTCAACACTGACTAGGTAATATTCTCCATTAAGCCACTGTGTAAGCAATATGCAGAGCAAGAAGAACACAAATGCCATTTCTCATTTTTACTTCCGCCATCACCCTTACGTACCACACTTATGATTGCCAAGTGTTTAGCCCATGCATAGCATACACCATTTCTAATTCATGACATAATCTAGTGTTATGTTGTGTTGTTTTGTTTTGTTTTTAAATATGAGCAAAACTCCTACTGCTATCCATGATATCGTTGTCTGAGAAAGACATGTAGGACTGAGTTAATTATACCAAATTCCACATCATGTAAACCATGTAAGAAGGATACCAACGGAGGCCATGGGCAGAGTGCATGCACAGTAATGCCTGTGCATCTCTCAACTGACCTCAATGGTCCTACAATGGTAGTGAGTCAAGAGAAGGGCAATGGGATGTTGATGAAAGTAATAATAATCATAGACAATATTTTTCATATACATTTACAGTAGAACCCCATTTATACAAGTCTGAATTCTCCAGTTCTCTGTATTAACCTAACAAGCAACAAGTGGAGGGGCTTGGGCTATCAGTCCCATGCATAGTGGGGCTCCCACATGCAGTGTGGGCAACCCAAACATCACCATGTGCAGAGCAGGTAGCCTGAGCCCCACCATCTATTCTCCAATTTATTTCAGATTTTTGATTATTTGATCTGGACCTGGCCCAAAATTAGATTAGATAACTGGGGTTCCACTGTACCTGAAGGTACTTTATAAAGGAAGGCAAATGCCATTACTCCTATTTTACAGATGGGGACACTGACACATAGAAAGCTGGAGTGACTTTCCCAGATCACAAAGGAAGTCATTAGTTTTCATCTTTCCAGCTGTACTGAAATTCATCAATAAAGAACTGGAAAACACCATGTCTATATGGATGGAATGGACTTCATTCCTAAAAAATAACAAGTACAGTAGCATAGTAAGTGAAATGATTTGCTTACCGATTCCTAATCATATTTTCTGAGCAGAACTAACATGTGATATATTGTACACATTTATGTCTCAGGCTATGATTTTTCATGGAGGGCGTGGAAGTCACAGAATCTGTGGCCTTCTAGTGGCCTCCATGACTTCTTTCCATGGCAGCAGGAAAATCCCACAGTTCCTGGTCACTAAAGTAGTAGGGGGATCCAAGTTTCAAGAGGGACCCCCTCAGCTGTCTAACCATTGCAGGTGAGGTGTGGACCTCAAAGCTGAGCTCTCCATTTCGTCATGGATATGTTTAGTAAAAGTCACAGACAGGTCACTGGCCTCTATGAATTTATCTTTACAACCTATGACCTGCCTGTGATTTTTACTAAACATATCCATTACAAAATTTTACCTTATGTATTGCAATGTATGCAAAACGAGAAAGAAACATAAAATACTAACTTAATAAATTATCTCCATTTATAGAAGTTAGGCCAAAAAGCTGCAAAGAATTATATTCTATGAAGTAAAGAATTAAAATTATGCAAACTTTTAAGAGCATGCAACCAAATTACTTAAAGCGGTATATGGCATGTTTCCACTTACACTATCAAATCTAATAGTAATGCAATGTGTTTTCAAATATTGAATCCTGTTTTATAGGTTTTCATTCCAAGTAAATGTTTGTAAATATCCTGGCTGCGTCTAGACTGGCATGATTTTGCAGAAATACTTTTAACTGAAAAGTTTTTCCATTAAAAGTATTTCTGCAAAAGAGCGTCTAGATTGGCACGGGTGCTTTTGCGCAAAAAGTGTTTTTGCGCAAAAGCATCCATGCCCAGTATATATGCGCTTTTGCGCAAGAACGCTCCAATGGCCATTTTAGCCATCGGGCTTTCTTGCGCAAAAAATTAAGGTGCCTGTCTACACTGGCCTTCTTGCGCAAGTATTCTTGCACAAGAGGGCTTATCCCTGAGCGGGAGCATCAAAGTATTTGCACAAGAAGCACTGAATTCTTACATTAGAACGTCAGTGCTCTTGCACAAATTCAAGCGGCCAGTGTAGACAGCAGCTGCTTTTGCGTAAAATCTTGCCAGTCTAGACACACCCCCTAAGTTTCACTGGTTGTCAATAACTGTAAGAATGGTCACTGATGATTTCACTAAGAGCTTGACTCGAAAAAAAAAGAAAAAAAGCTTGCAATGTACTCCTATGCCAGATACATTTATAAATGATTTCATAACCAAGATCAGGAAGCAATCTGATCTTTAAAATTAGTGTTCCATCACACTTTCTTATTACTCACATCAATACAATGTAACAAAGAAAGAGAGATAACAGGATAGTATATAGAAATGGATAATTACAGCTACAGTGATAATCTTATAGAAAAGGCATGGCATGCTCATTGATATAGAACAAGCATGTTTATAAAAGGGGAAAAATATCACCCCATAATGTGTCAGCCTAAAAAATATTTACTTATAAATAAAACAAGCAAATTATGTATGAAGTTGATCAAAACTGCTAATAAATTGTTGCTGAATCACTATTTGAGAAGATGGCCATAATTACCCGGCATCCTTCAGTGGTATCGTGCTTCTCCAATACAAGTGTTGTAGGGAACAACAAGGAGGGAAAAAGCCTTTATTCCCCTGGTCCCAGAGAGAAGCAAAGGTGCCACTGAAAGATTATGATGTTATAAAGTCATCATTGCAGACATACTAAACTTTTTCCCTTCGTCAATCACAAAGTAATGAGAAAACTCTTATCGACATCTATTTACACCCTACACCATTGACAATTAACTCTTTTATAATACATGACTTGGTGAACATTTGTGACCGCGTAGAAGAGCTGGGGCTGAGGCTCAGCTCTCTGACTGCCCTGCCCTCCAGCCACGAAGGAGGGCTGGGTCTGTGGTGCAATTGCAGAGGTCTCCGGCCAGCCTAGAAGGGTAGGGCCACATCACCTGCTGGAATGGGGAGGGATTAAGGAGCATGGGGATGTTCAGGGGCTGGAACCAGTAGTCTGGGGTAGGGGCCAGGCTTGGCTCCACAGTGGGGGTGCGGGGGTGCAGAGTTGCACAAGTGGTGAGGCCTCAGGCAGGAGGGCATTACTAGGGCTTGTGTTCCCCAGCTGGGCATTCATCCTTTGACCATGTTAATGCAGCTTAAACTGAACTTATTTTTGCGATGAAGATTTCTTCCCTTTCCCCTTTATCCATCTCTGTTGACAATACCACAATGCTCCCTCACTAAAGCCTGTACCTTGACAGATCATCTTTGACACTTGCGTCGCCTTCATCCAGATTGTTAGCAAAACTTGAGGCCTTTTGCTTGACATTTATAAGATCTGACCTTTTCTTTATTTTGTCCAAACAGTAAATATTTTCATACAGGATATTTGCACATTCCACTTTAACTACTGCCTCTCCAGCCTCTTTGATGTCCACAGTGCCCCCATTCCAATCCACTCAAAATATAACAGCTAAAATTATTTACCAAGCCTTACAGTATTCCTTCCCAACTGGGTCCTCATTCTCTACGGTATTACTCCATTTACGCTATTATAACTCAGTAGAGCCAATGGAGCTCTACTGATATAAAGATAGTGTAACACACTGGAAAATCATGCTCCTTGAATTCATCTTCCCGATCATAGCATACACTTCTTCCTATTTAACCTGTCTCATCTCTTACTGCATTTCATTCTACTTATTTTTTTCGAGCCTGTGTTGCCAGCCTTGATGCCTCATTTGACATTTTCTCCAGCACATGGAATATCATTCCTAAGTAGATCTTCTTGGCCACTGCCTCTCCCCATTGATGGCCACAGCCAACAAAACATTTTAAATATATGAAATATTCTCCTTCATATATTTATAACCAGAAGGATGCTTGTGTGTGTGCTCAGGGATTGGTTCCATGTCAACTTGTGCACTCAATCTCCACTGCAGACCCAAAAGACCACGAATCAGTTACGTGACTATACATCTGCTTAAAGTTAGACAAGGGCATAAGTGCTTTCTTGGATTGAAGTCTCGGGGTATGCCTACACAGCAAAGTTATTTCAAAATAACAGTGGTTATTTTGAAATAACTGTACTAGAATCTACACAAGCCATCCGCTATTTCAAAATTAATTAAAAATAGCAGAGGGCTTATTTCAAACTTGGTAAACCTCATTCCATGAGGAATAACGCCTATTCAAAATTGCTATTTCGAAATAAGCGTTATGTAGATGCGGAATAGGGGCTATTTTGAAATAGGGGGCTGCCAGCCCTTCCCAGGGTGCCCTGCTGGCCACTCCAACCCCAACCAGGAAAACTCCTCTCCTTACACTACTGTTCTGTTGTTATCCCTTTTCTTGCATTATTTCTAAAATTAGATTAAGAATTTCAGGGCTAGGGCCACGTTTTATTAGTCCAATGAGATGCCAAGCACACTTCTGGTATTATAAAATAAATAATAATAATTCCAAACCCGGTTACTGGAATAGTTCAAAGATGAAATGTGCCAGTTAGTTTATAAGTAGGGATCTAAATGTGACATTTTAAAAATAATTTACATTCTCAGCCAAATCTAAAACAACTACAAACTGAAAAAAGAATTAAAAATTGTCTGGTAGAGTAATATTTTCTACAAACGATCAAAGCCTAGTCAAACCTTTGGTGAAATGCAGTTGGGGTCAATGATATAACTGACATAACCAAAATTTTCAAACGCTTAGAAATCCATAATTTAAATAAAATAAATGCAATGGAGCAACTACTTGGGAGCATTAAGACAAAGTTTTCTGCTTCCAACACAGGCCAAGACAAAGTTTTCTGTTATAACTTTATAACGTGAGTTATGATGGCATTACTTTCCACAAAGTTAAAACATTTACATTACAAGAATGACTTAGGGTATATATATACACACTATAAGTTTATTTTAAAATAACTCCTAAAATAAGTATTTCAAAATAGTGTGTCCATACTGCAGGGAAGCCTCAAAATTAGTCAGGCTCCCTTATTGTGGATGCGCTACCTCAACTTAGAGCCCCAGGAAGCTCTGGGCATTAATTCCTTTGAATGGCTCTGGGGAGTAGTTATTTCAAAATAACAGCAGTTGAGCATCCACACTAACTCTATTTTGAAATAGCAATATTGAAATGGGCATTATTCCTTATAAATTCAGGGGTTATTATTTCAAAATAACAATCAATAATTTTAAAATAACGGGCTTGCTGTGTGGACATTCACCCTGTTATTTCAAAATAACAAGAGTTATTTTTAAAAAAATGCTGTAGTATAGACACGCTCTCCATGGTTTAAACATTAGTTTGAAATACAGATTTTAATCCTAAGTCAGCCATTCATCCTATGAATTGTGTGGAAACATTTCAGATGAAGTCTTAAAAGCCAAGTTTATATCCAATCTATATAGACATTAAAAAAAACACCACCACCCAAATGGCACTTTTCATAATATGAAGAACTTGTTCCAGTGTATTTTACCATCATATTCTCTCCCTTTTTTTTGTGTGTATCATGGTATGAGCAGATACCACTTGGCAGCTGTCCATCATACTCCCACAACTACATGAATCTTGTGAAGCACTTCAGAAATACACTGGGATGGTCTACACCAGTGTTTGTCAACCTTTTTGTATAAAGTACCCCTTTCAAAAAAATTATAAGTACCCCCCTAGTACCTACAGTTTTCAGACCTGCAATTTTTTTTTCTACCATTGCAACACATTTGTTTAAACAAGTTAATCATAGCAGAGCGGGCAATGAAATTTTTGGGTATTAGAAATACAAAAATAATAAAGCGCTGTAAAACTTAAAACAAAAATTCAGTTTTCTCCAAATTTCAGTTGTGTTGATGTACTCCTAGAATTCTCTTGAGTACTCCTAAAGGTACACATACCACTGGTTGAGAAACACTGGTCTACACAACCAATTTGTGCTCACATAACTATGTCATTAAGGAGAGTGGATTTTCCACAATCCTGAACTACACGGTTATACTAATCAACCCCTGCTCTAGACAGTGTTATGTTGACAAGAGCATTTCTCCTACAGATTTAATTAGTGCTTCTCCCATCAAAAGTCTTCACTAAGCACTACAGCTGTGTCACTGCAATGCTGTAAATCTAAACAAGTCCATAGTAATTCAAGAAATTTTAACAAGATCCCAAAATTATTTCCAGTCTCCCATTTTCCACCCC
This sequence comes from Pelodiscus sinensis, assembly GCF_049634645.1. Lineage (NCBI taxonomy): Eukaryota > Metazoa > Chordata > Testudines > Trionychidae > Pelodiscus > Pelodiscus sinensis. Next base: position 36,530,017 of record NC_134718.1, on the reverse strand, counting down.
ACCTACTATTTGTAGTTAAACCCTGATATGAGAAGACTTAACGTTTTACTTTATGTTGTGAGACTCCTGCAATTATGGATGATGGCAAATTGGTTTTCATACCTCTTTGTGCTAGATTCAAGTGGGATCCTTCAGCACATTAGTAATTTTGGTTCTTTTAATAAATATCATATAATTTAGTTCATACACACACCCTAAGTTGCTCTGTGACCAAACACATTCGTGTTCACTAAAAGGAACATGTATTTTTTTGAGAATAAAGGGGAACAATTGTCTGCAGCCTGACTTTTTAATTTTAGGAATTTGAAAATAACAGTTTTTTCTATGAATTGAATATGGCCATTCAGAATCCAAGTAATGAGAAATTGTGATGTCTGACCTGGTGACGTTTGGTTTTAACGATTTCTGGCTGAACAATCGAAGTGGACATATTTCCACTTGAATAAAGTTCACCATTTCAGTAATCTAAGATTATTGGTAGAATAAGGATCAGGTTGCCTCCAAATCATAATTTATTTCTCATGGCAGTGTTATGAGGGATCAAGATGGGTGATTGCTCCAAAGTATTCATGCTTTTGATTTGTTTATTTTAAAAGTAGCTCTATAACTTTCAATGTACAGGCTTAAAGTATTTATATTTTTATTAAAATGACAATATTTTCTTCATGAGACAGGTGAGAAAGATAAAATCATGAGACAGTTGGATGAGGTTATAGGACTAACTTCTGTTGGTAAAAAAACCATAATTTCAATCTACAGAGAGAATTTTTGTGTAGCCTGAAAGTTTCTCTCTCACCAGTAAAAGTTATTACTTCATCAGCGTATCCTGTTAATATCCTAGGGCTGACATGGCTACCACATATTATAAAGCGATATCAGCATTGGTTTAAATGACTATAGAATCTGGGTCCTCTTTCTATCGATGATCTATTTGCTATTTTGAAGAGACATTTTTGCAATGTTCCTTTCTCCTCCTGGTACTACACAGACAAAAAAGCTAAATGAGCGTGATTTGGATTCTATTGTACATGTTGCATTATCAACAGAGTTATTTTCTATGTTCCACTCAGTCCTGCCTGTGCAAACCCATTTAAAACAGACGGTTGAATGAACTCTTTTAAATTCAGCCCTTGCAGTTGAGATTGCTTATCTGCAATTCACACAAAACCACAATTATTATGGAATTGGTTAAGATACAAAGACAGAATCCCAGAATGGCAGTTTTAGAGTCACTTTTCACAGTAGAACTGCAGCTTAAGTGGTTTTTCCTGAAGTGATAAAACACACTGATTAGTATTGCCCAATTAAGATCCAATTAGATGAAAAAAGTACCAAAAATTGATGAAGGTCACAGTGAATACTTTATCCCCAAGACAAGTTTAAATAAAGATGCTTTATAATGGCAGAGAAAAGGTTATTTGTTTTATTTATTTTTATGATATTCAGTAATTCATTACACATCTGTCTTGTGACATCTCTTAATGTCAAAGCAGCCTTCAAATTATTAATTTGTCAGGAGGCTACAACAGCTAAGAAACTTTAATTCAATAAAAAAGCCAGTTTGTTCTTTGGTAATTTTCTCTGATTTTATAGTAAGAAAGTGGCTTAGTATTGTCAGTCACTAGTTGGAAGTAAAATATCAACTATTTAAAATTTATTATTATTTTTTTTTAATAAATAAGGAGAGAGAATGCCTACTCAGATTTTAGCTAACCTTTATAGATTTTTTCTTTTTATATCAGAGGATTAGTTTAATTTTCAGCTCTTTTATAAAATGGATTATAGTGCAAAATCCATTCATGTTAACTTTAGTTTTGTTCTAGGATCTTTTTTTCTGGTCTAGATTAATTAAAATAATTATGCATATGATTCTATTTATTTCCATAACAACCTATATCCATGCGTTTAGGGAGAGACACAAACATACAAACACATTCATATATACGTATATGAATACACATCTAAATAATGTATTTATAGTATATATATTAGTAACATCAACTTTTAAAAAGGCTATTAAATTATTTTCTCTTTTACATAAAGAATAAACATTGTTCTTCAGATTTGATTTAATTTTATGTATTTATTTTCCCACTTTTGAGGCTTAGTTTAAATTTACACATAAACACACACAGGGTGTAAGAGTTTAAACAGTTAACTGATATGCATCAGCTTATTGATTTCCATTACTGTTCAATGCCAGCTCCCATCCCCACTCCCAGGGAGCCAGCTGCTGCTCTGTGCTGCAAACTATGCAGTATAACATAACTCAACAGTTATGTTTCTCTCACCAACAGAAGTTGGTCCAAGGAAAGATAATTACCTCACCCACCCTGTGTCTCTAAAAATCTTGCAATGATATTTTCAATTATCAAAGCAGTTGGCAGTGGTAGCTATTGGACAGATTTCAGGAGCTTCTCAGAGAGTGAACTATGTTGTCAAATCACCACTTTATTGCCTGGTGATATATTATAGAATTCTTTTGTACCTGTCTATTGAATAGAGATGGTCAACATTTTTCTATGGAAAAACTATATTTCTATCAAAAAATGTGGACTTGCAATAATCAAAATATTTTGCTGAAACATCAGTTTCATTTACATTTTCATGGGAATGAATCAAAACATTTTATATTGATAATGATAGTTAAAACATTTAGATTACTCTATTCTATGTTATTTTAAAAGTCAAAATGATAAAGTTGAAATGGAATGATTCATTACAATTGTCAGAAATATTTTGGAATGTTTTTGTTTAAAAAATCAGAGATACTGAATTTTCATCAGAATTTTAAACAAAATCAAATTTACCAGCCAGCTCTACTTTTAATACAATGGCTGTTTAACAGCCTCTCTCTCCTGACCTTGATCATAGAGGTCACTGAATTCATGGATAATTTGCAATGAATAAATCAAAACATGAAGACAGTGACATGCTGGTGAAGGGAGTCTTGGTCCAGGCCCATGGACTGTGACCTAAGGAATTTATAAAGATTTGTGCTTTGGCTGTGCAGGAGACAAAGAAAATAACTGTAACAACCCTCTGAGCTAAGGCTAAGCTTTTGTCATGGTTATTTTTAGTAAAATTCACGGGCAGGTCACGGGCAATAAATAAAAATTCATGGAAGCCTGGAACCTGTACCTGGCTTTTAATAAAAATAACTGTGAAAACGGGAAGGAGGGGGTCCAGCACCTAACCCTGCTAGGACTCCAGATTCACCCCCACCAATGCCTGAAGTGGTTTAGAGTGGGTGGAGGAACCATGAGCTCATCTGCACAGGCTCAGAGCTCTACAATCTGCCCACGCATGTTTGGATCTGGAAGGTCTGCCTCATCACCTTCAGTGGCTAGGTGCTGTGGGGTGCCTTGCTAATTGACAGCTCCAGTCCCACTACCCTGGAGCTGAAGCAGAAAATACCACGGAGGTCTCTGGAAGTCACAAATTCCATGACCTCTGTGATGTATCTTGGCCTTAGTCACAGCATCTACAAAGTCATACCCCAGTGGTGGATAACTTGGTTAATGAGACGATGAATAACTGTAAATTTAATAGAGATTTTATCTGTGAGGAATTTTCAGGTTACTTAGAGGATAACATCTCTTGAATTGACAGTTTACAAGGTTCCTAAGTGCTGGTAAATTCCTGGGGGGACAAAAAGGAGCCAAGCTGTCTCTGTTCAAGAATTGCCCAATGTTACTCAATGACCTTTAAATACTGTGTGCGCTTCATTGTACTCATATTCCTCCTTGCCTTTTAATGAAGCTTTCAAACTTAGCAAGACACAAAAACGTCCTTTGTAAAAACACCTGATCTTTGCACCTCACTAATGTCCTTAATAACAAATACACAAAATACCAAAGACCTGATGACAACAAAGCTTCAAGCAATATCAAACTCAGCTCGAAATCTTAGAATTTTTAAGTAACTAAAGTTTTGTGATATCATCTTAGAAGTATTTTCAAAATGTGTTGACAACAAATGATTGGATGTCTGAGCAATCAGGATTAATTCCTTCTCAACTCAGTGGATGTCTGACTGAGGCTAGATTGTGCATAGTGTTACTCCTCCAAGGCAGGGAACTGCTCATTTGTGTTTCTGGAAGCACACAAATTGGAGAAATCTATCATGGATAGCAGTATTAATTTCCACCTGTCTGGAGTGAGCTCCTTTAGCTGAGTCTGAGGATTAGCCAGGCCATCCTCTATGCAAATTAATGAGATCCACTAGGTTGCATTAGGACCGCTGGATATGCTGGTCTGCCTGATTGTCTGAAAGATGCCAGCAGGCCTGTTTTTAAGCTCAGCTGCAGCTGCATTTACTCCTATCCCTGCCTTATTTCAACCATTGCATTCTATCTTTATGACTGTCCTGTTTCAATCTGCTACAGTTTTGCTTCCTTTTGCTTCCTTCTCCAACCCTAGGCTCAACATCTGGCTCATGACTCTTGGCTCCCAACTCCTGCTCCAACCAATAGTCCCATTTGTGACACCACGAAAGAAAGCTATAGGGGAAATATGACAATCTTAGAATTTGATTGACAGAACTAAGGGGCTATTACTCTAATCCTCAACCACAATGACCACCAGATCTAGACCAGCAAAGGGAAATGTGTTCTGACCCCCATAAAAGGGCATAGCAAAGGCTGCCGGTCTTATGTTAGTGGAGGCATTGTGCCTTGATTAGGCACAGTGAATCTGAGAATGGCTGCCAGACTTTATTACCTCTTCAGGTATTCCATGCAACTCCAAATCTTGCCCTGATGCTGTCAGATCATTAGAACACAAACTGCGCTTCCTCTGTTTCATATAGCACATAACACATCAATAGCATTAATCAAATAATGTATAGTAATAATAAATAAATATTGCTATTACTGACCTGAATTTTAACAATACTCTCTTTATAGATTTTATACATGAAGTGGGTCAGATCCTCAGCTGGTGCAAATTGGTCTCTCTCAATTGATTTGAAAGTAATAGGTCTACTAAAGGTTTTTTCCATTTTATGTGAGGTTTTCTTTGCAAAAGGATATCACAGTCAGGACATATTAAATGTGTCTTCAACAAGTATAATCTTAGTACTGCTCGTGTTAAATAAACCATGATGTATGGTATTTAATCATGCTATAACTGATTTAGGTGGAACTCTATGTCAAAATATTACCATTAGGTTTTAATGTGCATTGCAAATACTCACACTCCAAATACTCAGGGAGTGTTCTGTGAATCTTCTTCTCCTTAATATTCTAAACATTAACAATTAAAATGAAACCTTTTGGCAGAATAACTTTGGCTTTCATTGTCCTCAGTGTATCATTTGGTCACCAATGTTCATGAACCCCTGTGATTAGACAAATACATATTACCCACCAGAATAGCTAACAAGTCAAAATGTGCATAGTTCTGTCAATCAAATGCATCACTAGAGAACAGTGATAAAAAAAAACCAGTGGCAGAAATAAACTTTATCCCCAGATCAACCAAGCTCAGTTCAAATACTGCATTTCCAGAAAGGGCTACTGATGAACTGGGCTGTTTTGTAGAACACTAGTATGTCATATAGATTGGAAACTCACAATGACTGCAAATCAAGGAAATGACAAGCTTGCAAAGTTGTATTTTGTTTTCTTTTTAAGCCACAGAACTCTTTGAAATGCAGACGGTCATGGGTTTGCTTCATGCCTATTCTTTTTATCGTCTATGCCATGGAGCCAATAACTTCTCATCAAAAAGAAGCTGTATCGTTGATTTGTCAGCCTTGGGTAAAATCATTTCAAATGCAGCCTATATCCATGATGACAAAGGACAGGCTGGGATAAAAAATTTATGAGCACTACTGCTGTGCAAGGCTCATAATAATCTCCTTTGTTGCTAGGAGGGTTAGGTCACATATGAGGGTTAAAGATTTTTCCCTCTTGGGTGAAGTGTTTTAACAAAATAATTTGCTTACCGGAGGATCCTGATCTTCAGCTGAAACTGTAGTGATAACAGTGCCCTTGATTGCATCGGGAGCAACCATTCCCCTGTAGAGAGCTTTGCTAAATACTGGGGAGTAATCATTCATATCCTGCAAAATATAATTAAGAGTTTAGTTTTCAAGTTGAAACAAGATTATGGACATAGCCACAATTGTTCTTTCTAGCTATACCCATTCACTCCCTTCCTATTAGAGAACCCATTTGCCACTGTCAACCTTTCCATACTCTCAATTATATTACTATCGTGCAAACCTGGCACCCAAGAGGAAGATGCCAAATTTTCTATACAATATTACTGTGTGAGGAGTCAACGTGAAATAATTCTACTTCAGAAAGCAGTCTGCCACCCATGTATGTAAAGCTTCCAGGGACCGCAGAGATTCTTATGACAGTTGCTTTTCAAGCCAAGTCTCACAATATGGCTTTGTGAATTTTCTAAACTGGATGAGCTTGCTCTTTCCTAAAAGTACTTTTTACACTATCTGTGACAGAATGAGAAGAAAAAACAGAACCAGCTTACTATAAACACCGTATGAGAGCTGAAAATACGCTTTTCAAAGTGACGTGTTATGAAGGAAAAATTTCTATTACGGTATATTACATTTTTTTAAACAAAGGTAACATATTAACAGAGGCAATAAAAAGAAAATAATACAAAGCAAAGTTCAACTATAACTGGTTGAAAAACAATTAACAGACCTATCCGGGGCCAAATGCAGTTCAAAGCTTCTCTCCAGTAATACTGTAAATCATTATTAGAAAAAAGTCATTTATCACCTAGTGTGGTCCATCCTGAAATAAGTATTGTATCAATAACCCAATCAGGATCAAGGCCCATTAAATTTAGCTGCATGCAATTTAAAAAAAAATTGAACAAATGCAACTTTAAATTGCAGTTCTTTTATTTTTAATTCAACTATTGTTTTTTCTTTATATCTATATTTAATAATTTGTATGGCATTAGTAACAGATTTATACTTTTTGCACTTGTAAGTAAAACAGATGAGTAAAGCTTTTTAAAAAATGCATGTGTGACTTTTAAAAACAGCAAAATCAAAGAGGGAATACATGGAGATGGACACCCAGAAAAAATGCCAAGGTGTGAAAGATGTATTTTTAATTAGGCTGCAACTTTATTAATTCATTTGGGAATTATAAGGCAATAATGTGTACAGTGATGTATCTTGGCCTTAGTAAAGTGCAAATCCTTATTCCCTCTTCACTCAATTCTAGCTATTTGTGGAAAGCTGCCATCAGCCTCCCCTGCAAATTCACCACGCTCCCCTCACATGAGGGCTCAGAAGCTGAGAAGAAGATTGTGAGGAGTTTCATTGCTATTTCCAGATGCTTTAGGGGATGCCTTCCCCCTCAATGTACTTCCAATTCAAGTTTTTCCAGGGAATCGGATACCTATAAAACAAATACTTACACTGGAGCCTGCCATTAGTTTGGCTGCCACTCCCCAACCAAGCTCCCAAATACTTAACATTTCATCCATCTGTACACTAATCATTTCAGATGGCCATTTCTTGGCTGCTCCTCTTGCCAAGCCAACGTAGGTTTGCCTCAACACCAAAGATCCAGCTGCAAGCCTCTAATGGAACTGGCTGCCCAAACTATGGGCCCATAGTTCCAAATATTGATTCTTCCCTTGCTCCTCAACCATGTCAACTCAGATTAACCTTAATGATGAGCCCCAAGCTGGGGCCAGGCATGTGTGTGGAAGGGTGTGTGTGTATAGGGCCATGTGTTCCTCAAAACAGTATATATGGGAGGGGAAGGATCCAGCAGGTGCACAGAGCCATCCTGTCCATTGGATGGTTCAGGGCAACTGTCCTTGGCCCCATGCTTTGGTGGACCCTGTGGGGGCCAGGGCTGCCCAGAGGACCAGCAACCAGAAACTGGGCCTGCCCCCTGCACTCACCAGCAGGAAGCAGAGTGCCCCAGCCCCAGCCCCAGCCCATCCACCCCAACCCCAGTGCTCATTGATGGCAGGAAGAAGTGTGATGTGGCTAAGAGCTGGGGGGGGGGGGATGGGAAAGAGTGGCCTGAGGCCAGGTTGCTTCACTTACTACTGATGCCAGTGAGTGGAGGGGAGGGGTCTGACCACTGCTGCTGCTGCCAGGTGGCCCACTATTCCCCTGGACCACTATAGTCGGGAGCAGGGACTGGAGGGAGGAGGTTGTGTGGGCGGACAGAACAGGAGCAGGAAAAGGCAGGGAGGGAATGGAGCATGGTTTGGGAGAAGTAGCTGAGTGAAAGCAGGGACTTGGGGGAATGGTGGAGTGGGGGCAAGGGCAGGAAGAGATGGGGTCTAGGGGTGTGTCTCAGGATCCACACCCTCCTAAGTACAGCACTGGGAGGAGCCAGGTGGAAATTTGGTTATATGACCAGTTCCTCTCCCCCCCCCCCCACATACACACACTTGTGTCCATCCTCAGCAGTGGCAGATTGGCCCAGCTGTCAATTTTAAGAGGGAACTGGTCCCTTGCTTGTGGGTCAAATGTGAGACAGAGCTCTGCTGGACAGATCAAGGTATAAACAGATACATCTGTGGTTTGCAAACTGTGGGTTGCAACCCCATTTTCATAGGCTCTCCAGGGCTGGCTTTGACTAGCCAGTCTGGGGCTGAAGCCCAAGCTCCACCACCTGGGGCCAAAGCTGAAGCTCTTGGGCTTCAACCCTGGTTCCACCTGGCCAGTGTAGTGTGGCTCAGGATTTGGCCACTCAGGGCAGTGGGGCTCAGACAAGTCGAAGCTTTGGTCCCCTTTCCTGGGGTCATGCAGTAATTTTTGTTGCCACAAGGAGGTTGCTTTGCAAGGACGTTTGTTGACCCCTGGATATGTAAACTCTCCCTGCTGATCCACATGGGGCCCAATTGCTCACAAAAGCCCTTGTAATCAGTATCCAGTTTAGGTGATGCCTAACTTCCCTTTTGCCCCCTCACCACTAGACCACTGTGGAGCAGCTGCAGCTAATCAGAAAATGCGGAAAGTAGGCTCTGCAGTCATAGCTTCACTTGACTTGCAGAAATTGGGATATCTAGGGCACATTTCTCAAAGCTTGTGTGAAGAGCAGGGAGTTGATGCATTCCAAGATCTCACGGGAATCCTCCAGAGAGATCTCCAATATACTGTTTCTTGATTAATAAAGGCAAAGTTTTAATAGTGGCAATAATCTTTATTTTGATTTCTACAAATTCACATTGCAATCATTATGAATACATGTACAAGAATTATAATCATTTTCTTACTGGGATATGCAGTCCCAAATGTCAACGTAGCTCCCTAGGATAAATATATGGAATGAACCAGTAAAGCACCTGTGACTCAGATATTAATCACTTCTGCTTCCTGATAAAAGCTTCCCTGATTTCAATTGCTGCCCTCGGGGCTCCTCAGACAGCCCTGAGTATTTGCCTGCTCAAACTAAGAAGTAAGTGCTTTCCCTCAGTGCTCCGTCCCGGAGCAAACATTTCATTCCTAGCATCACAGAGATTGTGCAAAATACAACATGCAGCTATTGCCACAGGAATATTAGTCTCAGTTAGGCCATAAAGGCCAGTGTGCCTTTAATTTACCAAAGGCATATTTAACTATCATCCAGCATCTACTCAGCCTACTACTGAAATTTTCTTTATTTCTGTCTAGGTGTCTCTTCTAAGGTTTCATGAGCCAAAGTTGTAAGAGATTAGCTGGGTGTCCCAGGATCCCTCACTGTAATCCTGTTGTGTGTCATTTATCACCTCTCTATAGTTAGGAAAGCCGTCAATTATTTCATATCCATTTTTCAGAGTCAAGGTCCTGCATAGCAGGATGTGATTTATTGCTCTCCACGCTTGCATTACTGCAGACCCAACAATTGACTTCCACACCTCAGAATGATTTGTGACCAACTGGTAGCAGTCTGGAGTTGCCAGCCTCCACATAGTAATTGCACATACACTCCTCTACCAAGAGGGCAGCTGGCATTCTTGAAGACAATGCATGTGTAGTCTGGCCAGCTTTGCTACATAAGTTGCCATTGACATATGCCCTTTGGAATTGAAGGCATTGTATTGTTGAAACTTAAGGGCTATTTATGATGAATAGGGCCAGTAAGGCAAGTGCTTGAAACCAATACTGCGGAAGCCTGGCCTGAGCCTGAATAAAGTCCAAAGTTGCTCCTATTAATTCTAATTGTTGAGTGGGAGCCAGGTGAGATTTTTTGTTTGTTTATTTGAAATGCCCAGAGTGGTGAATAAATAGATTGTGTGATTTGTATGAAGTGTTGTCACTATTAGACAGTCATCCAGATAGGGAAAATCATTATTCTTTTTCTGTGGTGATCAACTGCCAATGACAGAATTGAAAATATTCTTGGGGCTGTCGCTAGCCCAAATAGTAGCACACAGTATTGGTAGTGCTGTTTTTGTAAATGGAAATGGCGAAATCTCTCTTGTGCAGGGTGAATTGTGGTATTAAAATAAACATCTTGTAGGTTGAGGGATGACAACCAATTTCCTTTTTCTAATGCCAGGATTATTTTTGCTAGTGTGACTATTGTGAAGTGTTGCTTCCTTAGGAATTTGTTTAGATGACATACATCTAAAATGAGCCTCCATCCCCCTGTCTTTTCTGGGATTAGAAAGTTGCAGGAATACAATGCCTTTCCCCTGTGTTGAGCAGGTTCCTGCTGTATGGCTCCAAGGTAGAGGAAGTTGTTCATCCTCTGTTGTAAGAGTATCTCATGGGAAACTTCTCTTCAGGGTTACAAAAGGGGGTTTGTGTGGGAGGGAAGATAGAAAGGAAATGGAGTAACAGTGTGAGATTATTTCCAGCACCCATCTGTCCACTGTAAAATGGGTCCAGGCTGGATAGAATTGAAGCAAACTATGGTAACTGTAATCCCGATGGGCAGGAGGTATTGAACCCTCAACCAATTCTTCATAACAACTGATATGATGTTGATGGTTAGGATGCCATAGGTTGGTCTTGATTTTGACTTCTGTGGGGCTGTTTCTGTTTGTTCCTCTGGTTGTCACCACTTTGTTGTGGAGTATATGTTGAGGGGTAGGAACATAGAAACGGCCCTGTTTCTTTTTGGGCAGGTACATAACTAGCGATTTTTAAGAGTAGTCCTAGAATCCTTTAGTATGTGTAATGATGCATCTGTATTAGTAGAGAAGAGTTTCTGTCCTTCAAAAGGTAAATCCTCTACTTTGGAAAATCCCAAGAGGTGCAGCCGAGATGCTCAACACATAATGATGGTGGTCACTGGATGCAGTATCGAGTGAAAGTGGTGAACTGGATGCAGTATTAAGAGAAGCTTGGAGAGCGGTTTTTACTATTAATGAACCCTCATCTAGATTTGTGTGTCTCTCTCTTTCTTTTGGTAGCTGGTCAATAAAGATTTTCAGTTTTTCCAAACAGATCATATGTATATTTTGCTAACAGAGCAGAGTGATTGGCAATGCGGAATTGTAGTGAGGCAGAGGAATATGCTTTTCTGACAAAAATATCTAATCTCTTCCAGTCTTTATCATGGAGTCATCTTGAATGTTGATACCAGGGATGATATAGTGCTCATTTCTCCACATGTCATCGGTATCAGCCCAACGAGAGTCTGCACAGCACGTTCCATAGGTACAGATGTTGTGGTGGGTTGCATCACTGTAGGTGCTGTCAGTGGCAAAGCAGACTTTTTAGCCTTTGAGGTGACCACAGGGTGTGACTGTTTAGAAGTCAGAGGCCCTTGGGACTTGTCCGTACCAGATGTGCATGGAGCCTGTCGGTCTGATGAGGATAGCTGTTGGTATCGAGGTAGGCTTAGGTGATGGAGACCCCCTTTTTGAAGGGAGTTTGGTTCCTAGAAAAGTATGTTTCTTTCACTTGCCAATTTTTTTTTAGTAGAAGGGTCCTAAGGTGGAGACAGGAGCCCTGTTCTGAGGCCACAGTTAGAGATTTCTGAGGTGGTGGTGTACGGGACTCTGGATCTGAAGCTGGTCTCACCGATTTCTTCATAAAGAAAAGCTTTAGTTGGATGTCTCGAGCCTTCAGAAACCTTGTAGACAGTTTTTTGCAATGATGGCATTTCTGTGGCATATAATCCTCACATAGGCATCTAAGACTTTGAGCATGGCCACCAGAAATGGGGATAGAAAGCCTACATGCATCTTTTGAAATCAGGTGAACCCCATATGGCCAGTGATCCAGCGCACAGGGTAAAGCAAAGGAAAACAATTTTTTTGGTAAAGATTAAAATAAAGATGGGGGGAACCCAAGTCACTAAAATAATAATAGAGAAAAGAAAATTATGAAATTTGTATCTTATCTGAGGTACGTAGCTGAAGTTCCGACCTAAGCCTAGGACAGTAGAGAAAGAACTAAGAGACGGTTGATGGCACAGGTGGCTGCATGTTTGCTACTCAGTAATATGGCATCATGCATGTGTGATGACATCTAGGGCACGGCTGCTGAAAATATTTGATTATAAGTACAGGGCACCAAAACACCTACAGTGGAGCACTCACAGGAACACTCCTCAAAGAAGAACTTCTCTATTTTTCTCACATAATATATGACAAGTTCATTATTCTCTGAAAGTTTTTGTCATCTTCTGTTCAGTCTTATATAATTTCCTTTGTGACTGAAAATCAGAGAATTAAAATAGAAATGCCAGAAAGAGAAATCCTTTTTAAGCATCATACAGAACATCCACTGCTATGGGAAATGAAAAGGAAACTATATTTATATATATATTTTTCTAAGGTATTTGAATCGCTACCTAACAAATATGCATATAAAGTGAATAGAAAGGTGGAACTTTGTCCTAAAACTGTCTTTCCACAAAGACAAATTTTACATGAGAACTTTTCCTAGTAAATCTGACATGTTTGTGCCAAATAAAATGTTCTCTCCCACAAGGCAGTGAAATATTTTGGGAGATTTATAGACGAAAAAAGGTTACCCCTCTCTCCCACATTTTTCAACAGCCAAAACTGTTTCCTCATTTTAAATATTAGACAGGAGGGCTTCTAGTTTGGGGGTTAGGTTAATTTTTTTTTAAAGTTTGATATCCACAGAATCACTATGTAGTTTCCTATCATTCAGCATAATTGATGATGTGTACTCAAGATAGATCCAGGAGTGGAACATATAAGTTTCAAAGTATGTTTATTTTTTCTTTACATTTGTAGCTTAAATTGAGACAAAGAAATTGGCAGAACTTCTAGGCAGAAAGTCTGTATGTGAAATAGAGAGAGAGAGTGAGAGTAGCTTTAGTGAGATACTGTTTTTTCATATTCTAATAAAATTCCTTTTCAGTTTCAGAAGAAACTGACTCTTTACAGCAATTATTATTTTATACAGTTGCTTATATTGACAGAGATGTATAGTAAACCTTTAATTTCCCCCTACATTATAACTTGGTCTCCTTAGCATTTATAAGCACTGAAGAGCATGAAAGATATTGTAAAAGAAAAATAATTTTATTACTTCTGGTGAAAAATGTCAAAATCTGGAATGCAGTCTGCACCTGATTTTGTTTGTTTAAACATGTGAGTGGAGTATAGTCTTCATTTCTAACGTGGGTCCAAAAGATCTTCAAAGACAAGGTGCTTACACTCCTGACTCCAAATTTAGGCACATAAATAAAGTGGCCTGATTTTCAAAAGTATTGAGTGTGCAGAATCTCTCAAGGAAAGATGAAAAATTGAATATGGAAGGTCTGCCATATGAGCCTTATTTCCCCAAATATTCTGGCTGACGTAATTGCTACAAAATGTTGATTTATGAGGAAATGTAGTAAGTTGCCAGTGGCTCATCTAGGGATTCCTCAAACTCTTTAGGGTTATACTGAAGGTCAAGGAAAGATAAGGCTCTCCAATTGGGGAAAAAATAAATATAAAGACCTTTAGGAATTTAATGACCAAAAAGTGGGAGAATATTGTTCAAACCTGGATTAGGGAGTAGGGTGAGACGTGTTGATAGAGATGGTAAATACATTCAGGTAGAACTAAATGACAATCCTTAGTTTTTGAAAAATCAACAAATAGTCCAGGATACCTGGAATTTTGATGTTTAGAGAGGGTGTGTCACATGCTTAGTCCACTATCATCTGGCAAAACATGTTAGTCTTGTGGAATCCTTCCCCCTCTGAACATGATCTCTACATCTGTCATCCATCCAGAATGTGAGCTGGAAGAAAGATGGAATCAGATGCAGGATGCTCCCATCTTCCTGGGAGATAAAGTCCAAAAGAGGCATGAAGCATATTGGAGAGCATGTTAATAGGTTCATCAAACCCAAGTACTAAAACTATCTTAGCCCAATTGAAGTGCCTGCCTGAACTTTCTCAGAAACACCGGGATCGTGCAAAGGGGAGGGTAAGTGAACTCCTTACACAAATTCTCACCTAAAACTTAACAGAATAACATGAAATATTTGATTTAGGCCACAAGAAGCCTGCAAATTCAGTGTTCAGAGGCTTATGCATCATCTTGAATATATTATTGTGGCCAAATTTAGCAGAATCTCACAACAATCCACAGTTTATTGCTTCCCTAATATAAGTAGGTGGCTGTTGTTATCTATCTATCAGATGAACAGCCAAATATTTGCATACAAGTTATATGTAACTTTCTTGCACTGCAAATCCATCTGCAGATCTTTTGTACATACTTGTAGACACAACAAAATTAAAGTGAAAGCATAAATAAAGGAACAAGGTTTTCTCTTTGTCAGAGCTCCATTTTTTGTCTGCTTTCTCGTATTGTTTCATATTGTTTGCATTGGGCAGAAAATGAAAGGAGCAGGAAAGGATATGTGTTGTCCCATAGTTCCCCTATAAAAAGGTTAAAAACTTGGTATGCATTGAGTACAGTACAAGAGAACGTTCATGTGCTCTCATTCAGCAGAATGTATAGCAGCTAACACTTTTCCACACAAGAAAATGAGGACTCTCTGGGAATTTCCTGAAGCTCTATTTAATGCTAACTCAGCTGTCATCTTAGTGCTAGCATAATCTGTTAGCCCCCCTCCCAATCCCTTAAAGCTACAAAGTTATATATACAAGGATTAAAGGAGTCTTTTCTATAAAGCTACTCTCTAAGAACGAATATTGACATTGTTGGAAAGAAAAGAGAAATGATGAACACTATGGTAAATAAATGCTAGCGCCTCAATGGGGGGGGGTTAGGGGGCAGTTGTCATGGAGATCGGCAATTCAAAAGGGCCCAGGGCTGCCATCTGCTATTGCTGCTTCAGCCGGGGAGGCAGCATGGCATGTTCAGAGTGGTGCTGAGGGCTAGCTGCCCCCAGCTTCACCCCTGCTGCCTAAAGCTTTGGCCCTTCTGGGAGTGGAGAGCCACCCCTCCACACACACATACTCACTTTGCCCAGGGCCAGGCACGTCTCTACTCCCCCTGAGTAAATGACAAATGTCTTGGAGTAGGGATGAGGAAAACTGAAGCACAGAGAAAGCACTAAATCTGAAAATCAGTTTAAAAAGTGAAAAAAAGGTTACTAAGCAAAATATACTGATGGTCAACAAAATGGGTACTGAATTAGTCCCTGTCAAATTAGAGCGGTCCCAGAATTTCCCCAATTTATTCCTCTCATCCTAAGGGGCTGAACAGGAACTACAGATTGAAGGCACAAAGTAACACGAAAGTTATATCTCTTCCACCTATACCCCTTGTGCTAGTAACTGGAGAGAGAATGACAGCCCCATGGCATCTTGAGGAGAGATAAGGGATGGTAAAGGGGGTGTCATTGTTCTGCTAGTTAAGTCAGTATTACAGATGCTTTCTATTACTAGATGGATACAAAGCAGTCATAGTGGAGAATTGAGTCTGTCCATTTACTTTTTTATCCCTTGCCAAGCAAATCAGTGATATAGTTCATAATTGTTAACGTGTTTTTTTGTTTATTGATGAGGTGTAAAATACCCTGAATTCTTTTGTGTTCTGCCCATTACTAACCAAAGAGAATTTGATCTAGCATGTTTTTCTATAATGTTTAAGAATTTTTTGGTGGAAAATATAAACAAAAATTAAAGAGTGTGTTTCTCACCACATACATTATTACAAACAAAAATGACTCAACATGGCACTTCAGTAATAATGTAATTTAGATATCTTACAAAAGATCCCCTGTTAAAGTGCTATTTTAGTAAAAAAGTTCAACTATGCTATCAACTTGCACACAACAAAGCCATCTGGCATTTATCCCTCAGTCTACTAGAAGATACTCCTGTGAGACAGATTAAAGGTGCTGTGATAGTTTCCCCTCCCCAAAACAACATAAAAGCAAACAATTTCCAGTAATCACAGCTCATTAGTTTATTGAAAAACTATTGCCCATTTTGAAGAAAAGCTTATCAATTTTATTTTTTTAATATGACTGTCACCACACTATTAGAACTTCAGGCTTTTTACTATCTGCTTTTTTATCAAAGAACACTGATTATTTTTTAAAGTAGCTGCAATAAAAGACAGTAGAAGGTGGTATCAATTAATCTAATATACAATTTAAAAGCGGAATTCTTGTAAATAAAATTCAATATAACCATTAATGATGTATTGATTTAGCCAGACTCTTAGAGGAATTACACTGTTGAGAAGTCTAGTTATCGTCTACGTTTTCAGAGCTGCATATACAGGAAGTCTGTATCAAATGCATATCTACAAGGGTCGCCTATTATTGAAAGGAAAAAGTACTTGTCCCAATGTATTTTAAAAAACTACAAAGCTGTGCTTTATTCTGATCTACAGAGACTTGGATGGATACAAAATGAGCTATGGATATCTGCATCCACATCCGCAGACATGGACACCTGTGGCTATAAAGCAAATAACCGCAGATTTGCAGGGCTCTACTGATCTATTGACAATATTGTTCATTAATGTACATAGGAAAAATGGTTTCTGAAATAGTATGTATGCACTGTTTGTAAAGCATAAAATCAAAGTCTTACAAAATATCTTGTAAACATATTTCTAAAGTTTTCCCCCATCACTTTAGGACCCTTTCTTGTTCTGAAAGTTTTTCTGGTCAACTATATCAAATGGAAACTCACTGAGACCTTACTATAAAATAAGAAGACTGAACAACAACTGAGCTAATAAATGTTCATGACGGATTTAAAACTTATTTCTCAACTTTCCATCTTTTTATCGTGCATGTAACATGATAGCTAGCGGTCTCTTTCCACTAACACCAAA
Organism: Pelodiscus sinensis; assembly: GCF_049634645.1. Lineage (NCBI taxonomy): Eukaryota > Metazoa > Chordata > Testudines > Trionychidae > Pelodiscus > Pelodiscus sinensis. The sequence continues at coordinate 36,512,837 of NC_134718.1, read as the reverse complement.
ACATACATAATGCCAGAAAAGGGGACAGGGGAAAATAAAGATTTGCTTTCACCAAAAAGTCATTTATATGCCAAATTCTAAAATCTAAAAAACCTCTCTTAATAGAAAGAAAAAGGCATGCATTTAATTTCCTGCAATGATTTTGTATTATACATCAGTCAATTCAGGGTATTTGCACATCAGCAGAGTTGGTAGCTTGCCATTTCTGTTGGCTGCAATTGTCTGATAACCCCTTACTGTTCAGGGTTATCCTAAGTTCCAAATGGCAATTTGACACATATCCAGTAATACTCCCCAGGAGCCTTCTATAGAAAGATGGCTTTGTTGTTGTTGGTTTTTATAATGCTTTTGAGGTCTTGTAAAATTATTTCCTTCCATTTTCAGACCAAAGAATGATGTGCCTTAGCACACAGGGTCATTTTGATCCCTGATCATCTTTTACTAAATAAAACACAAAGGGAATCCCTTTAGTTGAGATTATAAGGTTCACTCTCCACATCCCCTAACTGCCACTTCAGAAATGGAAATAGTTAAAAAAGGGAATACTGTACTTAAATGAGCATCTTCTAATAAAACGTGCTAAATGGGTAGAAACCAAACAGAATGTCAATTTTTGTCATAGGATCTTATTTAACAACTAGCCAATTAGCCCATTATAAGATGGGCTTTTCAGGTCTCTCCTCCATGTCAGTCTTCTCTCCTGAGCCTCCAGTCTCTCTCTCTCTCTCCCCTCCTCCTACTGCCTACCCCTATCTCTCTCTCAGCTCTCCTCCACCTCCTGCCTCTCTCTCTGTCTCTCTCTTTCTCTTCTCCTCTCCCTCCTGCCTCTCACTCAGGGGACCACGGAGCCCAAATGGCCGTATGGGCTACGCACTCCCCGTGCTGCATGGGGGGTACAGAGCCCAAATGGTTGCTTGCTCCGCTTGCTCCCATGTGGCGGCCTGGCTGAGCAGCGCAGAAGTCAGCCGAGTGCCACGGTGGGAGGCGAAGGGGGGCAGGGTGGTGACGTTCATGGCCAGGGGGTGGGGCCTGGAGCTGCTGTCACGCCGCACGTCACCGCTTCACCCCCCTTCCCCTCCCACCGTGGCACTCGGCTGACTTCTGCGCCGCTCAGCTGGGCTGCCACGGGGGAGCAAGCAGCTGTTTGGGCCCCACACTCCCCAAGCAGCACGGGCCGCCCAGAGGGAACATCCAGCATTTCAGCAACAGCGTCGCCCAGAGGGAACAGCCAGCATTTTGGCATTACAGACACACAGACACTGGGCTACTATATATATGATGTAGTGAGTTTTCACAAATAATAATGGTGACCTTTTTTAGGATCTAAATGTATGTCTTCTTGTAGGGAGAGAAATTAAGGGTATCTCTTCACTCGCCATGCCAGAGATTGACATTTTGGCATTCAATTTAGCAGTTCTAGACTAGTATAGACACAGAAATCAAATAATGAGGGCAGCTCTGGCTACCTCTGTGCTCCTTGCAGTTGCGAGGAGTAAGGAAAGCTGACGCGAATGTTTGCTCCCATCAGCTTCCCCCAATGGGGAGGGTGCCAAGCTTGGCTTATGTGTACTTTAAGGGCACCTTCAAGGTTTAATGTAAACCAGGCCAATGGGAGAGTCATTTTTTGAGGATTACAGGATCTTTCGAAAAGGGGCATTTATTTTGAAAGATCTCCATCTTAACCACGGGGTTTTTTTGAAAAGCAGCTTTTGGAAGAAAAAAAAAAAAAAAAAAAAAGCTACTGCAGCCATTATGTAAATGAAGCACGGGAAATTCAAATCTTGCCTTCATTTACAATTTCAATGTCTAATTTACATCCCTTTTTCGATAAAGGGATGTAATCTAGACATACCCTTAAATACAATAGTACCTTGGAATTATGCACACCAGAGTTACAAACTGTTCAGTTAATGATTTGCTTCATTTGGAAGCAAAAGTAGTCAATCAGGCAGTGGGGAAGGGAGGAAGATGAAACAAATTCAGCACATTATTTTTGCTTAGCCTAGGAAGGAATGGGAAGTCCCAGTGTTCGCTGTGTTGGTCCACTGTTACGGGTATACATGTACTAGTGATCCAGTAAAATCTGCACAATACTAGTACCATGCTTCATCCACAATAAACCTTGCTAGTGGGTCTTGTGGTCATTGGGCAGTTCACTCAAGGTCTGCTGTGCCAATTCTCTGCACAGGGTTGGGGCAGCGCACAGGAGAAACACACACACACACACACACACACACACACACACACACAGTCAATCATCTCTACACTTAACCACATGAGGTTCTATTGGAGTTTTTCATGTTTATTATTTTAATGGCACACCAGATACAAATATCTTACTCTAATAAACCTTTGTGGAAGAAGAGTACTTTACAAATGGAGCAAATAAACAACTTACATTAAATGTATTCTGCTCAGATGTCATTTGACAAAAGTAAATCTTGTCACTGTAACACAGTGCACTTAGTTTCTTGATCATCATATTTTACATATGTACTCTAATAAATATATCTTTCCATGATAGGTATTTCAAAGCAATTGCATTAGCATTCTGCAATTGCACTGCACGTTACAGGGAAAAATGACAAATATTTTCAAAAAGAGTTTTGTTGATATCCTACTAGCTAATTATATAATTTGAAGAGCTATATAATGGTACTCTAATTCACTTTTTCTGTTAGGTTATACCAATATAGGCAAACCATTTTTTATTACTGCCAAATCAAATGATGACAATAAAGAGTATTAATGAACAAAAACCACAATGACATTATTTTGTGATGGCCCCCATGCTATATGAGAATTGGTTTATGAATATGCATAATTCAAAGGTGATTTAGACAAAATAGTTCATGTAATGTATCAGTTTTAATGTCACAGTATGCAGGATTGTGTATTTTTGTGCATGTATCATTGTTGTACGTGAAGTTAGAAACATGAAGTGTGAATCGATCTATAGTTATAAATGTTCTAATGGAGGTTCAGAAATCTAATGGCTCAGTGATCAACTCAACAACATGTAAATAGCCTTGTTTGCCCTGTAAGCCCAAACAGTGGTTGGTCCTAGGAAAAAATGTAACCATGCCACCTGGTTCTAGAACCCATCTTGTAATTAATTTTGATCTGCAACGACTTAAATCCTACTTTTTATACTTAATAAAAACACTTTTGTTTATTATCAGGCCCTGTGTAAATAATTGTTACCTTGGGGGAAGCAATCACTGAATCTTTTGCTTTCATTGACAAAGAGAGCTAACCTTTTGAACGGTCTCTGTATAAAACTTTTACACAGAGTAAGACATTCATTTGGGGTTTTAGTTCTGTTTGGGATTTGATTTCCTGGGTGCTAAATTCTTAAAACTGAGCCCTACCACTGAAGATAAGAAGATTTTCTCATTAATGTTAATGGACTCTGAATTGGACTCTTTGGCATCAAGGAAGTGATTAGCTTTAAGGAAATAATGAAGTCCCTGAGAGAGGAGCTTGCTCTTTTATGTCTCAAACCTGGTCATTAAACTTTCTTCCAGAACTGTTCATTCTTTCTCAAATTATCTTCACCAAACTTTGATCATCTTGTGTTCTGTTATGTCATATTTTCTTTCAGTTTAATCTTCCAGTTCACTTTAAGTTTTTGGACTAGTATCAGCAATGTTATGTTTCTCAAGTTTTTCTACAATTTCTCAAATACTATGTATCCTATTTACTTCACATGCTTGATATAATTATTTTTTCTGTTGTGCTAAAGTTGGTAAGTCTCCATTTTTCATTAGACAATACACTGTATTGTGCTGCACTTTTCACAGTATGGCACCAGCTCAGGGAAGCATTTCTAGTCAAGACAAGATGCAGCACTTTAAATATGTATTTAATTCCCTTAGGAGTCAATGGGATTTGAGGACAGTCTTGAAGTTAAGTACTTACCCTTAAGTGTTTTATGAATTTATCCTTTATGAATTTACCCTTTATGAATTTAAAAACATATCTACTGGCTTTTATGAATCAATAACCATGTACTTGGGGGCTGATTTTTACAAGTAACTTAACTGGAAGGGAAATGCATAGGATTTTTTGACTATCATACCCATTGACAGATGCCTAATTAAAACAAATACAGGCAGTCCCCAGGTTACGTACAAGATAGGGACTGTAGGTTTGTTCTTAAGTTGAATCTGTATGTAAGTCGGAACTGGCGTCCTGATTCAGCCACTGCTGAAACTGACCGCCAGTTCTGACTTACATACAGAATCAACTTAAGAACCCCAAGCGTCCCCAAGTCAGCTGCTGCTGAAACTGATCAGCAGCTGATTCCAGGAAGCCCGGGGCAGAGCAACTCTGCCTCAGGCTTCCTGTAGTCAGCGCTGGTCAGTTTCAGCAGCAGCTGACTTGGGGACGCCTGGGGCAGAGCAGCTGGAGACCAGCAGACCAGGGAGACGGGGAGCAAAGCCTCTGAGGACGCTGGCAGCGGGACAGCCATGGGGCGTCTGGGCTGTCCCGCTGCCCGAGCCCCTCCGCGTCTTTGCTTCGCGTCTTCCTGGTCTGCAGACCAGGGAGACGCGGAGAAAGCCCCCGAGTACACGGGTGGCAGGACCGCGAGGTCCCACAGTCCGTGTCCTCCGGGGCGAGCCCCGTTCGTAACTGCGGATCCGACATAAGTCGGATCCGCGTAAGTCGGGGACTGCCTGTATAATACTTTGATTTCGCTCTCAGTTATGTGATAACCTCATCACTTGTTTTCTGTCATATAAGTATCTAGCAAGTCACAGTAAAAAGCAATAAAAAGATACAATGGCAGATTTTAATTTCCAATCAAATATCTATACATATGTGGCGACAACAGTATATTTTCTTTCATTTAACAAGGACTGGAATCAGCGGTGTAGCTGTCTTAGTCTGTATCTACAAAACTGAGGAGTCCTGTGGCACTTAAAGGCTAACTGATTTTTCTGGATATAAGCTTTCATGGACAAAATCCCCGTTCTGGATGGGTGTGCCTGGGAGTTGGTTTATCTGATGAAGCAGGCTTATGCCCGTGAATGCTTGTGTCCAAATACAACAGTGACTCTTTAAGGTGCAACAGGACTCCTTGTTGCTTTATAAAGAACTGTTTCCAAAACTGAAAAAAGGTGAAAACCACCACACTTCTCCGGGGACATAAAGAACAGCAGTATTTGCAACACAAATACTCTTAACGGACTGCTGTAAAAATTTGTAGAAGCCACTGCCATGAAGAAAATGACCAGGATCTTCAGCTTTCAAACAAGCTCACTTTAACCTTTTTAGCTAAATGAGAAGAGTTACTGACCTAAACCACCAGATACTTCAAATCTGCACATACAGTTCTTTGGAGTGGCTTACATCCACAATACAGTTTAATTTACGTAGTACTGCAGAGGATCACATTCTAATCTCAGTTATATCCAGCCTTTCCACTAACCATAAAGAGATTAGACACTTAGGGTATGTCTACACTGCAAAGTTAATTTGAAATAACAGCCGTTATTTCGAATTAACTTTAATAGAGTCTATACATGCAAACAGTAATTAAATTCGAAATAGCAGAGCCCTTAATTCGAATTTGGTAAACCTTATTCTATGAGGAGTAATGCCAAATTCGAAATAGCTATTTCGAATTAAGTGATGTGTAGATACTTCATTTGAAATAGGGGGCCTCCAGCCCTTCCCAGGGAGCCCTGGTGGCTACTGTGGGCACAACCATGAAAACTTACTCTCCGTTCCTGCAGACCCGGAGCCTTTCAAGGGGTAGACCCTGGCCACAGTGCCTGTGCCAGCTCCAAGCCTGCCAACCCAGAGCCAGAAGTCACTGCTCCATAACCAGTGATCCCAAAACATGAGCCAACAAGCCACTGGCAGCCAGCCCTCCACCGCTCCCCAGGAGCAGTCTGCCAGCTCCCAAGAGCCTACCAGAGCCTTCCTGGTCCAGGGTGGAGATCATGGACCTTATTCGGGTTTGCAGGGGATGCCCCCAACATCCATCATCTCCATACTAGACGGAGAAACGCAGCCGTCTATGGCAGGATAGCTGATAGCCTGGCCACCAAAGGCCACATGCAAACCCAGGAGCAGGTTTCCATGAAAGTCAAGTTGGTCCAGTGAGACCCCCAACCCTGAGCTCTGAGCTTCCCCTCCCTCTTCTTCTTAGGTTCCCCCTCCCCTCTCCCACCCTGTCTCTTCCCCTCTCCCACCTCCTTTTTTCAGTCTCCCCAGAGGTTCATCCTCCCCTACCCCCCAGTTTTGTTCAATAAACCCAGTTTCTCTTTTTGAACATACATGTCTTTTATTTGACATCAGGAAGGGGGGGCTAGGAAGGGGTAAGTGAAAGGACGTGAGAGAGGAATGGGGTACGAGCCCCCGGTGTGGAGGACTAGAGAGTCTCTGAGGGCTGGGGACGCTCTCCTGCAGGGCCTCCTGAATCCTGACACCCCCGGATGGCAGCCCTCAGCAAGTGCAGCTGGGCTGATGGCAATGACCCCACAAGATGCACCGACATGCCCAGGGTCAGCTCTGGCTCCATGTGGCCAAGAGCTGTGGTGTCCCAAGTGCGGGCACTCAGGGCACTCCAAGACAGGACTGCTTTGCTGTCCCTCATCGAGGTAGACAAGCAAGCAGGGAACCCTGTCTGGGGTGGGGGTAGGGTCCCTTTACACATGGAGCTCAGTTAGCCTCAGGAAACAGGCCCACACACTAAGTCCTAACCTGATGCCCTGCCAGCACTGGTTCTGGCCAGCCTTAACTTCGGTTCAGGGTCCACTCAGTGTGGACGTGCTATTTTGAAATAGGAAAACACTATTTTTGAAATAGTTTTTGTGTATAGATACGTTATTTCGAATTAGCTTAATTCGAATTAACTATTTTGAATTAAGTCAATTCGAAATAGCGTTGTAGTGTAGACATACCCTTAGAACAGAATTTGGCCAGAAATTAAAATGAGTTAATTAGTTAGAGAAGGGGTGGGCAATAATTTTTGACTGGGGACCACTTCAGAAAATGTGAAGTGGTCCCAGGCTACCCAAGAAGAGGTGGGGTCTCAGTCAGAAAGGGCAGGGCTAGGACACTCCTGTGCTTTCCCACCAACAGACCCTGATTTGTCTGTCAGTGGGGAAGCAAGTGAAGTCTTCGCCCCCTCCCCTCCCTAAACAGAACCGTCAGCTGTTCTGAACAGATGACAGTTCCCTCAAGATGCCTGTGCCCTTGATAGTGGGAGGAGACTTTGTGTGCTCCTTGTCCCCTGACCCAATATTAATCAAGGCCTGGGGTCAGGGGGAGCATGTGAAATCTGCTTACAGGCATGGCAGTTAACTCTAAGTGCCAAATCCCTTGCAGGGTGGAAGGAGAGTTCGCATGCTCTCCCTGCCCCCAGGCCACTGAGGGCCTAGGGGCAAGAGAAGCATGCAAATTCTTACAGGGCAGGGCAGGAGGATACTTTGCATGCTTCCCTCTGCCCCCAGGCCTGGATTGGCCTAGGAGTGGGGAAGGGGGAGGAGCGCACTGTCTCTCGGTCCCTGCCCTCCAGCACGCAGAGCTTAGAGTTAACCCCCAGGGTTGACTTTAAGTGTGCCCTTTTGTCCACCCCTGAGTTAAAGGGAGTTTCTAGCATTTTATTTCTTTGTTAATTCCTGTTTTCATTTTAGCAATCTGTTTCTGTTATAGAAAGCAATATATATGCTGTCAGAATTATTTAAAATACGTTTAGTATGATACACCTAATATGAAAAGAATTCATAGAATCATAGAACACTAGAACTGGAAGGCACCTTGAGAGGTCATGGAGTCCAGGCCCCCACCCTCACGGCAGAACCAAACACTGTTGATCATCTCTGACAGGTTGTCTGTCTAACCTGCTCTTAAATAGTTCCAGTGATAGAGATTCCACAACCCCCCTAGGCAAATTATTTCAGTATTTAACCACCCTGACAGTTAGGAAGGTTTTCCTAATGTCCAACATAAACCTCCCTTGCTGCAATTTAAACCCATTACTTCTTGTCCTGTCCTCAGAGGCTAAGGAGAACAATTACTCTCCCTCCTTCTTGTGACATACTTTTAGATACTTTAAAACAGCTATCATGTCCCCTCTGAGTCTTCTCTTTTCCAAACTAAACATGCCGGCTGTAACTACACTGCACCCCTTTTCCGGAAAAGGGATGCAGATTAGACACTTTGGAATAGCAAAATCTGCAGGGGATTTAAATATCCCCTGCGGTATTTGCATTAAGATGGCTGCCGCTTTTTTCCAGCTTGGGGATAAAGTAGGAATAAAAGATCCTCCGGAAAAGGGTTTATTTTCTGGAGAATCACGTCTAGACTGGCGCTTTTCTCCGGCTTATCCCCAAGCCGGAAAAAAGTGGCAGCCATGTTAAACCCCCGCAGATTTGCCTATTCCAAAGTGTCTAATCTGCATCCCTTATCCGGAAAAGCAGTGTAGACACAACTGCCAAGTTCTTTCAGTCTTCCCTCATAGCTCATGTTCTCTAGACCTTTAATCATTTTTGTTGCTCTTCTCTGGACCTTCTCCAATTTCTCCACATCTTTTTGAAATGTGGTGCCCAGAACTGGACACAATACTCCAGTTGAGGCCTACTCAGCGCAGAGTAGAGTAGAAGAATGATTTCCCAGAATGCATCCCAGAATCACATTTGCTTTTTTTTGCAACAGCGTCATACTGTTGACTCATGTTTAGCTTGTGGCAATATGCCCCTTAGATTCCTTTGTGCAGAACTCCTTCCTAGACAATCACTTCCCATTCTGTATGAGTGAAACTGATTGTGCTTTCCTAAGTGGAGTTCTTTGCATTTGCCCTTATTAAACTTCAACCCATTTAATAAGGGATGAAGATTAGGCAGGTCGACATTGCAAATGAAACGGGGATTTAAATATCCCATGCTTAATTTGCATAAAAATGGTCACCATTTTTGCCAACTCAGCACTTTGTCGGCAAAAAGCGGCAATCTAGAGGAGGATATGTCAAGAAAGAAAGCCTTTTTCGACAGATCCTGTAAACCTTTTGTAGGAGGCATAAGGGATCTGTCGAAAAAGGCTTTATTTCTCGACAAATCACCCCCTAGACTGCTGCTTTTTGCCAACAAAGCGCTGAGTCGGCAAAAAAGGTGGCCATTTTTATGCAAATTGAGCACAGGATATTTAAATCCCCGCTTCATTTGCAAAGTCAACCTGTCTAATCTGAATCCCTCTGCTGATAGAGGGATGTAGTCTAGACATACCCTGAATTGTTTGTATATTTTGCTGATGTTTGTCTTAAAAAATGATTTTCCAATATAAAGCAATAGTACAGTAACTCAATAGTTAGCAATTAAGTACACAGTAGCCAAGTGCATAGAAGCCCTTAAGGAAAATTTTCTGTGTTGCTTATTTATTTCAATTTTCACATTAAGAGTTTTCCATATAAAATTCTGCCGCACCATTCACAATAAAAAGAATCATTGCACTGCTCCAGGAACACAGTACCTCAACCTTAACAAAAATGTAAACCCCCCTAAATTTGCAAGAAACTCAAACACTCAGCCCTGGTCTACACTAGGGAGTTATTTTGAAATAACCCCCCCTTATTTTGAAATAATAAATGGAGTGTCCACACTACCACACCCATTATATTGAAATAATGAGTTGGCTATTACAGAATCTGTACACTTGCTTGCCTCAGGGAATAACACTTATTTTGAAATAACTATTTTGAAATAGCAGTAGTGTGGGTGCTCCGGTTATTTTGGAATAACTACCTCCCAGAGTAATTTGAAGTAATTACTCGCCAGTGCTTGCTGGGACTTTAAGTTAAGGTAGTGCATCCACAATAACGGAGCTTGTCTTGGACTAATTGTGAGCCTCCCCTGTACTGGGGACACACTATTTCAATGTTGTTGTTTCAGGAGTTATCATCTTGAATTTAATTATTTTGAAATAATTTCCTAGTGTAGACATGCCTTCAGAATTCCTCCTCTCTCTCTCCACATTACATAACTTCACAAGCCTTTGACTATTCACAAACCAGAGAGAAAAAAGGAAGGGAATGAATTACAAAGGCAGACCTGCCCTTACAAAGAATATCCAATGTTTGTACATCGTTTAGTTTCCCAATAGCACTGGAAGAAGTATGCATTTCCTGGCCAGGTTTCCTGTACACCAGGGGTATGTCTAGACTACATGCCTCTGGTGACAGAAGTATGTAGATAGGCTACTCGGAATAGGGAAATGAAGTGGCAATTTAAATAATCGCCGCTTCATTTAAATTTAAATGGCTGCCGCACTGTGCCGATCAGCTGTTTGTCGGCTAAGTGTGCTAGTCTGGATGCTCCGTGGTCGACATCAAAGGCATTTGTCGACCTCCCCGGTAAACCTCATCCCACGAGGCATACTGGGGAGGTCAACAAATGCCCTTGATGTCTACCGCGGAGCATCTAGACTAGCGTGCTGAGCCGACAAACAGCTGATCGGCACAGCGTGGCAGCCATTTAAATTTAAATGAAGCAGAAATTATTTAAATCGCTGCTTCATTTCCCTATGCCCAGTAAACAAATCTACATGGCTCTGTCGATGGAGCCATGTAGTCTAGACATACCCCAGCAGAACAGTATGAGTGTCTGAAATAGGGACCTAGCAGCATTTATAACTTTATATGCAGTGAGTCAGCAACCAGGGAGCTTGCGATCAGGTGACTGCTAACAGGGATTTTTGAGAAGGAGTCCTCCTGGTGAAGGAGAAGCAAATACAGGACCCTTGAGGGAAGTGGCTGTGTGAAGTGTGTGTTGCATTTGGGGCTTTCTTGGTGTGTGCTGAGCTTGTGTTTGTTTGTCAGTGTGGTGGTGGGTTTTTTTCCTCTCCCTCCTGCCCACAGAGTGTGTGCTGTGACTTGCAGCTGGAAGATGTTGGCTTCTAATCAAGGTTTGAAATCTAGAAGCCTCTGCTGATTGGCTGAGCCTTAACAGGGGGAGGGACTATCAGGCAGTCCTGGGCTTTATAAGCAGTGAATCAGCGACCAGGGAGCTTGTGACCAGGTGATTGCTAAAAGGGAGTTTGGAGAGGGAGTTGGGAAGGGGGCAAGATACTCTTGCCATTCTTTTAAATCCTTTCTCTAGAAAAGCAGGTATGGATACTGATAGGTGTGCTGTTGTTACCTGCACAGCTTGTACCATGTTTGTCTTCCTCCCGGAAGAAAGAAGGGATTTCATCTGCACTAAGTGGAAGCTGGTCACCATTTTGGAAGAAAAAATTAAAGGACTGGAGGCTCAAGTGTTGACCCTATGGTCGATCAGAGAGGATGAAGACTTCCTCAATAGAAGGCAGAGTTTAATCCTGCAGACATGGCAGGTGGAAGAGCCAGTGAGGGTAGTGCAGGACAAGGGAGAGAACTGGCAGCATGCAACTTCTAGAAGAAAAAAAAGGCCAACTCAGGAATCCCTCATTGCTATAGAGGTAAGTGATAAATTTCAGGCTCTCTCCACAGGCACTGCAGTGGAGAATGCTTTGGCAGGGACCTCTCAAGGAAGACGTCGGATGGGAACACCATCTACTGGATAGCATAGGATGAGTAGTCCTAGGAATGGGGGTTCCATGTCCACCACCCTCAAAAGAAAAAGATGGGTGGTGGTGGACGGGGACTCCCTCCTAAGAGGGACTGAGTCATCCATCTGCAGTCCAGACCTGGAATCTCAAGAGGTGTGTGGCTTTTAGGGAGCTCGAATTCAGGATGTGACTGAGAGTCTTACAAAACTGATCAACCCTTCGGATTGCTACTCCTTCTTGCTTCTTCATGTGGGAACTAATGATACGGCCAAGAATAACCTTGAGTGGGTTACTGCAGATTATGTAGTGCTGGGAAGAAGGATCAAAGAATTCGTAGTGCAAGTGGTGTTCTTGTCCTCCTCCCTGTTGAAGGGAAAGGACTGGGCAAGGATAATCAAAGTGAGGAAGTAAATGTGTGGTTGCGCAAGTGGTGTCGGAGAGAGGGCTTTGGTTTCTTCAACCATAGGACTCTGTTGCAGGCACAAGGATTGTTAGGAAGAGATGGGATCCACCTAACCAAGTGAGGAAGAGGCATCTTCACGAGCAGACTTGCTAACCTAGTGAGGAGGGCTTTAAACTAGGTTTGTTGGGAGGCGGTGACCAAAGCCCTGAGGTGAGTGGGAAAGTCGGATACCAGGAAGACATGCAAAGAGGAACAAACAATAAAGGAGGACCTCTGATTTGAATGAAGAAGCTAGGGCAAACAACTGGTTATCTAAGGTGTTTGTACATGAATGCAAGAAGCCTGGGTAACAAACAGGAAGAATTAGAGGCCCTGGCCCAGTCCAAGAACTATGATTTGATTGGGATAACAGAGACTTGGTGGGATGTCTCACATGACATGGAAGGGTATAAACTGTTCAGGAAGAACAGGCGGGGGAGAAAAGGAGGAAGAGTTGCACTGTATGTAAGAGAGCACTATGATTGCTCAGAAATCCAGTATATAGAGGGAGAAAAGCCTGTTGAGAGTCTATGGGTTAAGTTTAGAGATGCAAACAACAGCAGTGATGTTGTGGTTGGTGTCTGCTACAGGCTGCCAGATCAGGTGGATGAGGTAGATGAGGCTTTCTTCAGACAACTGAGAGAAGATTCCACATCGCAGGCCCTGGTTCTTGTGGGGAACTTTAATCACCCTGACATCTATTGGGAGACCAATATAGCAGTACATAGACAATCCAGAAAGTTTTCGGAGAATGTTGGGGATAACGTCTTCGTACAAGTGCTGAAAGTTCTGACCAAGGGCCATGCACAGCTTGACCTGCTGCTCACAAATAGGGGGGAACTAATATGGGAATTAGAGGTGGGGGACAACCTGGGAAGCAGTGATCATGAGATGGTAGATTTCAGGATCCTGACCAAAGGAAGAAAACAAGAGTAGTAAAATACACACCCTGGACTTCAGAAAAGCAGATTTTGTCTCCTGATGGGCAGAATCCCCTGGGATGTTCACATGAAGGGGAAAGGAGTCCAGGAGAGCTGGCAGTATTTTAAAGAAGCCTTATTGAAAGCACAGGAAGAAACCATCCTGATGCGCAGCAAGAGAAGCAAATATGGTAGGAGACTGGATAGGCTTACTGGGGAAATCCTTGGTGAACTTAAGCACAAAAAGGAAGCTTACAAAAAGTGGAAACTTGGACAAATGAGAATGCCGGGGGGGGGGGGGGGGGGGGCTATCAGGAAGGCGAAAGAGCAATTGGAATTGCGACTGGCAAAAGATGTGAAGGATAACAAGAAAGATTTCTACAGGCATGTTAACAAGAAGAAGGTAATCAGAGAGGGTGTGGGGACCATACTAGATGAAGGAGGTAACCTAGTGACAGATGATGTGGGGAAAGCTGAAATACTCAATGCTTTCTTTGCCTCTGTATTCACGGACAAGATCAGCTCCCTGACAAATGCACTAGATAACAGAATATTGGAAGAAGGTGGACAGCCCTTGTTGGGGAAAGAACAGGTTAGGAACTATTTAGAAACGCTAAACGTACACAAATCCATGGATCCGGATTTAATGCATCCGAGGGTACTGAGAGAGTTGGCAAATGTCATTAAGGAGCCTTTGGCCATTATCTCTAAAAAGTCGTGGAGATCGGGAGAGATCCTGGATGACTGGAAAAAGGAAAATGTAGTGCCCATCTTTAAAAAAGGGAAGAGGGACAATCCAGGGAACTATAGTCTTACCTCAGTCCCCGGAAAAATCATGGAGGAGATCCTCAAGGAATCCATTTTGAAGAACTTGGAAGAGGGGAAAGTGATCAGGAACAATCAGCATGGATTCACAAAGGGCAAGTCGTGCCTGACCAATCTTATTAGCTTCTGTGATGAGGTAACTGACTCTGTGGATGTGGGAAAGTCAGTGGATGTGATATACCTTGACTTTAGCAAAGCTTTTGATATGGTCTCCCACAATATTCTTGCCAGCAAGTTAAGGGAATATGGATTGGATAAATGGACTATAAGATGGATAGAAAGCTGGCTAGAAGGTCAGGCCCCGTGAGTAGCGATCAATGGCTCGATGTCACGTTGGCAGTTGGTTTCTAGTAGAGTGCCCCAAGGATTGGTTCTAGGACCAGTTTTGTTCAACATCTTTATTAATTACCTGGATGAGGGGATGGATTGCACCCTCAGCAAGTTTGCAGATGACACTAAGCTGGGGGAGAGGTAGGTACACTGGAGGGCAGGGATAGGGTCCAGAGTGACCTAGACAAATTGGAGGATTGGGCCAAAAGAAATCTGATAAGGTTCAACAAGGACAAGTGCTGAGTCCTACACTTGGTACAGAAGAATCCCAAGCATTGTTATAGGCTGGGAATTGACTGGCTAAGTAGCAGTTCTGCAGAAAAGGACCTGGGGATTACAGTGGACGAGAAGCTGGATATGAGTCAACAAGGTGCTCTGGTAGCCAAGATGGCTAATGGCATATTAGGTTGAATTAAGAGGAGCATTGCCTACAGATCCAGAGAAGTGATTATTCCCCTTTATTCGGCTCTGGTGAGGCCACATCTAGAGTATTGTGTCCAGTTCTGGGCCCCAACTACAGGAAGGATGTGGATGTATTGGAGAGGGTCCAGCGGAGGATGATTAAAATGATTAGGGGGCTGGAGCGTATGACCTGTGAGGAGAGACTAAGGGATTTGGGTTTGTTCAGTCTGCAGAAGAGAAGAGTGAGGTTGGATTTGATAGCAGCCTTTTACTTCCTGAAGTGAGGTTCCAAAGAGGCTGGAGAAAGGCTGTTCACAATAGTGATAGATGACAGAACAAGGAGCAATGGTCTCAAGTTACAGTGGGAGAGGTCTAGGTTGGATATTAGGATAAACTCTTCCACTAGGCGGATGGTGAAGCACTGGAATGGGTTACCTAGGGAAGCGGTGGAATCTCCATCCTTAGACGTTTTTAAGTCTTGGCTTGACAAAGCCCTGGCTGGGTTGATTTATTTGGGATTGGTCCTGCCTTGGTCAGGGGACTGGACTTGATCACCTCCTGAGGTCTCCTCCAGCTCTATGATTCTATGATTAGCAGTCCATAACTCTCATGCTACCAGAGACCTATAAGCAACTACCAGGACTAGGTGAAAGACATGCTATTTCATACATCTTCCAGCTCACTGTCACTCATAGGCTATATATGGAACCTAAGCTGGAATTCCAACCTGCCTTTCTTGATAAAACCCCAGGGAAGGGGATAGCGGTACAGTGGCTGCCCTTTTTAAGGGGTGAATGTCTCTCCTGTAGTCATTGTACCCATGTGATACCATTGTAAATACAAAACATGAATCCTCTCCCCACTGAGTCAATGCCAAAACTTCTAAAAGGGCCAGAATGTCACTTAAAATCTCTGCCTGTAAGTACAGAACTGTATGAAATGGCCAGAATTATAACATGGAATACAATTATGCTTTTTGTAATGATACTCTGGGAAAGATTAGCTTAATATTTTAGTAAGTGTTTCGTACATTGAAGGCACTTTTTAAGAAAAGTTCAGTTTGATTTGAAAGCCACTTAGACCACCCAATGATGTCTGCATGATAAGATAGCTGGCAGTGTTAAATGATTATTCCAATGTACTTCCCATACGACTTGCCATTTCCAATATACTTGCCATATGACTTAGATTTACAGTAGGAGAAATCATTACAATTGGGTCTGATCATTTGAAGTTCTGACGTTGCATTGGTATGCACTGTCTGATTTCTGAACTTTCCCAGGACTATATAATAAATGTTTACATAGTATCATAATTTCACATGTTTTTTTCAAAGATTTCTTTAAATTCCTCCACTTCCTGTTTTTGGTAAGAGTCAAAAACATCACAAAGACATTCTGGAAATATAAAGTAATACCTATCTCCATTCTTCTACTGAAATTGACTGTTTAGCTGTTGAGTGTATCTATACTATCTTTAAAGGTGTTTCCCCCTTTAGGTTCAGAAATGATAACATTCATCCTTCATTCAGAACTTGTAGGGAAAAAAAATTAAATTCTTCTCTAAAATCTGACTTATTTCCTGACTGTTTTATTCCAGTTCAACAACGATGTGATTTAACTTAGGAGTTACTTCCGTTCACAACTGCAGTAATGCAATGGTGAAATAAGCCTTTAGTTGAAAATCACCTCTAGCTGGTACAGATGTTTATGTATTAGTTATGTTTACTCATCTGTATGGCAGAAGTCAGAGGATCTATGTGGTGTGGTAGGAAACTATCTAGGGTAGGTGAATAACTTTACAAAGGTCCTGATTCCTATTGCACTAAATTACCTGTGCTTTGATGGGGCCCCCAAACTAAGTAGAACACACATTGGAATTTATCTTTAAAAAGCAATAATAGCTTAATTTCACATTAGTTTTGGAGAGGTTGCAGAACTAGGGATTTCTGTTAGACCTAAATGTTCCAGTTTTTAATTATGTTTGTTTGATGTTTATGCTAATATAATTATGCTACTATAGTAATTGAGATGGTTTCTCCTCTTGTGAGATGGTTTCACACTTGTTTTACACAAGTACAATTCCAAGGATTTCAATGTACAGGTTGAACTTCTCTAGTCTGGAACCATTGGGACCTGACCTGTGCCAAACCAGAGAATTTGCAAAACCCGCAGAGGTCAATATTGTCTAGCAGCATTACCAACACTTCCACAGTTTACTGGGATCTTATAACCCATTTTAGGTAAATTAAAGCTAAATAATAGCTCAGAACACTAAGAGCTGGGACTGGTGGCTGTAAACAAACTTTATGGGGCTATGGAAAACTTAGCCATATCCATAATAAGTGGATATCCAGCTAAACTAAATCATGGTGGACTACAGACGTTGCCTGACCAGGGAGTGCTGGACTAGAGAGGTTCAGCCTGTAGTCACTTCTGATTTATACTTCTGTAATGAGAGGAAATTCAGGACCATGTAAATGTATGTTTAGTATCTTAATGTAAATATGTAACCAGAGGAGTAATTTCTTGTGTGAAAACAATTGAAAATCATTCTTAAAAAAGTCTGCTTAGAATAGCAATTGCCTGAGCACAATGTAGCAAACAGAGCTATTTTGATTGTAATGTTATAGTTTTCATTGATGTTATGCCAATTTTGTTTGTGAAAGGAAAATAAATATACAAGCAGAAATAAATCTGTAAACATAGTAGAAATGTGGAGATGAGACAAAATATCCAACCATGCAAAATGTTTTGCAATTTTTTCTTTAAATTGGTCTGAATCATGGAGCTTTTATAGACCACCAAAAACAACACACATTACAATAATTCTTCAGTACTCTATGCAATTTCCCCCCTGCACAGATATAAAGCATTAAAATCTGTGAACTGCAGCTAGCTAAATCTTATTATTTATACCAGATCTTCAGCTGTTTTGGACACCCCAAGCTTATGCCTACAAATACCATTGAACAGAATGTTGAACAGAATCATTAGGCTCTGGAGAGAAAATGATCCTTTGGAAGTATGAGAAAGACCTAACAAAAATAAAAAAAATGTTTCAACAAATTGATATTTCAGAAACTTAGAAACCTTTGTCTCATTATAACAAGATGCTGAAATGACTCCTAAGAAGAGTTGAGTACCATCAGCTCCTAAGAAAGTGAAACAAGAGGTGCAGAAGGGGCTCAGTATCTTTTATAGGTAGGCTGGGCAAATGAGAAGGGTGGATGGAGTGACCTGATTCTCTGGCACACATTGAAAACTTTGACTGGCACAAGTTACAACGGCATAAATCCTCCAAAGTTCATACATCACTTGGACACATACATGCTTGGTTGCTTGCATGCTAATGAAAGGTGCAGCACACCACAGGTAGCTAACAGTATGTCATGTACTGCCATCCAGCACCATATCTTTCAGGAAATTCTTTCTATTAATTATGAAAAATAGAAATTACTTGCCCAGAGATCTTTGAGACCTTGGAGTCTAATACCAGCATGTATTTTCCTCCTTCCCATACTGCTATCCATATCCCACAACTTTGTATCATTTTTAAAGATTCCACAAACCTGCATGGAGTTTTTTTTGTGCCCGCCATCTTTGACAGAAGCCTGGAGCCCATGCAGGCCTCTCCTCATGAATGTTGCAAATACTTGATGATTGTTCTGTATTTTCAGAAGCACCGAAAGCACCACAACAAAGGGGATATGGCAATTTATTCAGACCCAAACTGAAGGTTTTTGCTGTTCCTGGCCCAATTGCAGATGGTAGAGTGCCAGTGACATCACCATGAAAGACGCACTGATAGTGGTGGAGCAAGTGCTGATCACATACTAGAAGTCTGCAATGCCAAATTGCTACTGATCAGTGGGAAATAATGTTGGAGCTGGAAAATCCATACTAGGGGCTGTTGCCATACAAGCATGAAGTGTCATTAATTGTTTTCTGCCACATATCACTGTGATTCAATGACAGTATATAGGATACAGTGGATAGAAGTGCAGCTATGGAGCTCCCAAACTATAGGGAGGAGGAGGTTGGCAACAGGCAACACACAGATTTTTCTTCTGGCACCAGCATACTTTATCACAAAGGACATCAAGGGTACATGTACACTGCACAGTTATTTCGGAATAAGCTATTCCAGAAGAGATTTTTCTGGAATAGCTTATTTCAAAATAGCATGTCTACACTGCAGAGAAACCACAAAATAATCTGAGGCAGACCTCCCTAATGTAGACGAGCTATCTCAATTTAGAGCCCCAGGAGGAATAACTTAGAATGGCCCTGCTGAGGGGCTATTTCAAAATAGCAGCAGTGGAGTGTCTACATACGCCTTATTTCAAAATAGCTATTTAAGAATAGGTGTTATTCTTCGTAGAATGAGGTTTACAAAAGTTGGAATAAGCCTTCCATTATTTTGAAATTATTTCAAAATAACAGAATTGCTGTGTAGATGCTCGCCTAGTTATTTTGGAATAAAAGCCATTATTCAAAAATAACTTTGCTGTGTAGACATACCCCAACAGAACAGGATACTTTTCTATGGTTATGCAAGCATGTGTGGGTTACCAGGGATGCTTCACTGATCTCATTGTGGAGTGGTGAGGAAAGGTTCAGGATGCTCATTTCCTTAAGAGCACAGGACTATTCAGAAAGCTGCAGGCAAGACCATTCTTCCCTGATTTGCGGAATACCATATCATTATCACTTAAACACCAACAGTGATTCCAGGGGAATCACTACTCTCTTTGGTAACTCTTCCAAAGGAATGTATACAATGGTGCCCTCATCCATTGTACCAAGGAAAGATTTAACTATAGTTCAGCAGGAGCAAAATGACTGTTAAATGTGTTTTGGTAGGTTAAAGGGATTTTGGCAATGTTCACTCATTCTATTAGATCTCAATGAAAAATACCCCATTGGTTACAGATGCCTATTGTGTCCTACATAATATCTGTGAGTGTAGCCAGACAGGAACCCCCCTTGTAACATCCATTTTTGCTTGCCTGGAGAATGCAGGGCACACAGAGCAGAAGGCCCAGGATGTGTGACCGTGAATGGCTGTAAACAGAGATACGCCAATTGCTGACCAAGAGGCTGCCAAGGAGTGCCCTTGACTTAACCCATATTGATACGAACACACAGCCATCCGCGGGAGGAGGAATCTCTCGCCCAGTAAAAAAATGTCTAGTACTCACAATTTAGTTCTCTCTCTTGCAAGTGTAAATTAACTTGAAACTTGCTTGTAAAAACTGGCATCACAAAACAGACCAGTACAATTTAGCCTCTTAGATAAGAAAGAGGATACGGGCCCCCGGGCGTATAAAGATGGGTCCAGCAGCACATTTACTCTGAGTGTCAATCTACCATCTATCTGCTGGTCGGGTTAGGTGTTTGATCTCCCGAGGTTCCAGAGGGGACGCCCACCTCGTATTCGTCTTTCCTAGGAATTGAGAGACCGGCCCTGGCCTGACATGCTAGAGTCGAGAGGCACAGAAAGGGGTAAAAATTGTACCTGGATGTGGTCCTTTGTTTAAGTATATATATACATAGTGTTAGAGCTCTTTAAAGATTAAGCTGCCACTTGGTACCATTATTTCTATTTTCTATCTTTATTTTCTTTGTAATTATTTTTAAAATCTGTATTTGCTAACAGTTAAGAAAGAGAGCAATAGCCATTGTAACCACATGCTTTTATAAGTCTTTTTAATAAACCTGTAACTGTTTAAGTTTTTAACCTGACTCCTTCAGTTGCTGTAACAGAACCAAGCACAATTTAAAAGAACTTCAGCCGGTCATAAAGGGACAGACATAGGAAGAGCTTGAGCGTTTGGATCTGTGTCACTCCCAGGTGACAGGTCCGTTGGCTGCCCGCTCCGAAGGAACCCTGTGTTCTAGCAGCTAAAATCTAAGGTGTAATAAGCTCTTCCTATAAAAAGGGGCATCTGTTGGCCTGCTGGCTACCCTCTGCGACGGGACCCCAGTCCTAGCAGTAAAGACACGGACGTTAAACCTTTTCTCGGAAACACACACACAAACACTGCCCTGACCATCGGCTGACAGTGAGGCAAAAGAGTTGGTGTCATCAAGGTGGAAGTAGAAGCAGGTACCACTTGATTTGAATAGCCAGACACAAGCATAATTACAAGAGCTTATTGTGGAGCTATATGACTCCAAATATTACTGTGTTTTCCTAAAGCTATGTAGTGGGTGGTTCTTGCTATGCATTTACAAGTAGTGTTTGCTCTGAGTACCACTATCCATTCCATAGTCTGCCAACTGCCCTTGCCCATGGTGGGTTTGCCAACTGTGACTGTTCCTTCTCAGTGCAGGAACTCCATCAAGGCAGATGAAATTCTTAGAGTTCCAGGATTTGATATATGGAGCTATGATTGAAAGTGTGTCCTCAGCAAAATCTTCCTCTCTGAACATATACTTGTGTGGTACTTTAGTTAGTTCACATGTGGTGGACAACACAGGAATGACTACTTGTATCAATAATGGAGGTCACCTAGATAGTCCTCAGATGGTGAAGCTCATGAAGTGGTCTCAAGTTCAAGTCTAGTTCATTTGCTATTTTGTAATGGGTATGTGAAATTCTGCAACCCTATAAGGAAATTCAGATTTTTTTTTTAAGTAAGCAGTTTCTACAAGCAACAATTTTGGATATAGCTATCCATTTTGGAAATCCCAAATTCCCTCCCAGAGCTTGCACCTCTCACCCCTTCCCAGTGGTTTTTGTGTGTGATGGTATGCCCTGGGATGGTGTACCATCCCGGCGTGTTTTTTTTTCCTTCTCAACAACTCCCCCCACTGCTCCTCGGTACGTGGCTCTTCACACTCTATCCATTGCTATTTTGGCTCTTCGTCTCTAACAGGTTGGCCACCCCTGACCTAAGGGATCTCTATCAAGTTTTCTTAAAACTACAATGGGAAAGTGAAAAACAGATTGACGGAGCCAAATGGATACCCAGAAGTCACCTACTACTGGACAGACATAACAAACAAAGCAACAGAATGCCACAGGCCATTATCTACAGTCCTAGCTAAAACCTTTCCAACACATCATTAAGGATCTACAACCTAGCCTAGATGATGATCCCTTGCTGTCATAGACCTTGGGAGAGAGGACAGTCCTGCTTCTCCAATACAGACAGCCCCTCAACCTGAAACAAATACTCACCAACTACACATCACAGAAACACTAACACAGCAACCAATCCCTGCAACAAACCCAGTTGCCAACTCTATCCACAGTTCTACCTTATTGACACCATTATAGAACCTAATCACATCAACTATACCATAATTCACCTGCAAATCTACTAATGTGATATAATGTCAGCAATGCCCCTTTGTTGCGTACATTGCCCAATCTGGATTATCTCTATATAAAAGAATAAATGGACACAAATCAGACATCAAGAATGGTAACATTCAAAAACCACTAGGAAAGCACTTCAAGCTCACTGTACACTCAGTAACAGACTTGAAAGTTGCCATATGTCAGAAAAAAAACCCTTCAGAAATAGACTGTAGATTTAAAGTGCAAAGCTGGAATTCATATGCAAAATTGACACTATCAGACTGGGTCTGTAGGGACACTGGGAGTGGCTAGCTCACTACACAAAGTAATTTCCCCCCTTTGGGTATTCTCACCTTCTTTTCAACTGTTGGGAAAGGGCCACATTCACCCTGATTGAATTGGCCTCATTAGCACTGGTCCCCCCCACAGTAAGATAACACTCTCTTCTTTGCAAGTGTAGATATATTCCTGGCCAACTGAAAATTCTACTTCATGCATTTGAAAAAGTTGACTCTAGCCCACAAAAGCTTATGTCCAAATAAATCTGTTATTTTTAAGGGGCACAAACAGTCATATTAAAAACTGTTTTCATTTTTGTTCTTTCTGTGCATTGACTTGGAAACTGGCAGAACAGTTAAGAATCACAGTAGCTAAAATGTAGTTCATGTTTTTGGTGACCTTGTAGGTACAGAAAGTCAGAGAGAAATGGCATAGAGTGGGAAAGCTGCATTGTTAAAAGCTTTTCTTGTCAGTGCATTTCAATGCTCAAAACTAATACTCGATTTTTTTCTGGCTCTAGGACTCTGAGTAGAGCAAAAGAGAAACAGACAATAAAGGTAAATGATTCAAAACCGCTTAGCAATGTACACTGTGGTACATTGATAAATAAATATTCACCATGTACTAGGTTAAAACCAACATATTTATTTCATATATGGCCACAATTCAATCTAGACTCATGTCTCCAGACTTGAAAGTTTATCACACTGCAATGTGATTCCCACATACAAACTTTTATTCCTGAATTAAAACACTGATGGCCAATCCCCACTCCATAGTACCCAAATTCTGCCAAACTACACAAAGTGAAGGAAGAAGATGCTTTTGGCACAAAAAAAAGGCTCACCCATAGTCATAAAAACTCAAGGAAGCAGCCTCTTGATAAAGGAATCTAAAATGCCCTCTCAGAAACATATCTAGACACCACGCCTACCGAACTGTCAGGCTGCCGACATTCCATACTGCCATCCAACAAGGGCTGTCCACCATTTAGACACAAACCCATAGAAAGTCCCACCTCAAAGTGGCTGATGGGCAGCAGCCTCATGGCACCTGATTGCCTCCCAACTCTACATCAGTCCAAGAGGCATTCCATGAAGTGTTCAGGCAATGGTATTTATCTTCTGAAGCTGCCATGACTATTTTTGCTCTCTGGCTCTGAACTCCACTTGGATTGGACTCTGTCTCCTGAACCCAAGTCTGAAACCTGCCTTGGACACCAACCTTTGATATCAACCCTGGTCTGAAACCTGATTATGAACTCCTCCACTGCTTCTAGACTCAAATGTGCCACTTCTCCAACCTGAGTCCCCACTAGCCTTGTTGGAATCTTGACAATATAATTACAACAGATAAATCATGACTAATAGAAAAATAAATTATAAATAGCAGCTCTTATTAAGAAGCTCTCTTATAATCCACTTCATCAGTGGATCTTTAAGCACTTTAGAAATTGGAATATCATTATTGTCATTTTACAGATGGGAAAAGAAAAGCACAGAGAAGCAAGGTACAGTTAAATGCTCAAGTTCACACAGCCAGATACTGGCAGCAAAAGGACTGAATATTTTAAAAGAAGCATGAAATAAGCTAATTTCTTTCTAAAGTTGTGCCTTTATTCAGCAGAAATTGAAATGTAAGTAGTAGTGTGCAGCATCAGCACTTAATGCATAAGAATGGTTAATAAAATTACAATTTATGGGACTGTAAACGGAGATGTGATGGTGTCATTTTTTCAAAAAATCCCATTAAGTATTTATTCCAGCCTTTTGGGGCTCATAAAGAATTAAATGTTTACTCATTTATGAAGTATTCTCAAATCTGTTCCTGTAAGTAATAAATCTATGAGTACACACATAACTATAATTGCATGCAATTGCAAAGCAAATTACAATAGTTATACACTGTACATTTTAAATGGGAACAAGTTACTGCTATAAAAAGGCAACAGCTTTACATAAATTGGAAGTGAGGGATAGGACAAACTACAAAGAAACAAAGATATTGCTACTGTGCTCCTCCATCCTGTTGGAACACCTCTAGAAGTTACTGAGGTATTGCATATTAGAGAAAATAATGTGATCAACTGCAAAACTTTACTCTTACCTTTACTCTCACTGTCACAGTTGCAAGTCCTGGAGGCATAGTTCCACCACTATCAAAAGCTTCCACTAGAAAGGTAAAGGTTGCCTCAGTACCAGAGAATGACTCATAATCCAAGGATTTTAAAAGTGATAATTCTCCTGTAAACTTGTTCAGTGAAAAAAACTGCCGTGCTTCCTGTGTTCGTATCCGATAGGTAACATTTGAACCAATGTCAACATCCTTTGCCTGCAGCAAAAGAGAATTTATAATAAACTACTGAATCACAAAGAAAAACACCAGCTCACAAATTTTACAGGGCATACATTTGATTTATTTGACACTATTAAGAACATTTGATTTCTTCAGTGTAATTCATATTTTTCATAATTTTAATTGTTAATTTTGTTTTAAGAAGATATATTTCCAGCAGGCTTGAGGAAAACGACTTTTTATTATAAGCATTTCTGCTGATCAACAAATGCTGCTTTTAAGATATGTTGTACTTGTCTAATTAAGAGATTTAGATTAAAACTTTGGAAGCACATTTGAACTCTTTGGAGCTAAAGTAAACCGCCAATGTCAATATAATGAGCCTCACTGGAAAATACAAATGTCCTTTAGAAATGTAACTGACATTTTAAAAAAATTACACATTGTAAAATATTTCAATAGTGCTCCTATTTTGATTTTCCATCACTGCTTGCATTAATTTCCAGAAATGAAAGTTCTATACTACTAATACCTTTCACTTGCCTGTCCTATGCCAGATATAACACTTTCGTAAAGGGAAATAAATGATAAGGAGGTTTGAGTATCATTTCTTCCCCTCCCCAATATTTAATCTCTTAGGGTATGACGCGGCACGGGGTTCGAACAAGCCGGCATTTAAAAATGGCGCCGGCTGGCTTATGCAAATAAAGCCCGGGAAATTCAAATCCCGGGCTTCATTTGCATGTTCGGTATGCATACATTACCCCGCTAGTTCGAACTAGCGGGGTAGTGTAGACATACCCTGATTTTGGTTTTATTGGCAACCAGTTAAAGGACAACAGCCTCATGCAATAAGATTAACAAAACATTTTCTTTGATCCGTAGTGCTTTACCTCTATTCGCAGGAAGACTGTGCCAGGGGGTAGATTTTCTGGAACAGAAACAGTGTAGGAGGCATTGGTGAACATAGGGCTGTTGTCATCAATATCCAGAACCTTGACTGCCAGAGTTAATGTTGAACGGCGGGGGTCCACAGCTCCATCTGTTGCTTCTACAGTAAGTTCATAGTAGTCCCTTGTTTCTCTGTTCAGTTTAACGGCTGTGTAAATGCTACCATTTGATGTGATGCGGAAAACATTGTTGAAGTTTACCAAACTGTAATGAACCTGGCCATTTACTGCAGCATCTGGGTCCATAGCCTAAAAGAAAAGAAAAAAAGGCAATTAAAAAAATACATTTGAAAGGAATGTGGATTAGATTCTGACATGACCAATGTGCCTTTTATTCTACTTTTTAACATAAAACAATCCAAAGGACATGAATGCTGCTTCAAGTTTCCACTAACAGCAGACATAACAAATATATTGTTATTATCCTTATAGTATTAATTTAGTTTATGAAAACTGTAGGAATAAGTATGAAAGGTATTAGCTTGGAAAAGGGGGAAGCTTAGGTTTGACCATGTATATTACTTCAAAGCTTGTGATTGCTAATTAACTTTTTTCATTCTGTCTGCAGAATTCTTAATTCTTTTGAACAACACATGTGACAGACTTGTTTCATTGGTTACAATGAGTTATTTGCAATCAACACTTTTAATATATTACATAGAGAGCTAAATTTCACATCTCTTGTCCTCTTTATACTACTTCCGAGCAGAAATGTTACTGTGGACAAATAATTATTTTTGAGTACTATCCCTTACGTGCAGCTTTGCAAAATCATGGCATTTTCCATACTTGGCAAAAAAAATTATTAATTTATTATAGCAGACCATAATACAATATAATTAAAAACAGAAAATACTTTTTTAAAGGCGTTTAAGATGTAGCATGAATCGAGAGAGAGAGGATACTGTTATGTTCCCATGATTTCTGACTGACATAATAACTCTTATAGTTATGCTGACCATATGTCCTGGATTTAAACACTCTTTCCCAGTGCCCCATTAAGTAGTGAAATGTCTTGGAAAGCTCTGCTGGACATTTCACTACCTGATGGGGTCACCGGCTTGCAGGAAGAAGTGCCATGCCATCCCATTGCTCTTCGCATAGCGCAGCAGCCTCCTCTCCCTTCCCCCTAGCAGGGCATGTAAGGCAGCCGGGCCAGCTTCTGGTGGTGTGCGGCTCCTCCCTCTCCCCATCGCCTCCCTTCCCCCATGTTCCAGGTGGGGTAACCTCACCAGAATGGGCCTTGAGTGGCTGCCTCTTGACTCCAGCTGGAGCCGGGGAGGCCCGCAGAGACCTGGACTGTGGTACTAAAAATAGCATCATAGGTGGCCTCTGCTCCAATCCTGGCACAAGGTCCCAACCTGGGAGCAACTGGGGCTGGGATCGCAGAAAAAAATACTGCTATAGCCTGGCTCCAGCTCCGCAAACTGCTTTCTATGTGGAAGGCAGAAGGTGAGGGAAGTGGCAGGGGGAGAACTAAGGGGGAGATGGGGATGAATAGAGGAAGGGGCTTGTGCTGGGGGGGGGGGGGCAGAACAGGAGAAGAAAGGGGCAAACACCAAGAGGCAGGCTGAAGGAGAGACAAATGCTAGGGAGCCAACAGGAGACAATGAGGAAAAGGGCAGGAATGGGGACAGGAGCGAAGGTGTCAGTGGGGTGGGAGAAGGGAGAGGGCAGAGAGATGCTGGAAGAGGGGAGGTACAATGGGGGCAAGAGGGAGGAAGAGGAGAGGAAAGGAGTGGGTGCCAGGAGAAGAGAGGTTGAAAGGAGGGGTGAGCATGAGGAAGGCAGGGGATGGAGCAAGTCATGTGTGAGGGCACAGAGGGGCGTGAGGAGAACTGAGGCAAAAGATGGTGAGGGGGTGGGCACCAGGGAGAAAGAGGACAAGGAGGGCATGGGCAGTGAGGGAAGAGGAAGGTGCCAGGAAGCTGCAGGGGAAGGGAAGGTGCAGATGCCAGCGAATTGTGGAGGTGAAGCAGAAGGACAGACACTGGAGGGGAGGGACAGGCACCAGAGGAGAGAGGAGAGAGGCAGGGCAAGTGGGTAGAGGGAGGTGTTAGGTGAGGGGGTGGGGAGGAGTAGCTACAGATCAGAGTGGGGCTTGAGGAAGAGTGGCTAATCAGGGACAGGGGCATGGCTTAACGTGTCCCTAATTTTGGTTCACCACCATACTTACAGGCAACAATCCAAGGGCATACTGAGAGCTCTAGAGTACTATACCAAGCACTGGGCCAATGAAAAAGAGGCCTCTGGATCAGAGCCTGTGAGGTTTCCCTGCTTCAGCAATGTCCAATAGCACATTCAGAGTCTTATAAGATTCTGAATATGAATAAAAGTCTTCAGTAACCCATTTCTGGTCCTACTAAAAATCAACAGGAGAATTCAAATCAAATTGCAAGTGCTACAGAATCCAGGTTGCATATAAGAAAAGAATATGGTTGTGTTCAGTGAGGTAACTTACTTGTTTTAATTTATTTTTACAATTCTTATTATTTTAGTAATTTTAAACACTCTCTCCTTGAAGTATCATTTCATTTTTATAGTTTATTTACTGTTCTTTACACTTTACTGGCATTTACATGACCAAGACTGCAACCATGTCATGAAAGGTTTATTCTATATTTGCTAACAGAACTACTTGAATGTTTTCATACATTTCAATGGCATCACCTCACAAGTATTTAAACTTCTTTCAGGCAACTTAAAATGGGAGTTAGGATGATTCAGAACATAAAACCCACAGGCTGCATCTAGTCTGGCATGATTTTGCATTGGAGGCTCATATAACTGCACATCCACTAATGTGATCTATGCCATCAAGTACCAGCAATGCCCCTCTGCCATGTATATTGGCCAAACTGAACGGTCTCTGCAACAAAGGATTAATGGACACAAATCAGAAATTCAAAAAGGTAACACAGAAACCTATTGGGGAACATTTTAACTTGCCCCGACACTCATTAAGGGATATCAAAGTTGACGTATCATTGCAAGTCAATTTAAAAAAAAAACAGCTTGAAAGGAAGGCTGCAGAATTTAATTTCATTTACCAGTTTGATATCAGCAACGGAGGTCTAAACAAAGACCTTGTGTGGATGGCCTGCTACATTTCACATCCTAATGACATTAGCAACGAAGCACATCGTACTTAAGAGCAGTTAATACCCACTCTATCAGCTTCATTTAGCATAGACACCTTAATTGACATTTCTCCCCTTTTTTCCCTTCTTTCCTCCCATCCCCTCTCTTTCCCTGCTATTTATTTGGAAACTGGACCCCTTAACTCCATTCATCTGAAGAAGTGGGTTGTGCCCATGAAAGCTCATGATACCATCTACATTTTTTGTTAGTCTGGAAGGCGCTGCAGGAGTGTTACAGACTAACACTGCTATGCCTCTGAAACTTTTCCTATATATGTAGTTTGGTTTTGTGAAGAAAGATCTCAGTGGATGAGACACTGGAGAATTAAACAAAGAAAGTGATGACATGAGCAGTTGATGAGAAAACTATAATTTTGAAAAGCAAAATAAATTAAAAAATCTGTTTTGGGATAAGCAAACACATAGGAAATAAGGAGCATGGTCCTGGGATTTCAGCACAGATAGTAGCAGCAAGCTGCATTTCCACAGTCTTAATCCATGTCAGATGTGTGCCAGGCTGAGGCATGTGCTCAAATGGCTTTAGTTTAAGCCAGAGCCACATGTTAGCAATTAAACAGCTGCTAACTAGATTACAATCAGTCCTCATTAAGATAACAATAGTAATCTGGAACAAAATTTATCACTTTAGAAAATTAAACTGCTAAACTAAACTGTGTAGAAGTTTATTTCTCTCTCTAATAAGGAAATACATTTTTCAAAGGCTAATGTATTTTAATGGAGTTGTTCAGTTTAAATGACTCCCCTCCCCAGAATCTTAAGATCTGGACCCTGTAAATCAGCTTCTATAAATTGCCATAGTTTTAATTTACATCACCTGAGGATCTGGACCTACAGACTTTAAGTATGTATGGGTGGGTGAGGCTAGCAATAAAAACGACAACATGAGGATAATGTGCTAGGGTTCACAGGTCTTTTGGCATTTCCTTGATGTCTGCCACTCCTTGACACAATGGATGAGAGTGGACACAGTATGTTTGTCTGTCTTGTAACACTGGCTTGATGTCTTCTAGCTATGCAGCTTGGATCCAGAACTCTGACCCCAACAGCCTGCACGTGAGCAGCCCACAAGCCTCATCCTGGTTTTGCTCAGCCTGGTTATTTCATGCATGCTTAATGAGCACTTTTCCAGCCCTGAATTTGCCCCCAAATCATCCTATTGCTAGGACCAAGCCCTTTATAGAGATAGTAAAGCATTTCAACCTGTTAGATTTCTAGAAGTACATACTTTACTGAACTTTCTCAGAACAGTGACTTATAATGAAAGCAGAGAAAGTTTATTAAAAGAGCATAGATTAAGTGATACCAAGAAAAAGAAAAAGACGTAGATTGTTACAAAAGTAAAGTGCAAATATTAATCTAAAAGCCTATAACCTAATTATTTTTTTTCACCCATAGTCTCCTTTCCAGCTTTTATTGACCAGTCTGGCTAGGACTTGGCACAGAGATCAAATTACTTGGTTTCTTTTGATACCTAAGGTGAAGGATAAATATGGAGTCTTTCTGTCTCAGTATGTATACCCCAAGGAGTTGCTTTAGTTATATACATGGCTGGTGAGTATCCTAGACAGATAGAGGCTGTGCTTCACCAAACAGTGTACTGTGGCCCTGCCCACAGGCAAGTGTGCCTCCCGTAGGGGCTCCAGGGCTATGTCTACACTGGTGCAATCTTGTGCCAGAGATATGCAAATGAGGCTAAGTGTGGAATATCACTGAGCCTCATTTGCATACCTAATGAGCCACCATTTTTGCGGAAGAGGCTCTTGCGCTAGATGTAGCTGTCTACGCTGCCCCTTCTTGCGCAAGAAAAACCCTCTTGCGCAATGCCGTTATTCCTGAAAATAATCTGTAGTGGCATTACGCAATAGGGTTTTTCTTGCGCAAGAAGGGGGAGTGTAGACAGCTCCTTCTAGAGCAAGAGCCTCTTGTGCAAAAATGGTGGCTCATTAGGTATGCAAATGAGGCTCGGCGATATTCCACGCTTAGTCTCATTTGCATATCTCTGGCGCAAGATCGTGCCAGTGTATACATAGCCCAGGTGTCTAGTGCTGATCCACATTGCTTGCCCAGTGCTCTAGGGCTGGCTGCCAGAGTACCAGGACTGGGAGCCACTCAAAGCCCTGGGCTCAGTGACCATGCTGCTCAGACAGGCACAGCAACTATGCTGCCCAAGTACCGGTACAGGACGGGCCACACCACCCAAGGGCTGCGGGTGCCGAGGCAGCAGTACACTAGAGTTGGGTTTCCCCCCTCCCCATCATTATTTTAAATCAGTAGGGGCCTCAAGGATGAAGGGCCATGGTGGGGGGTACTTTTCACTCCTGTGGGGCAGGGATGGGTAAAAGGGGAAGCAGATGGGATGGGTGGGGCATCAGGAACAAGGGGAGGAGCCAGGGCCTAGCCTCCCCAGCAGGCCAAGTCAACAGTTGGCAGCCACCCATGATCTTGTAATTTAGGAAGGCCTCTTAGTGTTTCAATCTCCTGTGTCTCTCTGTGGTTCAAGAGCCTTGATAATATTGTCTCTGATGTTCAGAGTCAGAGTAAGGATAACTGAGGCTGTTTTATCCTGATTGCTTTGTGTATTACTAATATGTAAACTGAAATGAACCCACATTTCTTTGTCTAGGAAAGACTTGTTTATCAGCTTTACCAGAGCGGGATTTCCTGGTCTGTACCAAGTTTTAAGAATACCGTACAAAGGGAATTCATAACTTCACATACAATGTTAACACATACATTTTACAACAGTATTAGTAATTAGAGTGTTATTAGCTTTCATAACAGTTTGTAGTCATATTATTGCAGTAGTCTGTAGGGTATGAATACAGGAATAGTGGTTATAGCGAGATAAGAGATTGTTGGTCCTCCTTTAACCTGAACTAAATAATTGTCAATTAACTTTAGCACATTAGTAAATAATAAAAAACTCCAGTCATCTGAAGAAGTGGGCTGTGCCCATGAAAGTTCATGATAAAATCTACATGTTTTGTTAGTCTATAAAGTGCTACCAGACCATTTGTTGTTTTTAAGTTTATCTTGTACAGACTAACTTGGCTACCCTCTGAAGCTTCTGAACAATAGTAAATGTTACTCCAGATACTCAGGGCACAAATATTTGTGATTTACCCAAGAAGTCAGCCAATTATTAATTGCCAATGCTAAGTTCTGAGGTAAATCACAAACATTTGTGTATGTGGAACAAACATCTGTGAAGTGTCCAGATCACCATTTACAACTTTATTACAAACTTTACGCAAGGAATTAGCTCAGGTTAAAATAGAATCACAAATCCTAATCACACTGTTTGATTTCTTTACACCTACAATCAAGTGACTGTGAGACTCCCAGTTTTCTTTTAAAAAGATGTAAAATTTTAGCTCTAACGGTTGCAGATAACAGTGTAAACAAAAATGTAACCAAAGGCCAAAGGCAAAAGTAAGCGGGTGTGTCCAGATGCTCAGCTTCCACAAGTGCTGGCTGAGCTGCAGCAAAAGCCAGCAGAGAGATATTTAAAAAGCTGGCAAAGACTCGGGTTGAAATAGGACAGTGCATGTGAGAAATTTTAAGTTACTTTCACTGCTGCAGAAACCCCAAGCTAAATCAAAAGAAAACCAAATCATCATTTTTAAAGTCTCATTATTTTAAATCAGCCTCATCATTTCTGGAAGCATGGCTTATACTTTGGGTGGGGTAATATTATAGTCCAGATGTAACAAAAGTGGCCTGGGATTTTGGATTTAGTTCTGACCCAGGGCTAATATCAGATGTGTGAGGCACTGCATACCTGAGAACTAATTGGATACATGTGAGTTTTTCAGCCTTAATATCTATGGGTATGTCTACACTACCTAGTGGAACGAGGTGTACCGGTAGTTCGGAATAGGAAGCCTAATCCGAACTACCTAGTCTGTGCCGCGTGTAGCCGTGGGCACGGAGTCCAAACTAGCGGACATTTAAAAATGGCGGCGCCTGGCAAGATGCAAATAAAGCCCAGGAAATTCAAATTCCGGGCTTCATTTGAAACTTCGGTTGCCTACATTAACCACCCTAGTTCGAACTAGGGTGGTAGTGTAGACATACCCTATCCTGGCAGGTGGGGACTGCAGTGAAACAGATACATCAGATATTATGAGCTGCTCTGGCTGCCTGAATTGCTTCTAGCTATATATCCAGAGTTAGATGGATCCACTGGTTTCCAGTTATTTTTCACTGGTGGAGTGACTCTAAAGCAGCTAGAGAAGGGGACAAGCTCTGAAATGATCTACTGAGATACAGATTTCTCAACAAAAACGTTTGAATTCAGAGTGTGTGATACTCCAGTCATCCTGTATTCACAAACTTTTATATGTAAACTTTTGTTGTCATAATCTAATATTTGGGGACTCAAGTCAAGTATGAGTTATGAGAATCAGTCTTATGATAGAAAGTAACTATCCTAAAGTCATTTCCTTAGTAAATACCATATAGTATATGAAAGTGTTATGTTCTATTACATTTAAGGCAATTAAAATTGATTTGACATAAAAAACCTGAAGCAAAATATACATTTAGTGAATTCACTTGGTCTGGTTCAGTTAAAATTTTATAACTACAGAGATGATAAAACCTTTTTAAAGATTAAAAAGAAGTTTAATCAATTTTCTCAAAGAATCACATATACAATGTACTATTTTTATATGCTTCAAGGGGTAGACGAGTTAGTCTGTACAGGATAAACTTAAAAACAACAAATGGTCTGGTAGCATTTTATTACGGTGACCAGACATCCTCCTTTGTGGAGGACAGTCCTCCTTTTGAGGGGCTTGTCCTCCCCAATAATTATGTCCTCCTTTTGTCCTCCTTTGAAAAAAATTGTCCTTCTTGTCCTACTTTGCCAAAAAAAAAAAATCCCACGTTCCTTTTTTTTTTGCTCGACCAAAAAATACCAGCTGTCCGGTATTTTTGGGGAGACCATCTGGCAACCCTAATATACAATTATGGTTTTTTTGTCAACTCAGTGTCCTCCTCACACATTTTCAAATTCTGGTCACCTTAATTTTATATACTAACAAAACACGTAGATCGTATCATGAGCTTTCGTGGGCACAGCCCACTTCTTCAGATGACCGGAGTGGGCTATGCCCATGAAAGCTCATGATACCATCTACATGTTTTGTTAGTTTATAAAGTGCTACCAGACCATTTGTTGTTTTTTACGTTTATTTTTATATGGAAATTGTTTCCAGAGAAGCCCTAGAACAGTTCCAGGTATTATAAACTCCAGAAAAGAAGTTCCTAAACTCCAGTTTTTGAAGCACTTAATGGTGTCATGCATACTTGCTTTAAAAACAAAGAGTCCGGTGGCACTTTAAAGGCTAACAAAATTTACAGGGTATTATTAGAGCATAAGTTATTGTGAGCTACAACTCACTTCCTCAGATGCTTAAGAGAAAAAGTAAGACAGAAACTTCAGCATCTGAGGAAGTAAATTGTAGCTCACAAAAGCTTATGCTCTGATATCCTAATAAATATGTTAGTCTTTAAAGTTCCACGGGCCTCCTTGTTTTTGCTAAAACAGACTAACATGGCTATCCTCTGATGACTGCTTTAGTTACCACAAGGGGTTCTATGATCACGGAGCATGCACACAATCACAGACAGGAAGCAGGGAGTCTTTAAAACAATTTCTCTGTCAACATATGGTTCCAGTCTATAAAAAAGAAGTTTGAAAAATCCTGTTGTGAGTTGAGTCAGTCCTGCTGGCATTTTCCATTGTCTTGCAAATTCCTGCTAGTTTGTCACAATATATTTAATAGGATTAATTGCTTCCAAATGATTAGTCATGTTATCCTCAGGATGCAGTTACTAGTTGAAAGGAGATCTAAAGGAGCCATGTCTATTTAACTTCTTTATTAGGTAATTAGGTTGGGCAGGAAGTGTCATCTCAAAGGAGTAAGGCCATCATTTTATCTATGACTCCATTAGCCTTTGGGCTTCACTTTCTATGTGAATATTTGCATTTATCTGTTAAGTACTGATCCTAAATTCATCTATTTGATTTACTGCTTTTAAAGGTTAAATGTTTTGGAAACACTATGTCTAGCTGGTTGTCACCATGCTGTAATACTGAATACAATGAATTATTGTAACTTTAATAGCAAGTGTTTACTTTAGTCTTTTTTTACTAGGTGTTTTTGAAGATAGCATTTAGGAAATGCCATTGTATCTCTTAGAGATCTAGGGAAACCATGCATTTTAAATACAAAGGGCTCTCTATGCCATACTACATAATCTTCACAGTGAAGAATCTTCAATTATGTTCCAATAGTACCCACTTTAGGATAAGGAAGTATGTGACAATTAGAGTGTAGATATTAGTACACAATAAAATATTTAATAAAACAAGTCCTGGAATAGTAGCTAGACAATTTCTGACACACCAGTGTGTTCTAAAATAATTAGAAGTGCCCTGATTAATGAAAATACATTACTTTTTATTGGATTAACACTATTTGTATAAGATTAATATTGTCTACTAATCTATAAATATTGAAATTTCAGTTTTTCACAATTTATAACTAAACTACCTGTCATAAATGTCATGCCCTACAGCTGCCACTTTGCTCCTTCCAACCGTAACACAATTATAATGCAATACTTCACCAGACAGTTCCCTCAACCCCACAATGCTCTGCTTAGGGGAAAGGGAAGTAGCACTTCACAAGGCTGTGGAACCAATGAAGCTGGGTGCTGTCTGACGGGTGGGGAAAGGAATTTGAAGTACCCCCACCTATGAAGCCTTCCTATCCAGCATCAGCATCACTAGAGTCCCACAATTTAGCACCTAACCCTCCTCACTTCTTAACCCTCTCCCAAACTACACCTATAGATTGTTATGTTGACCACAGTCCACTGTCACCATATTTGACCTTCAAGATTTTGGTGAATTCTGATAAGAAACCATGGGTGGATTCTGCAGTCCCATGTAAAAGAAATGCTGAGCATCACTGCTCTGAAGTTTGACTCTATAGAATTCTTCTCATATTCTTATTCACAGTAGTTAAAGGTCAATGTATTAGGCAAATATAAAATATCCACGCATGAACTTACAAAACTGAAGAGCAGATAAACACCGCTAAGTCTGTCTGTGGCCTAACATGAAGGGATTTTTTTCTGTGTAAAGGGCAAGGTTATATACTGGCATGAATTAATTTTTCTTTAAAGTCAGACCATCTCCATGAATATAAATTAGACTTTAAAAATATTAAATAAATGGTCCCTTGCTGAAGAGCTTCATTCAATCAATAACTGAGACAAGAGAGAGAAATGATCCACATGCTGCTGGCTCTCCAATCAAATTATGTTAATTGAGAATTATAACAAGTAAGTTATTTTGAGGATTGTGGTAGTGGCTATTTCTGATTCATGTGTCCACTTTCATTTCCTTACACAGGGAAGAATCTCAGCTGTAGATGCTATGCTTATAAAATGTCATATGATTACAAAAAATTTCAAGAGACCTACGACTGAAGTCATGTCACTATCTTTCAGCTTACTTACAAAAACTATACCCAGTGGTATATGAATTCTGTGATTCTTTCACTCTAGCTGGATTGTGCTTGAGAATCTAACCTTTCATCAATATTTCAACTATTTTACAAGATTCTAGTCTTCAAGGGGAAAGTCCTACTGTTAATCAAGAAAAGTAGGATCTTCCTGAATTTTCAAACAACCTGAAAAGAGCTCTGAGATGTATGAACAGCACGATTCATCTTAACAGCATGTTAACTCTGAAACATAATGATGAACATTGATATTTTAGCATTGTTAGTTACTTCACTATTGATCTTTTAGTAGAAACATCCACATCATATTAACACTTATACTCATCTGTTGTAGTGACTAATTATATTGTGCTTGATCCTGTGCTCATTGAAATGAAGAGTAAAGTTCCCACTGAATTCAGTGAGACTGGATAAGATATGCAAATTCTGCGATAAAGTCTAACATGCTGCTGAAAATACTTTACTCGTGCAAAAATTACAATCTACAAGACCTATCTAAATGCAAGGGACCATCTGTGTATTGATCACATGATCAGGGTCTAAATTTGATTCTTCTAAATTACATAATTGAGAAAACATCTGTAATTTTGACCAGCTTTTATTATGAGATTACAGGATTAATAACAGGACTGTAATATAGAAAAAGACAAAGAATAATTTGAGTAAATAAAGAATATGCTAAAGAAGATAAATGTCCTTGATCATAGGAAGGAAGTGTCTGATGGCAAATCTGACCATTCTGAGTTCCAGGAGGTTGGACTCTTGTTCAAAGATGAGGTTTCCGTTTTAAAAAAGCTGCATCTGATGCTGTGATGGTGGTGAAAGGAAGCAGAGTGAAGAAGACTCCAGTACAGACATTGTCTGCATCTTTTCAGCAACTGAATGAATCTAGAGCCTCATGAAAATTGCTATTATTTTATTTAGACTGTGTTTGTTGAGGGGGGGTATAAATAAGTCTGAACCCTTGGAAGCAGCCTTTGGGCAAGTTGGCATGATGGGAACGAGGAGGGGGTTTCATTTTTCTCTTCAGCATGTGTTTGGTGGAGAGGAAGGGTCACTCATCAG
This sequence comes from Pelodiscus sinensis, assembly GCF_049634645.1. Taxonomy (NCBI): domain Eukaryota; kingdom Metazoa; phylum Chordata; order Testudines; family Trionychidae; genus Pelodiscus; species Pelodiscus sinensis. Next base: position 36,475,784 of record NC_134718.1, on the reverse strand, counting down.
GATTATCTGGTGATATCTCACAATTTCTGTGCCATTTCAGTGTCCTCAAACACTGGTACACCTCAGTCCTTCCTGTTCTCTGCCAGTAACAGTCTGGTCTCTTGTGGGCAGCAATCATTTGGTTTAGTTTTGATTCCTGGAGTTAGTGTGAGGATACTAGATGGTGTTGGTGGCCCATGATACAAAGAGGATCAGAGTAGATTATCTGGCCTTAACTCTATGGGTATGTCTAGACAACATGCCTCTGTCGCCAGAGGCATGTAGATTAGGCTACCCGACATAGTAAAATGAAGCGGCGATTTAAATAATCGCCGCTTCATTTAAATTTACATGGCTGCCGCGCTGAGCCGACAAACAGCTGATCAGCTGTTTGTCGGCTCAGCGAGATAGTCTGGACGCGCGGGTGTCGACATCAAAGGTATTCGTCAACCACCCAGGTAAACCTCATCCCAGGAGGTTTACCTGGGTGGTCGACAAATACCTTTGATGTCGACACCCGCGCGTCCACACTATCGCGCTGAACCGACAAACAGCTGATCAGCTGTTTGTCAGCTCAGCACGGCAGCCATGTACATTTAAATGAAGCGGCGATTATTTAAATCGCCGCTTCATTTTACTATGTCGGGTAGCCTAATCTACATGCCTCTGGTGACAGATGTACCCTATGACTTCAGATGTACCCTAGATGTACCCTATGACTTCAGAACACGCTCCTTCCACCAGCTATCATTAGACATTCTGTAATAAATGGTTACGCATTTTTTAATCCCAGAAATAAATAGCTATAGGTGACTGGAGGCATCAGTCAGGCTCCACAGTTTGAATTAGTCTATTTTGTGAATTCAGAGGAACCATAATTTCTTATTTTAGCTTAATAAAAAGTGATCTCGTGACAGAAATTTAAACATACAATACTAGATTCACATGATACTTAAGTAGTTATGGTGGCCATGATGTATAACTTGACTAATGGCCTCCCCCTAAAAATGCTCAGATATGAGGAATCAGACTAAAGAAAAAATATATACAGGGCTACTGTTTTTTTTTACTCAAACCCCTACATTCTAGATGGTCAACTGATATGCAAAGCAAAAAGATGAACCTCCTCTCCAGCAGGAATACAAATGTTCCAGCAGAACACTCTTGAACCATAGATGTCAGGCTAAAGAGCTTTTTTTTTAAATTGACAAACTGTTGAAAAGCAAAAACATATTTGGTGTAGTTATTAATCTCTTCTTACAGTACTGTATGGATGCAACCCTTACTAGCAGGGGTAAGAGTTATCTGTAAATGCTGAATATGCCATAGCACAAAGACAGAAGTAGAAACGGTGTAATGCACTGTAAGTATCATAAATAAAATTTACTGTTCGGTTTCTTCTGAAGCCTATCTTCAGGCACACACATTTTCCCCAGATCATAAAGTAGATATACATCAAGTTTTACTATCCAGTGAAAACTAATTATATTTAAAATAATTCATCTACTCTTGTATAAGGAAATTAAAGTATAAGTGTGCACTGTATAGATATAGGGACACACACAGACTATTTGCAGTCAAAATCTATGTCAAACAGCATTCAGAAAAATGATATTCTCAGACTGTTAATGCATTGGATATCAGATGAGTTAAAGTATCTAAAAAGGGAGGTTTCACAAACACAAAGGGAGTTAGGCAATGACTTTCAATTGGAGTTGACCACCTCATGCCTATTTGTGCCTTTTAAAATTGTGCATGTGTGTCTCCTTGGATGCCTGATTGTTTCTGATACCAGCATTTCCCCTTCATTAAATTTGTGATGTTAAGTAGCCAAGAAATAAATAAAAGCCAAGAGTTCAGGTGCCCTTGAAGCTGCTTCGTCCAAATTATTTAGCTAATTATTTGCAGTTGAATTATTTTAATTATCTTTTGATAAATTTAAAATTAATATATTTCAGTTAGTACAGTTATTTACATCAGCAGTTCCCAACCGCCAATCTGTGGATCGGTGCCAATCTGTAAACCATTGGCTGCCAGGCCATGACAGCTGCCAGAGCTGAAGATGGCTGTTTGTGGCAGCTTAGCTCCGGCAGCTGTGGTGGCTGATATTACCCGGTAGCAATGCTGGGACTGAGGCAGCAGAAGGAGGAGGTGGAGGAGGAAGTACCTCCCTCTCTCCTTCCCCTCCAGATAAGGTGATGGCCCGTACAGAGCTCTGCATTCCCCACCCTTCACTGCCTCTATGTATGGGGGTGCGAGATGCGCTTCGGGAGGGAGGGAGAGAGTGACAAGGAGGAGGGAGTGTGCGCGCCACCAATGGTCACTCTCCCTGCCTGCAAGGCCAATTTTGCCCAGCAGTGCTGGGGCTGAGATGGTGTCAGCAGGAGGCGCCTCCCTCCCTCCTTCCTATCCCCACTCACCCCCGTAAGATAGCGGCCTGGCTGGGGTTCCGTGCTCCCTCTCCACCTCTACTCATAGGAGTGCAAGACGTGCTTCAGGAGGGAGGAAGTGCACTGCCAACAGACACTCCCCCTGCCCTTATTGCAGTAATGGCCACACTCCCTAGAGAGTGCAGCCTTGTTCTAGGGAGTGTGGGGGTGTGGTGGGGTCAAAGGGCAAATGAGTGTTGAGTGAGGCAAGAGGCTGTAGGAGTCAGAGGTTAAAGGGTTAAAGGGCACAGGAGTGGAAGGTCAAAGGGTGTTTGTTAGGCACTGGGTAGCAAAGGCTTGGGTTGCATTTAAGAGGACAGGTAACATTTATTTGCATATTCACATATTCATTATTTGGGGTGTATGGGGTGTTCAGGGAGGGGTAGCACCTCTGATGTACGGGCATGTCGTGTCCTTTCAGGGCAGCTCGTCCACCTTTGGTCACCACTTGTCACTCAACTCTCACCTGTGGCTCCTAGTAGCTGTAGCATGTGCAGCGGCCACACCCCGGGCAACAGCTTCGACAGGCTGGCTAAACCAGGTTGAGAGTAGCCATCGGGTCATCGACCTTCGGTGAGATAGGGACTTGTCTATCCCGAGCATGTGAAGACAGACTCTGGCGGATCGAGCGGATGAGACCTACTAGAATAGGACCAACGGTCATGAAGGTGGTTTCTGCAAGCGATGTGGTACGCTAAGAGCACAGCAAGACATGAAAGATGCCCTGGTCAACCACTGCGCCCAGCCCATCTCCAACCGTCTTGACATTAGTCCTGCCATTGGAGCAAGATGGAATCTGGGAAGAGAGAGTGAGGCTGACTATGCACACCTCTCCCTCACTGTAATCCAATTCACGCGCAAGTCTTGACGTCTCGACATTCCCTAATTCCCGTAAACCTTAAAGTCCTGTGGCAATGGGCGAGCGACGAAGCAGCAGGTGTGGATACACTGGGAGCTGTAGCCGCGGATCTGCACACTGGCGGCTCAGGTCTAATGGTCGTCTTCTTGCTGGCTGAAGCAACAGCTGGATTCGGCGTCTACCTGAGTGACTGAGCAGCCCTCTTTAGGATTGCACTGCTCACCTCCATAGTAAGAGGAAGGGGCTAGAAAAGGTGCCCTAAACATTGTTTGCTTCATAGAACCCTGGCCAGCTTACCGCGGCTGGAGGGGATCCCATCTCATGCGGTCGAACAATAAAATTTCAAACAAAATGCAAGGTGACACCACTCACTATTGGCACATGGAACGTACGCACGCTTCAAGACAACCCTTCAGCAGACCAACCAGAAAGAAGAACAGCCCTGGTCGCCAGAGAGCTCACAAGATTTAACATCGATATTGCGGCACTGTGTGAAACTCGTCTAGCAAATGAAGGTAAGCTCATGGAAACAGGAGGTGGTTACACATTCTTCTAGCGTGGACGCAGCAGTGACGAACGTCGTGAATCTGAAGTTGGCTTTGCGGTTAAGAATCATCTTGTCCGCAAACTTGCCAGTCTTCCCAAGGGCGTGAATGACCGACTCATGACACTGCATCTTCCACTACCGAGAGGAAAGCAAGCCACACTGATCAGTGCTTACGCGCCCACAATGACGAATCCGGATGAAGTAAAGGACAAGTTTTATGAAGATCTCGATGCCCTACTCTCATCCGTGAAGCGCACTGACAGGCTGATTCTACTTGGCGATTTCAACGCGAGAGTAAGATCTGATCACACTGCCTGGGATGGCGTCATTGGAAAAAATGGAATCGGTAAATGTAACAGCAATGGCCTACTATTACTGAAGACATGTGCGGCTCATGATTTGATCATCACCAATACCATCTTCCGCCTGCCCACTCGCAAAAAGACGTCCTGGATGCACCCACGCTCTAAGCACTGGCATCTCACTGATTATGTCATTGTGCGGAGGAAAGACAGACAGGATGTAAGGGTGACCAAGGCCATGCCGAGTGCTGACTGTTGGACTGACCACAGACTTATCATCTCCAAATTAAGCTTTCACATCAAGCCAAAAAGACGTCCGCAGGGAAACAAAGCTGTGATGAAAAAGATCAATGTCAGTAGACTGAGGAACCCCAACACAGCAGCTTTACTAGCAGAAGATCTTGGCAACCAACTTTTAGAGCTGCAATTAGAGGAAAATGCTGAGAAGGACTGGGAACGCTTCCGGGATATTGTGCACTCTTCTGCACTAAAGGTTCTTGGACCCTCACACAGGAAACAGCCAGACTGGTTTGATGAAAACGATGAAGAGATCAAGGCCATACTTGCTGAAAAGCATCGCCTTCACCGTGCTCACCAGAATGACCCATCGTCAACAGTTAAGAAAAATGCCTTCAACAACATTCGCAGGATCGTACAGAGCAAGCTTCGCAAGATGCAGGACTCCTGGTTGAGTGCCAAAGCAGATGAAATCCAGAAGTTTTCTGATAGAAACGATGCCAAACGGTTCTACGAAGCCCTTAGATCCTTGTATGGACCTCAGCCCTCAGGGAGTTTCCCTCTACTGGACTCAGATGGTGCAACTCTCATTACTGAGAAGGCTCTGATTTTACAGTGTTGGGCTGAGCACTTCCAATCCGTACTGAACCGCCCATCTTCCATCAATAACGAGGTGATTGATAGAATGCCCCAGGCGGATATCAACCACAGCCTGGATGTCTCACCATCAGAGACTGAAACCTTACAGGCCATCAGTGGCAAGGCCCCAGGATCTGATGCGATCCCAGCGGAAGTCTATAAGGGTGGTGGTGCAGTGCTTGTCGACAAACTCACTCAGCTGTTCCAGTCCTTCTGGAATCAAGGATCTATTCCTCAGGAACTGAAAGACGCGTCAATCGTACACCTCTACAAGAGGAAAGGAAATCGACAAGTTTGCGATAATCATAGAGGAATATTACTGCTTTCCATCGCAGGTAAGATCCTTGCACGAGTGTTGCTGAATCGTCTGATTGACCACCTGGAACAGGGTTTATTACCCTTCTGCAAAGAGCGTGGCACGGTGGATATGATCTTCGCGGCCCGACAGCTTCAAGAGAAGTGTCAAGAGCAGAATCGTGAACTGTACACCACCTTCGTGGATCTCACCAAGGCTTTTGACACTGTCAGTCGCGAAGGTCTGTGGAGCATCATGTCGAAGTTTGGGTGCCCTGACAGATTCATCTTGATGGTACGTCAGTTCCATGACGGCACGATGGCTCGTGTTCTGGATGATGGAGAAGCTTCAGAGGCCTTTCCCGTCACAAACAGCATCAAGCAAGGGTGTGTGCTGGCACCGACCCTGTTCAGCATAATGTTTTCAGCCATGCTGTCAGACGCCTTTCAGAACAGTTCCTTGGGAATCAGACTGAGATACAGGACCGATGGGAAACTGTTTAACCTGCGAAGACTCCAGGCTGTCACCAAGATAAAGGAGACTGTGCTACGAGATCTCCTTTTTGCTGATGACTGCGCCCTGAATGCTGGATCAGAGCAGGAAATGCAAGCCAGCATGGACAAATTTGCAGCAGCATGCGACAACTTCGGCCTTCTCATCAACACAAAGAAAACCGAAGTGATGCACCAGCCAGCTCCGAAAGCTCAACATCAAGTGCCCACCATCACAGTGAAGGGACAAAAGCTGCAAGCAGTGGACCAATTTACATATCTTGGCAGCACCCTCTCCCGTCAGTGACAATTGACATCGAGGTCAACTGCAGAGTCGCCAAGGCAAGCTCTGCATTCGGCAGACTGTTGACCAAAGTGTGAGACCGCCGTGGAATAAGCCTTGCTACAAAGCTTAAAGTCTATTGAGCAGTAGTGTTAACTACCCTGATGTACGCCAGTGAGACTTGGACTGTATACAGGAGGCACGCTAGGCAACTGAACCACTTCCACACGATTTGCCTCCGCAGACTTCTGAGGATCCGGTGGCAGGATAAGGTGCCAGACACAGAAGTCCTTTCTAGAGCAGGTCTGCCGTCAGTTTACACCCTGCTGATGAAAGCTCAGACACGCTGGGCAGGCCATGTTGCAAGGATGCCAGATCATCGCATCCCTAAACAGCTCTTCTATGGTGAGCTGTTTCAAGGGAAGCGATCGCACGGGGGACAAAAGAAGCGATACAAAGATACGCTTAAAGCCTCTCTCAAGTCCCTGGATATTGACACCACCTCCTGGGAGACCCTGGCATAAGACCGATCAACATGGCACACGCTGATCTACCAATGCTGTCAAACATCTAAAGCCAGAAGGACAACCATAGCACAAGAGAAGCGAGCACTCCGTAAAGCCAGAGTTGCAAAAGCTGCAACAGTGGTGCCCACACATGTCTGCTCAACATGTGGCAGAACATTCCGTGCCCGTATCGGCCTTATCAGCCATTTGCGGACACACCATGGACAGTCCTTAACCCGTTAGATGTCAAGGTCCTCTTCGAATACGATGGACGAACAACAACAACAACAATTTGCAAAATGAATATGCAAATATGCAAAAAATGTTACCGGTCCACCAGAAGTTTGTGAATGGTTTTGCCAGTCCATGGTATAAAAAAGGCTGGGAACCACTGATTTAAATTACGTATATTGAGGTGGGGATGAGAAGATGCACACAAACTTGTATCTAAAATTTGGTTGTGCCTTTATGTGCTGCCCCTAACCTTTACATCATAGAAACACTGATTAAATCCTTTGTTCTTTATTGAAAGCAAAAAGTTTTGGAACAGATTTGTTTTTGTTAAATAAAAGCTGCAAATTAATTTAACAACTGTGGAGAGTTCAGCTATAGACAAGACAGAAAGGGAAGTGTACTAAAAATTTCTAATGGCATGAGCTTGCAATGATCCCATTATTCATGAGTGGTAAAACTACAAGTGAATTTTGGAAGTCAGACCAAATGAATGCCTAGTAATAAGTAAGTAAACAAACAATTTACATAAACAATGATAATGACAAGACACTAATTTATAAAGTTTTCCACCATAAAGCCAGACACTTAGTGTCTCTCTCATATCTATACATAATTATGCAGACAAATAAATCCAATTCTACACGTTCAGAAAAAACAACTGAAAGGAAAGGTCAAAGGAAGTATCTTAATTTCCTCTGGCTGTGCTAGGCCTGTCATGTTATGATTCTCCAGCCTTAGTTTCATATGACATTGCAAGTCCTGAAACTCAAGGAGCAAGATGCCTTCGAGTCCAGTGATTGTGGAGGGAAAATAGTGCAATAGTTTTTACACAAAATTGCACCAGCTCTAATTATAAACAAGGCAAATTTGTTAACAATTCCACTATAGTTAATTACATTTGATTTCTTCTGAAAATTAAACTAATGATGCATTCATTCCAGTGCAGCAAATACACTATACAGATTTGACATTTTTGAAACACCCACATGTGAAAATGAGGACCATCACATTTGATACTGTATCTTTTGGTTCAGTATCCTCAAAATGGGTAATATTTAAAATTTCATTATAATGAATACTATGTAAGAAGTTAATACCCTCTTATTTAAGTTGACTATCAAGTCTATATGCATGCAGAACTCCCACTCTGATACTAGTGGGACTCTGTGACAGAGAGAGAAGAATATATACTTAGAGAACAAGAGCAGCCCTGATCAGGAAGGACAGTTTCGTTTCAGGGAACTTTGGCAAGACTGGATTAACTCTCCTGTGGGCAGAGGGCTATTACATGTTGTGGGGCCCCTGTATATGAAATTATTTTTCCTAATTTAAAACAAAATGATCACCGGAGGGGGGCAGGCATGGAAGTTTGGGTCTTCCTCTAGCCTCTAGGCTGGGGCCAAAAATGAGAGGTTTATTATGCAGAAGAAGGCTCCAGCCTGTGGCAGAGGGTTGGAGTGTGTGAAAGGGTGAGGTCTCTGACTAGGGGGGCAGGCTGTGGGATGGGACTGGCGATGAGTGGTCTGGTGTGCAGGAGGGAGCTCCAGACAGATTGGAGTGAGGGTGTAGGTTCTTGGAGGGAATTAGGGTGCAGGGGAGAGCTATGGGATGGGTCAGAGATATTAGGAGATTATCTCAAGCAGCTCTGTTCAGCGGTTCAGTGGGACTAAGACAGGCTCCCCTAGTCCACAAGCCAGCTCTCTCAGCTTCAGCGTAGCAGAAGCGAACTAAGGCTCAGGGCTTCCTGCCCATGACACAGAGGGTATGTCTACACTACCCCGCTAGTTCGAACTCATTTCACGAGGAGTAACGGTAGTTCGAACTAGGAAGCCTAGTTCGAACTACCTAGTTCGTGCCACGTGTAGCCGCGCGGCACAGGGTTCGAACGAGCGGGGATTTAAAAATGGCGGAGACCCGCTTATGCAAATGAAGCCCGGGAAATTCAAATCCTGGGCTTCATTTGCAAGTGCGGTATGCCTACATTACCCTCCTAGTTCGATCTAGGAGGGTAGTGTAGACATACTCTGACAGGGGTGGCAGGTTTGTATAATTTTTGGTGCTGCCCCATTAGCCACACCCCCAGAACTCCATTAGCCAGGCCTCTGGAGGTAACACGCTCAGGACAAGATGGACACATGACCAAAAGTAAAAGGTGTCATGTCACCCCTCTAGAAGGACTTTTCCCACCATCCTCCCCACAAAACCCCCCTCATGCAACTATCCTGCAGTTGCATTAACCCAATGTGTGTGACATTAACTCGGGGGCAGAGAGGCTGGAGGAAGTGTTCCCTCTAAGGCTATGTCTACACTCTCAGCTTCTTGCGCAAGTACAGCCATTCTTGTGCAAGACCCCACAGAGCATCCACACTGCCCTTGCTCAAGGAAATTTACAGTATGGCGTGGTAAGAGAGGGCATCTTGCACAAGAGCTACGCTCTTTTCTCCCTGGATGCTCGGCAGGGATTTCTTGAGCAAGAAACCCCTAGGGCTAAAATGGCCATCAGAGCTTTCTTGGGCAAGAGAGCGTCTACACTGCCATGGATGCTCTTGTGCAAAAGCACAGCTTGCACATGGCAATGTGGATGTGTTCTTGCGCAAGACTTCTTGCACAAGAACCCTTGTGCAAGATGTTCATGCGCAAGAAACTGACAGTATAGACATAGCCTAAGAGTTTCCTCCCATGAACAGAATTGATTTTGTGTTGTGCACCTGTACTGAGTTCATGTGCCTTGTTTGGATGTGCCACTGTGGCACCCAAGTTATTAATAAATATTTTTAAACCTCTACCTTTTCCCTCTGCTGCCATGTCTCCTCCTCTTGTTCCATCAGCTCCCCTGGTGCCTGCTGCCCCCCCCTCCCCAACTCCTCACCTTCCTTTGCTGTACTGACTCCTGCCCTTCTCATTGCCTTCAGCCCTCCTGAGACCTGCCCCCCTCCACCAGCCCTGCTCTCCCCCTTGTGCCCACTCCTCCAGTAGCCCCCACACTAATCGTGTGAGCTACCCCTCCTCATCCCCTCTCCTAACATCTCCCTCTACACACCTGCTCTGCCTCTCTCCTCTGGTGCTGGTCCCTCTCCTGCAGGTGTCTGCCCTACTGCTTCACCCCCAGAATCACCTGCACCTTCCCTTACCCCTGCACCCTCCTGGTGCCTCCCCCTTCCCTCACTGCCCCTGCCCCCTTTTTCCCTGATGCCCATCCCCTCACCACCCTCTGCCCCCATTTCCCTCATGCCCCTGTGCCCTCACACATAACTTGCTCCATCCCCACCTTCCTCATGCCCATCCCTTCTTTCAAGCCTTCTCCCAGCACCTCCCCCTCCAGCCCCCAATGCCCTTACCCTCTCTCCTCCCAGCATCACCCTGTCCCCTCTCCCAATGACACCTCCCCTCCTGCCTTTTTCCTCATTGTCTGCACTTGGCCCCCTGGCATTTGTCTCTACCCTGTCCCTTTGGTGCCTTCCCCTTTCTTCCCCCTCTCCCCCTCTGTACAAGCCCCTTCCTCTTTCACCCCTTCCTCTTTCTTCCCCCCTCCCCCTCCGCACAAGCCCCTTCCTCTTCCACCCCGTCCCCTAGTTTTCTCCCTCCCCCTTCTACCTTCCACTTTGCAGGGCCGGAGTCTGCGCTCCGCCCCAGAAGTCCCCATCTCCTGGATCACGCAAGGAGATAAAAATTTAGGAGTCTGACACTTTGGGTATAACTACACTACATAGGTTTTAGTACCAAGGCTGTGTCGAGGCAGCCATCACTAAAAACATGTGTGAATGCTTTTTGTGGGCAAAATACTTCCATCCAATGAGCGTGTTTTCCCTTTGTTGGAAGGATCGCATTCCTACTTATTTGCTATATTGTCCTTTGTACACATTTTTGTATGGAATAATATTAAGGGTAGGTAGGCAGTGCATATCAAGTTAGGTTAAGGGCTCTGAAATAGCTAGTATATGCCCATATGCCATGTTGGAACTCCTCTGCAGCCACTATCTTGTCAAGCACATGACCAACACTGTCTGAAAGCTCTTGAAAATTCAGAAAAATTAGTTTATATTGCTAAATATTTCACATTATATTGCAAGTCATTTGGGATGTCTTTTCTTCAGACAGCTTCTTTTAATCTCGCACATAAGAGATTTTAATGGCCATAAGGAGTTTGGCTTGAAACAGCCTGAACTTCATTGTCAATTTTGTGTATTTGAACTCTTGAAAACCCTTTTGTTTCACATGAGTCTTTACAAAGAACTTCATTCAGCATTCCTTCTCTTGACTTGTTAGGGGATGCCAACAGCAGGGAATCTAGTACGCCTCCAATGCCCCAATTTAGATAGTATTGTCTACAATAAAAGAGATTTGAAATACATCCATTACACTTTCAGCCTTCTCCTTTGAAACTTTTGTTCCTTTAATCTTTAGCATGCTTCCCAGACCCTGCAGGCGGTACTGGTATGCTATTGCCTACAAGAGTGCCAGCTGACAGAGAAAGAGCCTAGCATCAGAGCTGCTGTGACTTCTATTACTTCACAGAATGTTAATCCTTGTTCCAGATCCATAATGGGCACCCATCTCTAACAAAAAACTCTTTTAATATACAGTGCCTTGGTGTTTTCCTGGGAAATAAGGACTGTGGTAATCATAGCCCTTATAGAATTCCATTTTTTAGCCGTAACTTTCTATTTAAAAGCAAACTGTTAGTAAGAAATATACAATCTCTCATGACAGACCAATGAGGGATTTTGAAGGTATTTTACCATATGCTTTAGTAGAATGAATTTCTGATTGTTAAGGAAACCTCGGTGTAAAAAATCTCATAAGGACAGAAGACAGCATCATGTGGCAAATTATAAAAAAAATTGCATTAAAAGAGTCAGACATTGATTCCTTACTATTCTCTATATTTTGTAAGGAATATTAATACTGTACCCTGGACACCATTAAAACTGGTACAGTTTTGGCTTTCACATCATCAGCATTGCTGCTATATATTTCCAAGAATACCATGGTAATGTTAGTCAATTGTAAATGACAGTTGTACCGACTTTAAAATAAATCCTTGTAGTTGTGTGATACTAATAAAACTATACATTGTTCAGTTTAGGATTTTAATTAACAAACAGGCTACTTTTCTGGATGGCTTCAGCATCATTGGAAATAAACTATAAATGAAACATACTAAAATATTGCCATCTGCAGTACAAGATTTTTCCATGAAAAATATGTGGGGTGGGGGAAATATTTAAAGTGATTAACTTAAACTGGAATCACATCAGTAATTCCACCAATGTTGTTTTCAGAATTCATCTTCTGCTGCTGAAGTGTTGCATACACATTCTAGTGTACTTTAGCTTTTGTGTTTTAAATACACTGGGAAAGACTTTTTGAAAGCACAGGTTCAAGTTAGGTGCCTGGTTTCCATTCAAAGTAAATGGTGAAAAACTATGACACAATACATATTTATTGTTTTTCCAATGGTTCTATCTAAGGTTTAGTTAAAATAGCATTATTTCAGTGAGTTCAAAACTCATGTCAACTTTGGTAAAAAAATAGACTTTCCCTTTCAGATGTGGTTATAATGTGTTGTGAAGGACAAATCAGTAAGATTAAATAATGTTTAGAAAAAGATTTACAGATTAAAATATACGGACACCAAAATGAAATTAATCAAAGACAAATGTAAGGTGCCATGCTCAGTGAAGAAAAAAACAATTCACAAATACAGAATGGGGGATAACTTGCTTAGCAGTAACGGTGCTAAGAAGGATCTGGGAGGTGTGGTGGATCACAATCTCAGCATGAGTCCAAAATATCAACTCCACTCCTTTTTATCCCACCTGTTCACATTTATGAATATGAATATCAGAATGCGTACCCAGCACATCAGCAATACACAGAGACAGCTTTATCCAGCCATATAGCAGGAAATAGGGCTGATGATAACTGATAAAATTTGGTTCCATCATGCTGCATATAGGAATAAGCTATCAAACACTTTTGAACATTTCAGATTCTATATGTTTTAGAAATGACACTAATTCCTAAGATAGGGAATGACATGTCTCTTGCAATGACATGCTCTGTCTTATAGGTTTTATCTAAGCTAAAAATAAACTGAATTTATTATTTTAAAAGACACTTTAATGGCACATGAAAAAGCACAGCATGGATTCTGAAAATATTTATTACTGCTTTGAAAAGTCACATCCATATAGCTTTAAATGAGAAAAAACAGCATGTAAATGTATTTACAGAGAAAAACTAAAAGCAATAAAAGTAATAAAAGAAAAACTAAAAGTAAATTCAGAGGGTGGGATGCTAGTTGTGGGGACCTTAATATACGAAGAGGTAGGGGTCTTCAAGAAGCTATCTAATTCATTGACCTTTTTGCTTCAGTGTAACACATTCAAACTATGACAGGGTTGACAAAAGGTCTCCCAGTTATTTTTCCAAGGTCCTGCACCTCAGCTCGATCATCTTTGTGCAGCAGAGCAGTGTGGCTGCCTCTCTGAAGAACCCAGTTCACATAGCAATTAGTGTATGTAGGGGTCAATTGTGGAAGAGTTCTGTACGTGTGAAGTATAGGGGTGGTGAGGCCTGCATTCTCCTCCCTTTCCCTACTACTGATGAACCAGAAGCAAGTCTCTAGGAACATACACCATTGCAGCAAGAACGAATTGTAGATAACACAACATAATATAACAATCTTGTTTACCTAAATGTACTGATCATGTCTTTGTACTTTGAGAACCGAGTGTCGGACCTGAGACTCAGTATATACTCATGTACTATTTGTGTCCACATATTGCTAAATTAAACTGTGGTGAAGCAGTCTACAAAACCTGAAGTATAATTTGCACTGAATCAGACTTCATGAATAAGTAACATAATTGCAAGTAAAGAGAAATCTAATTGAAAGAAGCAGTTTTTTCTATCAATTCTATTAGTTTTTAATATCATTTTTTGTATTCTTAAAATACAGAAATCTTAATTATAGTCAAACTCACTTTAAAAAATACAAAAGCAAACAAAAAGCCCAATGATGAATTTTTACTGAATAGTCCATGAAATGGAGGGGGAGAAAAGTTCATGTTTCCCTCCTTTATCCTTTCCTTTATCTTCCTTGTCTTGTGGTCTTTTGGTTTATACAGCCCTGTCTTCTTAGCTTTACTATTCTATTGTCTTGTGACTGTATTGCTGCTGGGCACATGATTATAAAAGATGGATGTGAATTGACATTAGAGGTGACATGCAGTGGATTTGTCTTATTTCTTATGTCTCCCTTTTATTAAAGATGTCTTAAATGCCTTTTGAATTTTCTATTGTGCATATTTTCAGTGTCACAAACTCCATCAGTGACTTACGATTGATGGGATTCTTGCTATCAGCTTTAAGAAAAACTACTAACAAATAGTTCAATCTAAAGTCAAGCAAAATATGCTCTGGATTTCATATTTTCCTTCTAGATTCAAGACAAGTTCTACTAGTACATTTTTCCCTTTTTAGGAAATAACGAACAAGTTCAGTTAAAGTAAAATCCAACACAAAACTCCAAATAAACCAAATTTAAATTTATGTTGAAATTCTAAATAGGAATAGGGAAATATTATATACTACATTTAATGTTTTAACCCCTTAATCTGCACTTCCTGTGTTTGGCTGGCACAAAAAGCTAAAATATACCAAAAAATGCTATTCTCCTAATATTTCTGACTCAGTCACTACAAATAGTACAGAAATCGGACTACAGAATAAGATGAATTCCTCAAGTTTTCCAAATATGCTTTGATAAACTTTTTTTTTGTTTTTATCCCAAATCCGTCTCCACTCTGAATTTATCATGAAATGTCATCCATCAACATTGTCTCTTCTTGTGATTCACAAAGAACAAATATATTGTAATTTTCAGTGCTATTTGTGTCACGTGCTAACAAATAACAAGAGAAACTAACAAGAGAAAGCAGACATCTTACACTTACACTTAACTGACCAAAATCTCCCCCCAATTCCAATTGTACCTTCCTTCTTTGAGGTTTCCAACACATCTTCTCTCCATTTGAAAACACCTTGCAGCATGATAATCTAAAGTCCACTTATCACATTCTTATTGTACTACAATATTAATATAATGCTTACAAAATGTTAATAAAATAGGTAGGATATATGTGTACAAATCTTTGCAAGCCAGGTACATCAGCTGAGGAGATAAAATAAAGTCCATACTCCAGTTCAACTCTCTTTCCTCAAGGCCAGTTTGTTTAACAAAGCACATTCCAAAGCAGGATCAAAATAACACAGAACACTTGCTAACAGCCCATAGATACCTTTTCAGCTTTCAACATGCTGGAAGGGGAGAGAGCATGTCCTTTCCCTTTAGGTAACCTTCCTTAAAATAGCTTCTCTTTTCTTTTTAAATCCCAGATCACTGATAGAATGGGTAGGGAATTTGATTTTACTTCTAAACCCTTACATGCTGGATTATAAAAAGGACCTTATTTGGGATTGATCCTGCTTTGGGCAGGGGCCTGGACTCAATGACCTCCTGAGGTCTCTTCCAACCCTATGATTCTATGACCTATATTCTGTGTCACATCCTTACAGATTCACTAATCCTCAACAAATACTTTTTTTATGTTTGGTATTCTCTTCCTTGACATATCCCATTATACTTAAATGAGTATTTGCCATGTCTGACAAACCATTGAGAAGACAGAGTGGAAAAATGAAGGAAAATTGTAAGCCCACATTTTTAAAGGTATTTAAATATTGCTTCACTGAGCATTGCAAGGCCTACATGACTTGGGAATGAAAGTCTCATTTTCAAAAGTGCCTCACTATTGAAAGTGATGCTTAGGCCTTACAATACTGAACAGAACAATGGCTAAATTCCTTTTAAAAATTGGGCCTAAATGCTCCAGGCCTCATTAGAAAACTTTTAGGCACACCATGAGCTCTCCTGACTTCTTCTGATACTAACAGTAATGCTGAAAGCACACTTATTGTTCCTCTGGGGTCACTATGCCCACTTCTATTGATAATGTTCCTCCACCGCAGGGCTGGGGAACTGTTTTCCTATTTGACTCACAGCAAAAATGAGTCAGGAGCCACACAAAACCCTGCAAGAGTGAATGTGGAGGACACAAAAGGCTCAGGACTTCCCCTAGGCTATGGGTTGGGGCCAGAAATGAGTAATTCAGGGTGTGGAAGAAGGTGAGGGCTCTGGCTGAGGATGTGGACTCTAGGATGAGGCTTGGGGTGAGGGGTTTAGTGTGTGAGAGCAGGCAAGGGGTTGGGGTGTGGGTGGAGGGTACAGGATCCATTTGAGAGTATGAGTTTTGGGGTGGGGCTCTAGGAGAAAGTATGGGTAATGAGGGGGGCTCAGGGTTGGGGCGCAGTTGGGGCTTAAAACCTGGAATGGGGGGTGAGAGGCAGGAGGGATTTCAGGGTGTAGGCTCTGGCTGAGCAGCTCCTGATCGGCAGTGCAGGAAGAACTAAGTCAGGGTGCTCTGCCTTCTACAAACCTAGAAGCATCTGTCGTGTGGCTCCCTGCCAATGGGAGCTATAGAGCTTGTGCTGGGGGCAGGGACAGCACACAAAGCCTTTCTAATCACCCCTCTGCTTAGGTGCCACAGGAACATGTTGATAATACTTGTGGCTCCAGTCCTATGGAGAGGGCACCAAGGCTCAGGGCCTCCAGCCCGTGGTGTGGAGACTTTCCACAGAGTAGATGAAGTGGAACAGTGGGCTGAATCAGTCCCATGGGCTATAGGTCCCCATTCCTGCTCTACCATTATTCTGATCCCACACTGGCCCACCAATTCCTCTCTCTGCACTTTCTATCATGCATGCACCATGCTCCCCAGTAGGGCAAGGATTATGGATCAAAGATGGTGTAATAATTTAGGACTATGGTGGCAATAGGGAAGCATTATCTGGAGTTTTTATATTACAATTTAACTATGTGAAATTCTCAATTTACACTGAGAAATGCCATCATTTGCAACATGTTATCTTTCCAATTTGGGATGAAAAGTTTAAATGTTTCATATGATAGAAATTACAAATATATATTTGGAACTCTTGAAATGTATTGTTTTAACATTTTTTATCAACATGCCACAAATTGAAATATTTTGTTTGTTAATGGAAATTACCTGAAATGCTCTCTTTTGAGTAATTTCAAACTTATGTTGCATTTTCCAGTTATGGCTCATGGCCTTATTGGACAATAGATCAGGAATCTGATGTTCCCAGTCTTGTTGGGGGACAGTTTCCCTAACCAAACTTTAGCTCCCATAAGGAAACCAGAGTCATGTACAGGGCTGGATTAAAGTTATTGAAGGGCCTAAGCTAATGGGTAAGAAGAGACTAAATACAAAGTACATATTTTTAAAAATTATGACCTCAAACACTGGCCTACATACATATTTACATATTATTTGTTTATGTAAAATTAACACATTTATTCTACTACACTCAGTTCTTCAAAGAGATATTCCTGAGTAAGCGATCGCACGAGTGATAATGCTTTACTGTCCCTCTCATAGGCCTCCTTCCTCCTAAGCAGCAGAGTGCTAATCTGTAAGAGGAAGAATACCACAATGTTCCCCATCATGCTCACCTCTTTCAAACCTCAGCTCTCCACATGGTGCAGGGCAAAGTCAAGTCCTGCAGGTGTTTCCCCCAAGTTATGGATTCTAAACCACATGGCCTCTCTCACTCTGGGTACAGTGTGGGAGGCATCTGGTTTTTATTATGTAAAAGAAAACCCACTGCAATAGAGGAAGTCGTAATGGGAAAATTACATTGGGTGGCATTGTATTTTCAGCTCTCTTGCTCTGAAAGCTGCCTTCCAGTGTTACAATGGCTGAGGGCAATGAACTACTGATTTCACACTGAACCCAAGTATGATGATACCCCAGTGATTCACTATATCGAGCCATTCTGTCACCAAGTTCTTCCACAGTTAGAATCCTAGAATAGAATTATAGTACTGGAAGGGATCTTAAGAGCTCATCTACTCTGGTTCTCTGCACTCATGACAGGACTTAGTATTCTAAAATGTATGCTCAGTAGCTGTGACATCAGGGTATTTTAAAGCATGAGTTCAGTTTGTATTTGCTTAAGCTTTCTGTAAGAAAAGCTTAACATCTAGAAGTGACACAGATCTTTACCAGTCATATCATCTTATTGCTTAAATATCACTGTGTAAACATTACACAGATTTAATCTAAAGACTTTCAGCTTGTGAATGAGTAACAGTTCTTAAAAGTACAAAGATACATTGGCTTGTGGAACTTGGCTCAGCAGAAGGAAAGAACTTGATTTCTTGTGCATCCCAATACAGAAAAAAACAAAGACAAAAATTGGATTTATTTGATTTTTAATAAATTTCAATACAGTATTGGACACAGTGCATCATAAGTCTGAATCCCCTAGCTAGAAGGTACTGTAAAAGTACAAATTCTAATATCTAGAATGGGACATTTAGTTTTTTTTTCTTAAAGATGTGTGGGAATAATTTCCTTATACATGGCAGGGTGGAAGGCCATAGTTCTGGCTGGAGCTGCATAGAGTGTGCGTAGGATGGGTACAAGCTCCCCACCTTACCACTCTGGTACTGCCTCTTCCTCCTGACACTCCCTTGTCCTGTCTCCCTCAGGCACTCACCAGTTGTCCAGAAATGGGGCCCAGCATACATGGGTCCCAGGACCCAGACCACAGTGACAGGCACTAGAATCCAGGAGGCACTGATTAATCGTGATTAATTTCTTTTAAAATTGCAATTAAAATTAGCTGTGATTAATCAACAGCCCTAATTAGAACCTTATCTTAGAAATGAGAGCATTGATATCAAGATTAAAATCAATTAGAATCATATGGTAATCACTGTAGGTAGGGACTTTTTATAGTCTCATAATTTTTACATTGTCAGATTTTTCTTAGAAATGAGGGGTCATTAATATATAAATTCGGTAAGGAGCTTTCACGAAAAACCCTTTTCCCCTGAAGAAGAGAAGAAGAAAAAGAGCTAGTTTACTTGTAGGATTAAGAAAATTAAAAAGAGAAAAAAGTCTGCCTATGTTCTTTCCAGCCAGTCATATTATCAAAATGAATTTAAGTTCTGGTCAGGGGCTTTAATATTTAATACAATTGTAATTTGGAAAAAATTGATGAACTTAACAGTAACAAATTACTGGGACCAGATGGCATTTACCCAAGAGTTCTAAAAGAACTCAAATGTGAAATTGCAGAACTATTAACTGTGGTTTGTAACCTATCCTTTAAATCAGCTTCTATACCTAATGACTGGAAGACAGCTAACATGATGCCAATATTTAAAAAAGGCTCAAGAAGTGATCTTGGCAATTACAAATGGGTAAGTCTAACATCAGTACTGGGCAAATTAGTCGAAACTATAGTAAAGAATTGAATTGTCAGACACCTAGATGAACATAATTTGTTGAGGGAAAGTCAACATGATTTCTGTAAAGGGAAATCATGCCTTACTAATCTGCTAGAGTTCTTTGAGGGGGTCAACAAACATGTGGACAAAGGGGATCCAGTTTATATAGTGTATTTAGATTTCTAACAAAGACCCTCACCAAAGGCTCTTAAGTAAATAAATTGTCATGGAATAAGAGGGAAGGTTCTTTCATGGATTGAGAACTGGTTAAAAGACAGGAAACAAAGGGTAGGAACGAATAGTAAGTTTTTCGAGTGGACGGAAGTAACTAGTGGGGTCTCCCAAGGGTCTGTTCTGGGACCAATTCTATTTAACTTATTTATAAAGGATCTAGAGAAAGGGCTAAACAATAAGGTGGCAAAATTTGCAGATGATACCAAACTGCTCAAGATAGTTAAGACCAAAGCAGACTGTGAAGACCGTCCAAAAGATCTCACCAAACTAAGGGTACGTCTACACTACAGCGCTAATTCGAACTAACTTAGTTCGAATTAGTTAATTCGAACTAAGCTAATTCGAACTAACACGTCTAGAACTAAAAACTAGTTGGAATTAGCATTTTGCTAATTCGAACTAGCATGTCCACATTGAGTGGACCCTGAACAGGGCTTAAGGATGGCCGGAAGCAGTGCCGGAAGGGCATCAGAGGAGGACTTAGAGCGTGGAGATGCTGTCTCAGGCTAGCCAAGGGCTGCGCTTAAAGGGACCTGACCCCCACCCCGGACAGACAGTTCTCAGGGGTGCCCTGCTTGATAACCAGTCCTGGCTTGGAGTGCCCGGAGTGCCCACACTGGGCACATCACACCACTCGGCCATCAGACCGGCTGCACTTGCCGCAGGCTGCCATCTAGGGAGAGGGGGCAATTTGGGGGCTGCAGGAGAGCTTCCACCCACAGAAGCCCACAGAGCCAGCCCAGTCCTCCCCATCGGGGGCTCGTACCCCATTCCTCCCTCACCTCCTTGCACTTACCCTTCCCTAGCCCCCCTTCTTATTGATGTACAAAATAAAGATAACGTTTCTTCCAACATTGACTCTGTCTTTATTGAACAAAACTGGGGGAGACTGGGAAAAGGAGGTGGGAGAGGGAAGAGAAAGGCTGGGAGAGGGAAGGGCAACTAACATGATCAGGGGTTGGGAACAGGTCCCAGATGAAGAAAGGCTACAGAGACTGGGACTGTTCAGCTTAGAAAAGAGGAGACGGAGCGGGGACAGAATAGAGGTCTCTAAAAGCAGGGGTTGGGTGGAGAGGGTGCATTCAGAAAAGTTCTTCGTGAGTTCCCATAAAGAAGGACTAGAGGACACCAAAGGAAAGGAATGGGTAGCAGGCTTGAAACTAGTAAGAGAAAGTTGTTCTTGACAAAGCAAATAGTTAACCTGTGGAACTCCTTGCTGCAGGAGGCTGTGAAGGCTAGAACTAGATCAGAGTTTAAAGGGAAGTGAGATCAAGTCATGGAGGTTGGGTCCATGGAGTAGTCTTAGCCAGGGGGTAGGAGTGGTGTCACTGCCCAAAGTTTGTGGAAGACTGGAGAGGGATGGCACGAGACAAATGGCTTGGTCACTGTCTTCGGTCCATCCCCTCCAGGGTCCCTAGGGTTGGTCGCTGTCGGCAGACAGGCTACTGGGCTAGATGGACCTTTGGTCTGACCCAGGACGGCCATTGTAAGCTCAGGGTCGGGGGTCTCAGTGGACCCCCTTGATTTTCATGCACACCTGCTCCTGGGTGGCCAGGCTGGCAGCTCTTCTGCCCTAGACGGTGTGACGGCACGTTGGGGGTCCCCCGTCTCCTGCACCCCGAAATGGCACAAACAGACTCCACCAGCCAGTGGAATTGAGGGTGGTTTATTGCTCCTCCAGGATACAGCATAGCACAGATGTAATCTGGTTACAGGAACTGGGGCTAAGAGGCCTCAGTGCTCCCCTTGAGATAGGGGAGTCCCAGCCCCCCTCCCCAGCTCCTTCTCCCCTGCTTTCCAGACAGGAACTCACTAACTCTCTTCCAGCCCTGCCCCCCAGCCAGGGCAGCATTCCACCTTCCTTTGTTCCTCTCCATGGGGGGTGTCTGGCCACTGGTTTGCATAGTGACTCATCCTGTTTTGCTGGGTCGTGGTACCCACGGCAGCCAGTGGGGGTTACCCCAGAGCCAGCAGCATAGAAACCAGCCAGGTATCCCCACTACGTCACAGACGGCCACTTTCCTGTGCCTAGTGCGGAGATCGTGGACGAGGTCCACAATGTCTGCACTAGCCCAGGAAGGTGCCCGCCTCTTGCGGTCCCGGGCAAGCTCCCGGGAGCCGCCAGCCTGGTCCCGGGAAGAGGGGGTGGGCTGGGGGACATCGGGTGGGTGGCTCTGTGCCGTGTCAGGTGCAGGGTCTGCTGGCTGGGTGCTGGCAGGCTTGCACCTGGCACAGGCACCGTAGCCAGCCCGTGCCCCTTTAAGGGATCCGGGGCCGGGAGGGGGGCAATAGAGTTTCCCTGGCATTGGCCAGAGTGGCCACCAGGGAAACCTGGGGAGGGCTAGCCTCCCACTAGTTCGAATTAAGGGGCTACACACCCCTTAATTCGAACTAGTAAGTTCGAACTAGGCTTAATCCTCATAAAATGAGGTTTTCCTAGTTCGAACTAAGCGCTCCGCTAGTTCGATTCAAATTCGAACTAGCGGAGTGCTAGTGTAGCGCCTATGAATGTTAGTTCGAACTAACGTCCGTTAGTTCAAACTAACATTGTAGTGTAGACATACCCTAAGTGATTGGGCAACAAAATGGCAAATTAAATGTAATGGTGATAAATGTAAAGTAATGCACATTGGAAAAAATAAGCCCAACTATACATACAGCATGATGGGAACCAATTTAGCTACAGTTACTCAAGAGAGAGATCTTGGAGTCATTGTGGATAGTTCTCTAAAAACAGCCACTCAATCTGCAGCGGCAGTCAAAAAAGCAGATAGAATGTTAGGAATCATTTAAAAAGAGATAGAGAATAAGACAGAATGTATCTTATTGCCTCTGTATAAAACCATGGTACAGCCATGTCTTGAATATTGCATACAGATGTGGTCATCTCATCTCAAAAATTATATATTGGCATTGGAAAAGGTTCAGAAAAGGGCAAAAAAAATTATTAGGGGTTTGGAATGGTTCTCATATGAAGAGAGATTAAAAAGACTTGGGCTTTTCAGCTTAGAAAAGAGGAGACTAGGGGGTGATATGATAGAGGTCTATAAAATCATGACTGGTATGGAAAAAATGAATAAGTTATTTACTTATTCTCACAATATAAGAACTCAGGGTCACCAAATAAAATTAATAGGCAGCAGGTTTAAACAAAGGGAAGTTTTTCTTCTCACAGTACATGGCCAGCCTCCTTGCCAGAGGAGGTTGTGAAGGCCAGGACTTTAGCAGAGTTCAAGAAAGAACTACATAAATTCATGGAGGTTAGATCCATCAATGGCTATTAGCCAGGATGGGTAGGAATGATGTCCTTAGCCTCTATTTGTCTGGAAATAGATGACAGGAGAGGGATCACATGATGATTACCTGTTGGTTTCCCTCCCTTTGGGGCATCTAGTATTGGCCACTGTCGGCAGACAGGATACTGGGCTAGATGGATCTTTGGTCTGAGCAGTATGACTGTTCTTATGTTCTTATTATTTTCTTATTAGGATGTGGATTGTATGAAATATCATTGAAACTGGTGAAGAGAAGCCAAGACCTTCTTTAAGATAGCTGTAAGAAACTATTGTGCTCCTTCATGGAACCAAAAAACAAATAATACCAGCTTTCACCTAAAACCCAGGCATATGTACTGTCCACAGCAAATGCACATGAAGGCAGAGGGGTTATGCTGGGTGCTATTTTAGCAGAAATTATTAAAAAATAAAGTTAAAATTTGCTTTTTTAAGATTTTGTTAAGAGATGTTGAATCTCTTATTGGTTCAAAAGGCACACAACCCAGTTTGCTGAAATTGGGTGTACTGCCAAAAAAAAATTACAAAATAAATTATTTTGAATGATAAATACTTCATGTGGCATCATGTCCCAATAATTTACTTAAATTATATATAAAAAAATAGTCTCAGATTACTAATATCAAAGATTCCAAATGTAAGCCAGGACTCAATCTAATTTTACATCAACAATTTATTTAGATCAAATTAAAAGATTTCTAATTGCTTCCCCCCCCCCCCTAAACTTAGCAATTTGTATATGGGAAACATCAATCATATGGTAGAACAGAACTTAACTGTCATAGCAGCAAGAAACTGCCATCTTGTGACAATATTCAATTCCGTTAACATTAATGTTTCTCATTAACAGTGGTAACCTGGTTAGTTTCATGTTGCTCTTGCTTCCTGTTTCACTATAGAACTGAACTGGAAGTTCCAAAGTTATCATTTAATAACAAATTTACTCCATAGCTTCACAGTGGAAATGTGTCACCACATTTTCAACAAGGCTTTGGGGCTAATGCAGATTAATTATTCATAGTGAGTTATACAAATATTAACACTGACACATAACGTTGTATTTAACAAGCATCTTATACTTACTTTTTGTTCAGTTGCTTACTATTTATTTATGAAACTTGTCATAAAAATTAAAGAAATAAGTATGAAAAGTATTTAGTATGGCATGATGTGTAAGTGCATCATGATGAAATATTACTATGAGATACTTCTGAGAACATATACATTTGTTTTAAATGCTATATAAATAATTCCCCTCAGCTCATGGCAGAATCAAAAAGAGAGAAAACTAAATTAAAACAAGTAAAGCAAAATTAGTAAGCTTTTCTACTTAAAGACAAAACAACACAGTATATTTATACTGCAGATCATTTAACTACTGTATTTTCAACCACATGGATAATATTATGATTGATGGATCAAAACCTTGTAATTTAATAAGGTAGTTGAGAAATAAGGTAACTGAAAAAAAAATAATTCTGTTCTTCATTATTTCTAACATTTTGTACTGTGATCTTCAAGCACACCCTGATAAACTTACCTTCACTTGTCCAACAAAAGCATTCACTTCCTCTTCTTGTACAGACAGATTTTTAGGTAGAAAGGGATCAAAGACTGGTCCATTGTCATTTACATCAGTAACCACAACATTGACAGTGGCAGTTGAGGTCTGCAAGGAAAGATAAAATAGCGAATCAAGTATTTGCACTTTATGCAATTTATTGCATAGCTTATGTCTATAATTGTTTTGAAAAAGCATTAAACAGATTCAAATATCACTCTTTCTGGTCTGTGAAAAGTCAAGCCTTAGTCAGCTTTGTCTTTAGTTTGTCAGCTTTTGAGGGAATGAAAGGTGCATGAAAACAAAAACTATGGAGTCATTTCATTTACTTTAAAAAAATATCAACATTTGTGATTTTCTACCTATATAGTAGATCATCATGAAAAACTGTTTTCTAGCAGAAGCAGCTAGCTTGACTATTGGACACATTCTTATTAAATACACAAAAACTAATTATTCTGTTTCATGTACAAAACCTAGGATGTAGCATTTAGTTTAATGCAATCTGTTCAAGACTTGGTACATACATAGCAGGCCACAGAAAATTATCTTTCAAAGTGAAATCACTAATAAAAGGTGACTTGGGACCTATCCAGTGTAATTGATTGTCTACAAACTGAGTTACTGAGCTTCATGTCAGGTATGAATCTATGGTGCACAAATTTGCCATGACTTTCACCATACCATAGCAGTGTCTGCGTGGCAAGATACTGCTTTGAACCTGGTGCACTATAGATTTACTCCCTCGCTTGATGCCAAGTAACTCACGATGTAAACAAAACCACTTCTTTCCTTATGAGACATGGTCACAGTTACAACATGGAAACATGGATACAGTTACCAATGAAGGTGCCATAACTACAGCTTCAATGTTATTAAAGAGCAAAAAGCTGCTTATAGGATGGTCTCCACTAGGAACCCATTCTTTTGGAAATCAGTTCTCCCCAGTCTGTAATAGCCCAGGGTTGTTAACCTTTATGTCAGGCTGCAAAGCCCTTCTTTCTTTCATTCTCAGATAGGGATCTAGGAGCAGAGTGAGGATGATTCTCTAGTGTTGGTTTGTTGCTGGAGATTATTATTCAATTGCTGTTGTATTTATGATGCTTTAACAAGTAATAAATACCTTGCCATCAGTTTGTCTTGTTTTGACCTAATGTACTGTAGATTGAGACACAAAGTATTTTTTTAAAATATATGAAAAATAATGTTCCATTTAACTATCTTCTTGTACTTGCATTTTGCTCAGCTGCTTACTATTTATTTATAAAAGTTGTCATTTCTATATTTAACTTATGTTAGGAATCTCAAGCTCTTTTTTAAGATGCACAAAACTACTGACAACAATTAGAAGGCTCCAGAACATTCATTGTTGATGGTACACAAAAAGGTCACTGAATTCAGATGGATTTTCATAAGCTAACCTGACAATCTCTTAAATTTTGTAAACTAAGAAAACACAACACAGAAATCATAGACTTAAGAAAATAATACCTGTCAGTTTGACATAGCTTTTTTTTCTATTACAAAGAAACTTTAATGAAATGTTTCTACAATGTGCTTGTTCCTTTCATGATGCTGTCAATAACAAGTCAACCTAGTGCATCATTTAGAACATTTAGATTTGTTACTCAGCAGCCAAAAAACATTTTGTCTGATTGCTTTTGAATCAAGTTTCTGAAAGCAAAGTTATTAAGATTTGCTTACAGACCCATCTTTGTGTCTGAAGAAAAATGACCCTCTGTGTATGTGTGTACACATGCATATTACATGTATAAGTCAACATACTGTGGAAAATTCAATGATCACAGGCATTTTTTAAAAGACATAGAATCATAGAGCTGGAAGAGACCTCAGGAGGTCCTTGAGTCCAGCCCCCTGGCCCAAAGCAGGACCAATCCCAACTAAATCAACCCAGCTAGGGCTTTGTCAAGCCGAGACTTAAAAACCTCTAGGGGTGAAGATTCCACCACCTCCCCAGGTAATCCATTACAGTACTTCACCATCCTCCACAAACATCCACAATGATTGTTTGTAATAGTATTAAACATTAAACCAATAAAGAAAACTTCTCTTTCCATACTCAATCCCATCTCAAACATCAGATTAAAAATGTAACCTATCATGGCTAGGGTATGTGTACACTATGAAAATATTCTAAATTCAATTTAAATCCCAATTTAACAAAATCAAACTAGCATGTCCGCACTGCAGGGAAGCCTCAAAATTAGTCCAAGGCAAACTCTGTTAATGTGGATGCACTACCTCAGATTTAGAGCCCCAAGAAGCACTGGTTAGTAATTAATTTGAATTACTCTGGGTAGCAATTATTTTGAAATAGCAGCACCAGAGAGTCCATACTAACGTTATTTCAAAATAAATATTTTGGAATTAGCATTAACAGGCTTGGTAGTGTGGATGCTCCACTTATAAATTCAACCCGGAGTGGAGGTGGGGTGTTATTTGGAAATAAAGTACTAGTGTACACCAGGGCCGAATGATCTTTCTAATAACAAAATTATAATGCTGGTCTCTAAGATATCTTGTATTAGTCTTGCTAAAAATGTTGTCTGCTAAAATGGTCATTATAGTCTTACCACAAATACAGTCTACTTGTTTGAAAAAAGGTATAAATCTGGAGAGAGCTTTGGAGGGAACATTCTTTCAGCATTCAGCCACAAAAAGAAAGGGTGGAATTTAGTCATTCTTCAACACAACTTGAATTTTTATGTGAGGGGAACTTGTAATAAATCTCAGGAATTTTTGCAGTGCTGGGGTCATCCCCCGGGGCATTGAAGAAGAGGGAGATTTACTGAAGAGAGAAATGGGTGATTATCAGTATAAAGCAAAAGAAAGGAGAAACTCAGGAGGGTGAAAGGAACAAGATGCCAAACAAAATGCAACAGGGTGAAGCAGACCTTCCTTCAATCTGTGAGGCAATATGGGGGAAGGGAACAAGTTTACTGCCCACTCCTGAGATATCTAAAGAGGTTTACTGGGAATCTGAAGAAGTTTACTGAAAGATTACTGATGGACAGAACCAAGGACTACTGATAATTACAGGAAAAACAAGGCTCCTTTTAGAACATAAAATCTTGAAGTCACATCATTGCTTTTATTTTCACCTTGACTATGCCTTACTATTATTACCGGGCAGATGCTGTTTTTGGCAAGTATTTGTGTTATTGCATACATCATTGATGAACTAGAGGAGGTTAAGAAAAGGATCATGAGAATTGTCATGTATGTGGAATGATATTCATAGAAAGAAAAAATATTATGGTTGTTTGCCTTAGGAAAAAAAGATGAGCAAGAGCTGACAAGATAAAGTACACATAATAATGAATGCTACTGGAAAGGCAGATTGAAAGCATCTGTCCTCCCAGTTGCCAAACAAAAGAACAAGGGGAAGGTCAAAGACAATCTAAAATAATAAAAGAACACACTTTTTTCATACAATGTGTAACTCAACTGTGGAAGTCACAGCAAGGCCAAGGACTTAAGATCCTAGAATAGATAGGTAATAAAAATATTGTAAATAAATTATTAAGCCTCATGCTACATTATGTAAACTAATCTCAATTAGAGATGAAAATAAGACCTATTATGAAGATTATTCCACAGCTGTATACTGTGGAATAATTGTGCTTCTCCCTGAAGTATGTGGTGCTAGCCTATCTAGAAGACAAGATACTGAATATACAATGACTCTGATCCACTCTGTCAGTTCTTATGTTTTTATATATGCATGAATGTTGTAATAACTCATCCTGCCATAGAAGCACTATCATTTTTCAGCATTCATCTTGACCTGGGAGAAGCACAGCCTGAAAATTGTATGGATTTTGAGTCCCTCATTATATAGTCAAAATTAATCTAAAATTTACAATTAAGCACACACACTTTGGTTTGTCTGTTCATGGCACTCAAATGTGCCTCTTGATCTAGTACCAACATTTTAAAATAGAGATACCATAATTTCTATGATTGTCACAACTTAGTAAACTACTGGATGTAAATTAACTGAGAGATAATATAAAAATGTATATCCAAGAGGTATTCGCTTCCCACATCCCTTTTTGCTGTCAACTCAAGTGTTCGAGATTCACGTCAAAAGAACACTTTGGAATTCTCTATTTTTCTCCCTAGACTCACAAACTTCTTTCAACTTCATCCAGCTTCATTATTATTTTTTATAATAATAGACATATTCAGAGTTAAATAGGTGCTATTTTTCACCCCAGTAAGGACATGATGTAAACCTTGTAGATGGTCTGCAACTCTGCTAACTACATTGTTCTCCTTTTGGATGGAGGTAACATCTGTTGGTGATTCAGCAGTTAGTTCATCTTGGTAACCACCAAACTCAGAAGATTGTGGGTGTTTATTCCAGTAAGGGACTCCAAAGTAAGGTTGCCAGGTGTCCGGTTATTTATTGGAACACCTGGTCAAAAAGGCACCCTAGCGGTTCTGGTCAGCACTGTCAACTGCGCCATTAAAAGTCTAATGGGTAGCACAATGTGGCTAAAGAAGGCTCCCTGCCTGTTGTGGCTCCAGGCGGCTCCCAGAAGCAGCAGCATATTCCCTCTCCAGCTCCTACATATAAGGACAGTCAAAGGGATCCATATGCTGCCCCATCTCCCAAGTGCGGACTCTAATACTCCTATTGGCTGAAAACTACAGCCAATGGGAGCTGCACAGGCAATGCCTGCAGATAGGATCGTGTATAGAGCCACCCACTCACATTTCCGCCGGAAGGAGGACATGCTGCTGCCTCTGGGAAGTGCTTGAGGTAATTGCTTGGAGCCTGTATTCCAGATCACCTCCAGCACCTAACCACCTTCCCCAGCCCTTATCCCCTTCCTGCCCCCAAACTCCTCAGCTCCTGTCCTACCCCAGAGTCTGCACCCCGAGCTAGAACCCTTACCTTCCAACAAGAACCCCAATCTCCTGCCCCAGCTTGAACCTCCTTCTTTACCCTGAATCCTTCATTTCTGAACCCACCCTAGAGCCCACACAACGCTCCCCCCAAGCCAATCTGGTGAAAATGATTGAGTAATAGAGGAAGGAAGGAAGTGAGCAGGGTCTCAGAAGAGGAGCATGGGTATTCAGTTTTCTATGAGTAGAAATAGAATCATAGAACTGGAAGGGACTTCAAGAGGTCATCATGTCCACCCTCCTGCCCTCACAGCAGCATCAAGCACTATATAGACCATCCCTGATAGATGTCTATCCAATCTGCTCTTAAACAGAGCATCTTCAGTGATGGAGATTCTACAACCTCCATAGGCAATTTATTCCAGTGTTTAACCACCCTCACAATTAGGAAGTTTTTCCTAATGTCCAATGTAAACTTCCCTTGCTGCAATTTAAGCCTATAGAAAGTTGGCCCACTAGTCCTGAGCAATAGTTTCAAGACAAACACCCATAGCAAAACACTGACAGGTATACCATCCTTCATTAAGCAACTAAGGCAAATTACAGAGCCTCTTTTCCGTGGAACAGAAAATGGAGGAAGCAAATAAACTATGGTCATATGATCTTTCAAAAGCCACAATAGTAAGCACTTAGCACAACAGTTAATGAGTGACAGTTTCTGCTACACTGTTTGGTGGAGCAGGAAAAGGGTAAATGCATATATTGTGAGGGAAACCTTCCTCTCTACTGCTCATTGCATGCAGCTCATTTTCATGTATGGTCAGACAGCTCCATCCCATTTCACATCCTACTGCAGGTGCTGTGATTGCTCTGAAACTCCTGTAAGCTATGCTTCACTCTTTTACACAAGGACATTGTTGTAACAAAAGAAGCCTCTAACAGAAACATAGAGATGGTGATTCTTTAAATATTTGTCTATTCTTCCACCTTTCGGAGTAAATTCTGGTGAACATGAAGAACTGTGAGAGTTATTCTTGTTCTATAAAGCTAAAGGAATAAAATCAATACTGAAAGAAATACCTGAGTTCAGTGTATCCAATTAGGAGTAGATACCTGTTTACTCTTTTTACGGCAGGCTTTGTCTTGTTAGTAAAAAAAAATTGCTGAATCATGCATCTCAGAGCCTCATGAATCAGGAACAGAGTCAGCTCCTCATTCTATTACTCATACTTTAGCTGCCTTAATACTCTTCCGAAACCTCCCCAGCTCAGCTCCCTACAATACTGCTGTTTGACTTCTTCACTTGATTCTTAGCTTTTCCCAATGTAAAGTGATTTGGACATTCAAGATTGAAATCAGAGTTCAGTATAAATACCTTATCTGGGCCTCCTAATAATTGATCAAAATCAATCCTAATCTACATATTTCCCAACCTGTAGAATTACTACTCTGAAAGAGTGAGAATTTTAACTCGAAGTTTGAAGACCGTCAAATCAAGTCTCTATAACATTATCCTTTTCTTGCTGTTAATAATCCAAAAAAGATACACTTCAGCACAATAAGAAGAAATTACAAACAACTATCTTGTGCATGGGTATTTTAAAAAATGAAAGCAATAGCTCTGTTCACTGCTAAATTAGTAGTCTTTATAGAAGCACAGAATCCAATTGTAAAAAGCACGAAAGTACATGCTTAATGATCACTGAGGTCAATGGGACATAATCATATGCTTCAGGGGTTTCCTAAATAGTGATGGATTTACACACCGTTTTAAGCACCTTACTGAATTAGGGCTAGAGGGAGAAGGGAGAAAATACAACTTACTATTATTTCTATGTATGTTTTGATGCCTTTTATATGGATATGTAGTATTACATTGGAGGCATACAGTGCTGATGTGTGTAATTCAGCTACCATGCTATGATATCTGCATGTACATTTTTCAATTTTTCATAGTGTCTAAAAGTAACAACATGATTTAAAAATGTTTTATAGGCCAGAATTAAAGTTATTATTAGAACGTGTAACATAAAAACCCCAGAAATAGCGCAACTTCTCAAAAGCAGAGGACATTCTTCCTTGTTGTTGAAGCAAACAATGATTCTTACAAACTTAATAAATGTAAATCTAATAAAAGATGAACAGCTACAATTTATAGCTTTCTTAACCTAACAGAAATAGTTCTTATTTCTATAACTCATCTCTAAGCAATAAACACAATCTTTGACCAGACCATAAATATATTTTCCTCTAACTATGCAAGGCTCTAATAAACGCTATAGAAGAGAAACACAAATAAAAATTCACTTTATTTGTACTCTGCCACTTAATTGGAAACTGGAAATTGATGTGCATGTTATTTGCCATAAGAAAGTGAATATTCTTAGCTTTGATATCAAAAAAGTTTATTAATTTGGACAAATTTGAAGACAAAGACTATGATCCAAAAGTACAAACTAGCTGATAAGAAGTAATATATGAGGAGAAGTCCAGAGCCTTATTTAATTGAAAAAGAAACTGAAAATAATCCCTACGCTCAACATGGCAGGATTTTTCTATATTAAAAACTCAAGAAAACTACATTTACTTTGCGGCTTAAATATTCAAGATAATAGTTATTTTTAATCTGTTAGGATGAATTCAGGTGCACAGATAGTAAGGTGAGGAAAGAACCAAAATAGAATATTTATCAATGGTTGAAAATGGAATGGATATTATTCCATTAATATAAGGAGGGAAAGTCCTTAAAGAGTCAGTATGTCTACACTACCACCCTAGTTTAAACTAGGGTGGTAATGTAGTCAACCGGAGTTGCAAATGAAGCCCGGGATTTGAATTTCCCGGGCTTCATTTGCATGTTGCCAGGCACCGCCATTTTGAAATGTCCGCTAGTTCAGACTCCGTGCCCCGCGGCTACACGCGGCACGAACTAGGTAGTTCGGATTAGGCTTCCTATTCCGAACTACCGTTACTCCTCGTGGAACGAGGTGTACC
Source organism: Pelodiscus sinensis (assembly GCF_049634645.1). NCBI lineage: Eukaryota > Metazoa > Chordata > Testudines > Trionychidae > Pelodiscus > Pelodiscus sinensis. The sequence goes on along the minus strand of NC_134718.1, from coordinate 36,443,638 downwards.
GGTAGTTGAGAATAGGAAGCCTAATCCGAACTACCTAGTTTGTGCCGCATGTAGCCGCGGGACACGGAGTCCAAACTAGCGGACATTTTAAAATGGCGGCGCCCGGCAACATGCAAATGAAGCCCGGGAAATTCAAATCCCGGGCTTCATTTGCAACTCCGGTTGACTACATTACCACCCTAGTTCAAACTAGGGTGGTAGTGTAGACATACCCCCCACTTCCATAATGATGCAATTCATTGGTAATGTGAATCCAATAACTTTATAAATCTTGAAGCCTCAAAATGGGTGTGATAATGGGGAAAAGGGCTGAGGCACTTAGATTTTTGGTTCTTGGTTCCTGATATATGTGCTTATGCCAAAATGGAATAATCATAGCAAGGGGTGACTAGCACAGCACAAGTATAACCCTGGGAAGAAGAGTGGAGAGTGTATTCTTTCTCACTAACTTTTAGTATTTTGTTGATGTTCCCATCAGGACTGCTGCAGGCCTGGTATATTCTCACACCCTGTGCCCTTCCCATAACCATTTTTAAATTGCAGTTTACAGCTATGGTCATGAGCAAGAACAATGGAGAGTCCCCCTTCTATCACCAACTTACTATGAGCTAGATCATGAGTTCCCAAACTGGGGGGCATGAAGAAATTTCAGGAGGGGAATGAGGCAACCCACACCCCCTGCCTAAGTTTTGCTGCTATCTTTTTTGTTTTTCGGTCCCGGTCCTTTCTTTTGATGCTATTGGAGGTGGGGGAGAATAAGGGTCTCTCAAAAATCAAAAAGGGGGTGTGATGCTGAAAAGTTTGGGAACCACTGAGCTAGATGAAAACACCTTCACATACTAACATGAAATTAGTACTTATAAAGCATTTTAATACTACACCGTAGTAGGAGAGAAGCTCAATCAGAAGGAGTTTGCCTGTTTCGTAGGCTCTTATCCACAAAAAGTTAACTTGAGCTACTTGGCAACTCTGTACTGAAATCTTTCCCTGCTCCCCACTCTAGAGGAATGCTGGTATACTGCATGCCGGCTGAAGTATCTCAAGGCTACATAAGAGCTGTTCCCCAGTAGATTGCATTACAGTTATCCAGGCTAGATATGACAAAGGAATGGATATTCATGGCTGCTTCTAAGAGGAATGTTCAGAATCCAGTGGATAATCATAAATGGATAAAGCAGCTACATGTCATCATTACTATCTGTTTATCTATATCAGGTCTGCACAAAATATGGCCCGCTGGCCAGCTCCCGGCCCACCAAGCCACCGGATCCAGCCCACAGATGCTGTGGGGAGCCCATGCAGGCTCCTCACTTGCCCCACCCACACGCCACTCAGAAATGAGGATGTGGGGTGTTTTTTCTTTAAAAACTATGAATCCAGAAAGCTTTAAGATCTGCTCCCACCCCCAGCACAATCCCATCAGCCAGTTTTTGGCCAGAAACTGGCCAATGAGAGCTGTTTGTTTCAATAACAGCCATCCACGAAGAACAAGGAGCCCCAGAACACATGGCTTCAGCCTGGGCAGGTGTGGGGTAGGCAGGGAGGCTCATTCAAGAATGGCTGCTGGCTTGTAAGTCTCCTGGCCAGAGCCTGCCTCTGGCATCCCAGTCCCTCCCTTCCCCAACCTCCACTCCTGCCTCCTACTCCACATACCCAAATCCTCTGCCCTCTCCTGTTCCCATATCCTCTCCCAGATCCAGCGCCCTAATCCCCTGCCCGAGATCACAGTCCCTTCCTGCTCTAGCTCACAATCCAAATCCGTGCACCTCCTTCAGTACCCCAATTCCTTGCCCCAGGTCACAACTGCCTCCTTCACCCAACCCCCCCCCCCTTACCTCCTCCATTAATATCATGGAAGAGTATGGCTTTTGACCACTTTCCAAAAATCATCACCTACCCCTGATCTAGATCAAGGCTGGGCAAAATGCAACCCGAGGGCTAGATGCAGCTCACCTAACACTTTGCTCTGGCCTGCAGACTGCATCTGGTTGCTTTCGATTTATATCTTGCTGCCCATGTCACTGAATTTCTAGGTGGTGGCTCAGGCAGCAGGATCTATTTAAATGGTTCACAGGTCCCAGAAGCAGGGCCGGGAGCCACAAGATGTTGGATGTGTTTTTAATTTAAAACATGTGGCCCCAGAGAACTTTGCGGGGGCAGGAGGGGGGGCTTCGCTAGTCCCCAGACCGACTCCTTCTATCCCAGGCCCTGCCTCTTCTGGGGATGGAGCTGTCCATGACCACATACCAAAATTCGTTAAGTAGATCCCCTGTGAAAATTATTGTCCACCCCAATCTAGATAATCTGGAATCTAACAGGACCCCAAAGTGTTAGAATATACTAGGAATGGGTGTCCTTATGCGGTTAGCTGCGGTCAGGGCATAATTCTCCTATTTGTTTAGAACTAGTGAATTGTGAATGTGCTGGTGTTGCCTGTTGTGAAAGTATAGAAGGTTACTGAGAGTCAGTAAGATATAACCTGGAAGGCATGCCTAACTATAGAGAAAAATTACAGGAGTGTGTGCAAAGAGGTGGCTCTAGCCCTACACTATTGAATCAAGGAGAAACTCCTTGCAGCAAAATATGAAACCAAGTTATATTTCTCAGGACCATCAAGGACTCATGAGAGGGGTAAAATACATGGCAATTGTTGTTAACAGTTTGAAAACATGATTTTTTTAAATCACACTGAATGCTCAATTTCAGTCATTCCATTTTTTTTAAACAAAGGATTTACATGAAACATTGCATTCCTCTTGGACAATCAAAATGTCCATGAAGAACATAAACCCACCAAAACTTTTATTATGCATTGTGCTATTAGACAGTATATTTTACATTTTAAGGTCAACTCCCTGGTTTCTATCATGTGATATCTGATCAGATTATTGAATCTGGGCATCTGGATATACTGGATTAGCCACGTCAGTCTAATTGTGAGTTTTGCGAGAAAAGGTTAACATTCCGTTTCAGTCATAATTCTTGATCTTTTTCTCTAATGAAAGATTTACTCCGGTGAGCTCTTGAACAAAACCCAATTTACTGCTCAGATTAAACTCTTTCCCAATACCAAAGGAGTCTATGGACGCAGACTGAAGTTCATAGGACTTTTCCTATTCAATCACAATAGGACATAGTAAGAGCTTTCCCCATATGCTGCATGATAGGAAAATTATAAGCCAGATTTCTTTGCTTCATTTGGGGCCCTATTGGTAAAAAATAAAACTTGAGTTCTTTGTACAGGTTGAACCTCTGTGGTTCGGGACTCTCTGGTGTGGCAACATCTGAGTCCCCGCTGTATCAGAAGCAGCAGCATGGGGGGTAGGTAAATGGGAGGCAGTACACATGGGGAGCTGGCTTTTACGAGAAGAACTGCCTCCCCCTTCCCTGCTGCTGCCTCCCATAGAGGCAGCAGCATGGGGGCAGGGAGGCAGGAGGCAGTTCCAGCCTGGTCCTCCCATGTAAACATGTATCTGCTGTAAATGTCAGTGTTTACACAGTTACAAAAATAAACACATTTTAACATACCTAATCTATATAAATGATGACAGTTGGAAAATGTTATATAAGGGCCCTTCTTTCCCTTGATAGTCTCTGCACTCACCAAGGGGAAGGAGACAGGTACCCTCTCTCTGCCACATCTAGGCAGTCAGCCTTACTCTCAGCAGAGAGTTAAGCTTGTAGTCTCATCTCCCTGTGGGCTAGACAGCCCAGCTTCTCCTCCTTAACCTGATCACTCCTTTTCTGCCTCTTGCTTAGTGGCTGCTTGGGAGGCTTTAAGAGAGGGAAGTGTTAAAATGTCTCAGGCAGTCCTGAAGTGGAACCAGCTTGTATCTAATTGGCCCCAAGTAGCATTGTCTCAGCTAATTGGTCTCAGGCAGTCCCTTGTCAGCTGACTCTGATTCAGCTGCAGTAGCCCACTTCTAGTTAACAAGGGAGTGGGCCTTTTAATCTCCTAGTCCTGCCTTTCTCCCCTCTTTTCCCTTTGTCCTAACTGTGTCTTTGTATGTATATATAAAATTACTTATGCCATGTAATTTTTATGAAGTATAACAATGTAAAGTAGTGATGACCATTGAAATATATAGTTATCAAATTAAAATGCAATAACTCTTCCAATGACCTTTAAACATTATTGAATGAAATATTGAGGTAATACAGTCATATCAATACTGTTAATTTATAAAGGATAACATTATTGTAGTCCTAAAAAACAATTTTATAGAAAACCAAAATATATTCCTCTTTTTTAACTGATATTTAAAAGGTTTGTTACACATTTCTGAACAGATATTGGTTACACTGTGAATAAAATATCTCCATTTCATATCTACTGAAAGTAAACAAGTACATTCAAGTAGTGACCCCCTCCTGCACCTCAACTCCATGTCCCAGGCTCAGCTCAGAATCCCTCTCACACTCCAAATCCTATAGCCCAAGATCAGAATCTGCATCCCTCTCCCCTGCAGCCCAACCCTCTGCCCCAAGCCTGATAAAAGTGTGAACAGGGGTGAGGCCTTAGAGAAGGGCTGAGAAGGAGGCGGGGCAAGCGTGTTTGGGTTTTAAAAGGTGATCTCATACTTAAAGCTGGAGACCATTGCTGATTAAAATAACTCTAGGGATCTGATATATTATCAAGTGATGTAGATAATGCTCATAGAATTAACAGAAGTTATACGGTAGTTGTACTTTTGTTAATACCCACCTCGTCCCATATTAAAGCAAAAAAGAAAATCCTAAAATGTCTAAATTACATGAATTCACTAACATCTAGTTACAGCTGTATATGTATAAAATTAGCTTACATATGCCAGTAGATAAATAGTTGAAATTAATAGAAGACTTTTCTAAGAAGTGTGAAATACCAAAGGATAATTTAGGTAATTTAGGTGATTTGTTTCAGCCAAGGATAAGATGCTTTAAGAAAGAGACGTAGCTAGCAAAGATACACTTCTATATCTTGCGGCCTTGTGGACAGAGAGATTACTTTATTATCCAGCTCTGCCTCATGTTTGTCTAAAAATAAATGTAAGGATGGAATGTGCTACAAATCATTCAACTTTACATCACAGTATTTTACAGTTTTCATTAACAGTCTGTGATAGCCTTTCGAGAATATTGCAAGATGAACAGATACTGATTTTAAGACTCTGGACATTCTGTAAGAACACTAATGTGAAAAATGGATAGGACTAGTGTTCCCTCTTAGCTGCACAGCAGCACAACTTCACAGGTGATTATTCGGCCCTGCTCAGCCAGAGGCTCAGGGTGCACTGAGCTGACTGACTGGGAGGGGCTGTTTAATCACCTGTGAAGCTGTGCTGCCATGCAGCTCAGAGGAACACTGAACAGGACCTTATGCAAACAACATTTTCTTGTTCTCAGTAGTCAAGAAAACAGCACGTAATTTCCACTTTTCAGAGTTCCTAAATTTTTTTATTAATCATTGCTTTATGTCTTCTGCATTAATTAAGATACTTTCATGACCACAACAAGTGCCTCCTCCTTACGGTGTTCCTTAAACACAAAGAACAGTAAATTAATGATTCTGAAGTAGACTATATATTCTAGTCTCACATACTAGTGAATGGACACATGCACAATTATTATTTTAGGTTCTTAAACAACACAGGAAAAGGATTGTTTGGTTCTTACAAAAATTCTGCATACTTTGCTTCTCCAGCTATTTCCAAAGGACAGGAGATACCTGATATGATTTTATTATTGAATGTCTGGGACTCCTCAGCAGATAAATGTGCACAGTGCAGTTAACCCATCTTCAATCAATAATTACCTGGGGGCTTCCTCAAGCTCTCCCCTTTTTCCCCATCTAGGTCCCCCAGCCAATCCATTGCTGGAGACCTCTCATAGGGGGGTTGAGGAGGGCAATAAAAAGGGGATTCTTCTCTGCCCCTGTTTGATTCCTTAACAACTCCCCTCCTTTTTACATCCTTTTCCAAGCCATTCATCTGGTCCCAGGATACCTTTCTTATGGAATACATACATTGGACATCTGCTCCATACTTACATACTGAGTGACAACATACAGCCTAACTCCTTCATGCCACATATTAACAAAGCCCTAGCCTCAACCCACTGTTGGAAAAATTAAAAAACACCCATACAACTTACGCAAATATAGTGGTGGAGGGAAAATTCCTTCCCAGCTCCTATGGAGAGGAGAGGCTAGTTTGAAGCCTAAGCAAGAAATGCCAAATTTGGTCAAGACACCACTTATAAGGTGGGGGAGGGTTGGTGCAGCCTCAGTTTAGTCCATGTAAAAAGAGGCTCCCCTATCCTAGATTGCCTCTTGTGAAGCTTTCTGTCCTTCAAGTTCTTAGGGCAGGGGTAGCCAACCTGTGGACCTTGAGCCACATGCAGCTCCTTGCTCACAGAAATGTGGCTCTCAGGGCTATGGCTCATTCAGAGCCACATGCCCACTTTGTGCATGCATCTCAGCTCCTGCAGGGAGAAGTGCGTGGCTGTGATGGTGGCAGCTCCGGCGAGACCCAGGCATTGGGTTAGAATGGGAGGGACCTGGGGGTGCCTGGCTCTGAGGGAGGGGGAGGGCATTGGGTTAGAGTGAGGGGAAACTGGGGGGGGCGGGGGCTGAGTCTGGGGGGGGGGGCTGGAGGTGCCTGGCTCTGGGGGAGAGATGTGTGGCTCTTTGCACTACTATCCACAGCTCTTTTGGCTCTTCGTGTCTAACTGGTTGGCCACCCCTGTCTTAGGGGATGAGCCAACAACCACACTAACACTTCCTCCCCTTTTTCAAGTTTCTGATCTCTCTCCATTCCATCCCACTTCTCCTGGCCAGCAGTAAAGCATTATTTTTTTCATTCAGCAAGCTGGACAAAACCCTGCTTGAAGGTGCAATGAGGTCATTCTCTAAATCCTACTAGCATCTAATGGCAATTGTAGGCTATACTGAAATCTTACTTGAAAATATCGAAGTGTGTCAACATGATTTGAACTTGACAGATCTTTCCATTCACCTGTCGTTGTTCTATCTATGGATAAGACCCATAACTGAGGAAGCTATCACTGGCTATAAGTCCTCTATGAATATTTAACCATTGGTACTGTGGGGCTTCAGGAACAGGAAGTGAGTTATGTTATTTCAAGGTCAATACAAAAACTACAAGCCTACTACACAGGAAGTTCTCAATACTAAAATGACTATCACTTGGGAAACATGGCTCAGTATTTCAAACAATCAAGAGCATTTTAAGGTATGGGAAGGATCCAAGTGATAAAATGATGTCACACATGCTGTGCAGCAAAATGGAAAGGAGTATTGCTTGTTGGAGCTATCATAAGTCAGTTAAAAACCTATGCACTACAGATCCATTTCCATGAATAGGATCAATTTATATTCTAGCAGTACTGTCTAAAATGATTCTATAGTTTATGTCCTATTACATTGGGTGAACATGTTAAAATAATATACATTTTCTACCGATGTTTACTCCCAATTTTCCCATTACTCATCAGTTAAATTGCATTTCTGAAATGCAGTCAGCTCTATACAAGTTGGAAAACTCTTTCATTGAGCTGTTTTACAATCCACTTTATATATTTGAAAACTCAACAGCCAATATTACTTAAGCTATCTTTTCAAACAATTCCCAGCAAATACAGACCACCTGTTATTTATTATAGAGTGAAGTATGGGCAAGGCTTTTTCTAAACAGTGAAGATGGATGATCCCCAATACACGGATTGGACAAAGTTTAATAGAAATGGGATAAACATTAGGTAATTAAAAAAATCATTAGAAAGTAATGAGAGATAGATTAATCTAACTTCTTGACACAATGCCACAAATATCTAACTGCCTTTGGCAGAATATACAGAAAAAGAAGTCAAGAACTTCTTTCGGCATCCCTGTATTCCTCATTTTATAAGAACTAAGGGATCTTCTAAAAGAAGAGGTTTTTCCACATTTGGCCCCATATAGACAGAAAAGTCAGAAAAACCTCTTCTGAAAAAACAAGCAGAAAAAAGTATGTAAATTGCGGTTCGCAATTTATGTATCTTTTTTCTGAAGCCCCCGCCCCCCCGCTTCACCCCCACAGTATAGACATAGCCTTTATGTGTAAGTTGTAATTTTCTTGCAATGCTTCCAAGTTTAAAAAATTGCCTGTTATGGTTCATAAAAATTTGGAATACTCTTGTGAAAATTGATTTCTATGAGTATTTAAAAACACTGAACAAGAACAGTATTTGTCAAGTGCAAATTCTGAACTAAGATTGAATAATACATTTAATAGGACAAGGAAAATGACTCAGAATATGGCTGCACACAATAAAAGATAGTTTTTTCAAAATGGTGTACAGAAGAAAGCAAGTTGGTCGATCGGATTGCAAGTATCAGAGAAATTGAATGGTCATAAGATCCCACACAACTGGATGTCTCAAACAGTTACATTTATTGTACATATTATTGCTATTGTGGAATAAAGAAAAATCAATTTAGTTTTAGTGTACAAGTGGTATGTTTTCAAAGTGGTGCATAAGTACCTGCACAACCCTTTCTAGTGCATAGGGAAATTGCTGCAGGTCATACATATATTCATTTGAAACTCAGATAAAATGTCTATGGTAATAGTACTCCCAGCTCCCAACAGTCTTGGTATCATAACTAAATACTTATACTTTCAATAAAAACTCACCCCATCTGGTCTGCCATCCGAGGCTGTAACAATCAAAATGTAGCGATCGGTGCTTTCTCTGTCCAAGGGCTTTCCTAAGGCAAGAAGTCCAGAACTAGCAATAAAACAAAACATAAAATATTATTTCACAAGTCTTGATAACCTACAAGTACTTTTGTTCTACTACTGTTTTAGATGAATGTTCCTCTTTCATTAAATATCCCTTAAGCTTTTAGAATATATTAAAATAGGATGAAGGTTTTGAGTGGGTTAATAATTGTAAAATGATGCGTGTATTTCTACTATTTTATGTTGTATACATATATAATTTATATTAAAGTAATGATCTAATGATGTACAGGATTATAAAACAGATAGTTCCAGACTGAACACAAGGCTGTTATTCATTCAAGGGGTTTGTACTACTGTCATAAATCACAAAAGAGACTCAGGCAGAGTCCTGATAGCACTGACAGAAAAACATTGTGTTCTTTTGCAACCTAACAGCTTGTTAAGCTTTTTTGACCACATCTGTACACTGAGCAAAAGTCTTCATTGAGCTATCTACAATGACATCTAGGTTCCTTTCCTCAGTTGGAAAAGTCAATTAGAACCATGGAAGGCGAACTGGTAGTTTTGTTTTGTTTTTCCCTTTCCCTTCCAGCATGCATTGCTTTGCATATAATGGAAATGTATACATCTATAATTTTTATTAAAGTAATGACTGAATGATGTACAAGATTATATAACACAAAGCTGTCATTCATTCAAGAGATTTGACATCATGCCTTTATCATCATGTTACCATTCACCAAGTTTGTTTAACTCTCTTTGATATTTCTCACAGCCCTCTCCTGTCCTGGACAAATAACTTGGTTTTACCTGCAGATTTTGCCTCATTACTCTGCCCTCCTACTTTCCTGATAATTAATAAATACATTAAACACAGGTGATGGTACAAATCTTGAGGAACCCCACTATTAACCATTTCTTATCATGAAAATTGAACATTAATTCTAGTCTTTGTTTTCTGTCTCCATGCCTGTTTTTGATCCATGACAATACTTTGCCTCTCACCTTATGACTGCTTAGCTTCTTCAGTAGTCTCTTGTGAAGGACCTAGTCAGAGGCCTTCTGGGAACTAAATAAGTGCATATTACGTCTTAGTTATCCACTATTTTACTGATACACTCAAGAATTATGAGAGATGGATTTTCCTTTTCAGAAGCCTTGCTGGCTAGAGCAAATCATTTTGAGATCCCCCAAGTATTTAGTTATTCTGTTTTTTATTATTATTTCAACCAGTTTGACAAATACAAATGTAAGTATCACAGTAATTGACCCTTGGAACTATTTAAAATGCAGGTGTAATATTTGTTACCCTTAATCCTGTTAGTTTTTCTTAAAGAGATGACACATTTTTATTTGTTGCTTAGCCACTTCATTCTTAACCCACAGACTTCCTTTTGGATTTCTATTATCCATTTGATTCAGCAGCTCTTCTTCTGGCACCCCACTCTCAAAAAATACCTTCTCTTTATCACCAGAAAGAAGCAGTTCTAGGGTAGGAAATTCCCCATAATCCTTGTCAATGAAGACTGAAGTCTATTAGAGAGTACTAGCACTTTTGCTTTGGTCATAAAATTAGAGAAACCTTTCAATTAATACTAATAGGGTTCAGTGGAATAAGAATAAATGGGAAGAATTAGGAGCTTTTCCCTAAAATTTAAGATAACATCAGTCTCAATCATAATAACAGGGGAAATTAAAGGATGATGTTAAATTATAGATCACTTATAGCTACAAAGCAAACAAAATGCAATGGCACATGGATCTCTAAGCGCTTCTTTAGGAGAAGGGAAGAACATCAAATCATTTTGATTCAGCAATAATTTATTACCAGAATTTTACTAAACCACTAAGGGAAACCTACATTAATATTATATATCTTACTTCCACCACTCTTTGCATCAGGCCACTAAACTGGGGAACTCAATTAGTAATTACATTAATCTTATTAAAGACCATTTAACTTTTAACCTCAAAATTATTTCAATATTTTTATAAGTCCAGAAAGAAAAAACAGCAATAAATTTCCTGGGATAGCAATTTTCTCCCTTCCAAGGTTTAAAAAAAGATCAGATGTCTATTAAAGGGCACAAAAGAGAAAACTAATTACTGCATTTAAACAGAACACATATCCCCTGTCATAAATAGAAGCTGCAAAGGAAGAGTCTAGCTTACCAGAAGAGCGAGGAAAGGGTTAAGCTAACTTTGGAGATGCACCTGAGAACTTTGGAGATGCACCAAAGATGAGGGAGGGGGCTTTGGACATTCAGCCGATGAAATGCAGATGAGGAATTTCAAATGAGAGGGGTTTTTTTCCCTTTGTCTTTGGAGCAAGCAGCAGTTTCCCCCAAATACAGAGCAAATACAGAGCAGGAGACATGGACTCTCCCAGGAACAGACTACTTTAATTCATTAAAATGTGTAAGTAGGGAAAAGTTTAGATAGTTTATCAGGTTTTATTGTTTTCCTTGTTTGGGGGTCTGGAAATCATGTCTGAGCTGGTTAATTGTTTTTTTCTCTTCTCTTTTGTAACTAAGAATTTCAGCCCAGGGAGAATCCTTGAGTTTATTTCAATGTATGGTTTTTAACACCCAGTCATCTGCTTGCAACAGTGTTTTTTTTTTTTAATAATAAAAGTGTTTTTTTATGTTCGATTAACTGGTATTGGTTGATTTTTGTGTCCTAAACCTAAGTTCCTAAGTGAAACCACATTACCTGGGAGAAGCAGAGCCACATTGTTCTCTGAGGATTATTTCTGTTTGTTTTCCCAACTCCAAGCAAGACGGAGGTTGGAGCAGAAGGGAGGACTTTGTCTCAGGGAAGGGATTCCAAGTGGTTTCTTTCCTGGAAAAGTGTTTATTTTATATTTTTAGAGACAGTTGGTGGTGGCAGCGATCCATCTCCTTTTTTTTTTCCTTTGGATCTCAGGAAAACTGAGACTGGACTAGTTTGTCTCTGGGAGTTATAGCAACAAGCTCTTATAGAGTTTATTCTGCTACCTGGTTTCCATCATCTACACTCGAAGTGCGAGGTTGGGGAATTGAGCCGTGACATCCCCACAACTGTCCTTGGTAATGAATCAACCATCATCTCAATGTAATAAAACTGTTTATGATAAAGGTTTAGTAATGGTCAAGAAAAAAAGTAATAAAATCGAAACAGAAGGAAACTGGGTTGGCATGGTCTGTATATGTTCTGCATGAATGTTGCCTATTAAGAAATTTGTTTTTTTATTGTGATAAAATGTTAATACAGGTAATCTGTTAAAATAAATTTCATTATTGCGATCCACATTAAAAATATACTTGTGACAAATAAAATGTCCACAAGAAATAGTGCTCTAATTCCACTTCAGTACAGCTGAAAGCTCGTTTATCATTTGTGAATTTTAGACTTCAAATGAATAGGAAAATATTTTTTTCAATTCTATTATAGATCATACTGCCATGTTCCAAGCAGTCTTTTCTTCCCCTTTAACATTTGTAATTCATCTATTCCAGATATGTCATGAAGATAACTGAACATACCTCAAGAAATGATTTAATTATGAGATTTTGTGTTTTACTCAGAGTCAAATGGACTGTGTGGTTTTTAGTTCCATGCATTCCATTGTCATTCCTTGGGCTTTAATCAAATATCTATCACTTTCCATGGGGAACTAATGAGGTTCCTAATTACCACAGATAAGATTCAGTTTATTTGCCAGAGGAGACAGAACTGAAGTTTAATTTAAAAAGCTCCTATGTCAGTCCTTAGAATGGAAGCATTATCTAGTTTTTTAGTGACATGAATGCTAAGGGAGATATACCGAAAACAGTACAAAAAAAAGTTAATTGATATTTCATTCGGATACTAGACCATTTCTGAAGTCACAGAATGGGATTCTCTCACACTGGATTCTCAACACAAACAATACTTACAAATTCAAAGTACAAATTCAACACTTTGTGTTGAATTTATATACAAATTTGACACTGTTATCTTGGGCTTGAATAAAGACATTAATGGATTAATGCACTACAAATCCAATTTCCCCTGCTTTTGACATTCACGTTTTCACAACAAAAGCTATGAATGGAACACATCCAGTCCCCTTAATTAGCTTCATTAACACAAGTCCTAGAATTGTTAGGTACTTCTTCTGCTGTTATATATATCTTGGATTCTGTTATTTCCACTCCAACTCATCAGATGAAGTGTGTCTTACCCATGAAAGCTCATGATCCTATACAATTGTGTTAGTCTTTAAGGTGCCACAGGACTACTCATTGTGTTTAAAGTTACAGCCCAACATGGCTACCTCTCAGACTTTTGTACCACATGTCTTATTTACAATGTGATTTATAAATACTCATTCCCCACAGCATAATTAAGTATTGTCCCCAAATCTTTACCTATTGTGAGCACACGGGGCAGAATAGAAACAACTTCACCTCTTGGGGTATGTCTACACTACCCTCCTAGTTTGAACTAGGAGGGTAATGTAGGCATACCGCACTTGCAAATGAAGCCCGGGATTTGAATTTCCTGGGCTTCATTTGCATAAGCGGGGAGCCGCCATTTTTAAAACCCCGCTGGTTCGAACGAGGTGTACCGGTAGTTCGGATTAGGAAGCCTAGTCCGAACTACCTAGTTCGAGCCCCGTGTAGCCGCGCTGCACGGGGTTCGAACCAGCGGGGTTTTAAAAATGGCGGCTCCCCGATTATGCAAATGAAGCCCGGGAAATTCAAATCCCGGGCTTCATTTGCAAGTGCGGTATGCCTACATTACCCCGCTAGTTCGAACTTGCGGGGTAGTGTAGACATACCCTCTGAGACCCTGAGCTTCTCTAACCCTTCCTACCAGCTTTCTCTAATTCCTACTGTCTCATGGTGCCTCTCTTTTAACTATTTCTAGTTGTTTAACTGAATCACTCAATAAATTAGCTAATCATTTAGGACTTAAACTATTCCCTCATCAATAACTGATGCTTCCAAAGAGCATATAGTGGTGAGTCAACCTTAGGCTACTCATACTATGTTACAATTATCTATACTAGAGAGACAGGGTAGGTGAGGTGATACCTTTTACAGGACCAATTTCTGTTCCTGAGAGGTGACAAGCTTTCAAAATCACACAATTATCTACATTGAAACATACAAAAAAGCTTTCTATTTAAAAGCCTGATTCTTCTCTAGTTTAAATGGGAGTCTCTCAAATGATTTCAGTGGTCTTTGGGTTGGCCTGAAATGCATTTGGGTTCTTAAAGAAAAGTATATAATGTAAATTACACTCCAATAAAAAGATTATTGGAACAATTGTAGCAACATTTTGCTATTCCTATATTATGTTCTTTTGCCACTATAATAAAAAAAATCAAGCTTAGATTTCCTGTCAAAAAGATGTACTCTACGTCAATCTAAAGATGCCAGGCTCCAAGAATTTGTGGGTGATGTGATCTATGCTATGAAAACTTTGAAGGTCAGAGGAAGCAATAATGATTCTGGTCTTAAAATCTCTGAATATTTATAACAGGGTATGAGACACTATTCCTTTACCAGCAACACAGATATAACGCTGTTTTCTTCACCACCAATCTATTTCCGGCACAGGATGTCTCAATTCCTAGAAAAAAATCAGTTGATAGACTAAGAGAACTTAACTCAAACCCAGTCTAAAAAAGATAGCAGTGACGTTGTTACAAAGGGAGAAATTCTTCAAGAAACTCACCAATACTCTAACATTACCATCAGTTGAAGGCGACAGAGCATGAAAGATAAAAAAAACATAGAGACCAAACTGGGTTCCTTAATATTCTTGATACACAGATGGTTACAATTTTGAGGGAAAGCGTCTATCTTAAGATGACTAGGAAAGCAAATCTTTTCCTCTCCAAGGATCCTGCCATTGTGATCCAGTCATATTCAGGATAGATTACTGTAAATCATTCTACAGAGACTCTATGTAATTGTGATATGGAGACTGCTGCTGGGGTAAAATGCTCAGCCAATCACCAAAGGAAGTAATCTGTCTGAGGGTGAGACTGCCTTTTTGTCCTGTATTTGTACAATACCTAGCACAATGCGTACTACAGGTTGGACCTCCCTGGGTCATCACTCTTGGGACTTGACCAGTCCCGAATGAAGTGATTTGCCAGTCAAGGGAAGGTTCCTTCCCTCACAGTCCATGCTGAATGCTGTTCCCTGGCTAGGGAATCAGCCCTGCCCTGCTGCTGCCTGGCAGGCTAGAGCTGCATGGATAGGGCCGGAACTCCATGGATGCTGCGGGGTCAGTAGTTGTACAGCTGGGGCCAGACCCCCACTGCTATCCAGCCACTGGGATCAGAACTCCATGCTGTGCTCCCTCTCCTTAGCCCCCAAGGACACAGGGCTCCCAGCTGAGTCACAGCCACTGCGGCCTCACTGCGCTTGTTCCCCGCAGCCAGACTTTCCTATACCTGAGCTCTGTGGTCCAGGAACATCTGTGGTCCTACCAGCCCACAGGTGTTTCTGGACCAGAAAGCCGCAATAAAGGGAGGTACAACCTATAGTCCATAGCTGGTGCTCTTATGCACTATGTTAATAAATAAAATTAAAAGCCAAAATGAACAGTGTTGAATGTCTATAAGAACCAACTTAAGGAGAATCAGGGTTGTCCTTACACATGCACAGTATATGGAGCTGTGTAGGGCACCTGAAAATGTGGGGCACTATTCAGTCTTCATGTCCATCCACCTGCATCTTCTTATCCCTGTCCGATGGCTGCTGCAGTCTGATGAGTCTTATTCTGGAGGAAAGCTAGTTAACCTAAATGTGTAAAAGCCTGCCAGGACTATAAGCAGAACATTGAACCTATGAAAGAGCCATTCAAGTGGTAATGGAGCCATTTAATAGGAATTTTCTAACCCTCTCTCCCCCCCTTCTCCACACACTCCAAGTATATACTGTCAGTTTCTGAATTTACTGTGTTAGTCTACAGGACAAGAAGTTTAAACATTGTTTTAAAATATTTCATTAGTTTGTTGCTGAAGATTATAAAATCACAGCTCTAAAAAATTGTTGTCCTCCCTCCCCTCAGGAGTGCCATCTGGCATAGGGGGACCTGTCTAATAGTACTGTGTAAGGCCCTATAAATCCACAGGACAGCTCTGGTGAAAATATATAAACAGATAAAATGAAGCTGCCAAATGTCTACATTGAAGCCACTGTGCAACGTCCAAATTGAAAGTACACTCTAGAGAATAGATAGACTAGGATTCTATGGGATTTGACAATTTTCACATTGCACGTAAACAGGAGAGACAGTTATTGCAAAAAGAAGACAAACAAAATCATGCTTAAAAATCTGATGTTATGAAGAGTATTTGTTTAAAGCAAAATAAAATATCCCAATGACTAGTGGCAAGAAATAATAATTAATAAAAGATGATGATGATCACGATGAGAGCACAAAACACACTAGTTTTCCATGAACTCCAGTGTCTCCTAATTTATTTACTGATTGAATTCAAAATCCTAGTCTTGGTCTTAATTTAAAAAGTCCTCAATTTATTGAGATTATGAATATCTTAAATAGATGTGTCCAGCAGGAACAATGTGGGTGAAGATACAAAGAATGTGATTTCTTAGTTTAAGTCATGTCTAACCTTCAATAAAAAAAAGAGTGTTACCAAATCTCAGAGTCTGTGTCAGTTGACTCATATTAGTGGTGTTCAGGGTATAGGATTAAAAACAATTGCAAAGATACTCAGGCTTTCACTGGAGCCTAAGCTCTGGAACCCACACCCCTTGAGGGGTCTCAGAGCCTTTGTTCAGTTCAGACCACAAACATCTATACTGCTATTTTATAGGCCCACATCTGAGCCCAGTTAGCCTAAGTCAGCTGACCCAGGCCAGCTGTGACCACACCCATGAGTCTCTTGTTGAAGTGGAGACAAACCTTAGGAAGTGAGGCGAGCAACAAGACCTATCGAATTATTTGCTAGTAGATATTAGACAAAAGTCATAATAAAACATGAAGCTTATATTTTTGATAAATGCTTGTCCCAGCAATAACTACCTTTATACATATACACAGTGAAAACTTGGTAATGGAAGGTGAAGTTAGTTAATGGTTACACCTATAGGATTTCTTGCAAAAACAATGTAGGCCCTCCCCCACAGGTTACAGCCTTGACATTTCTTCTGAGATACAAGACTCTCTTTAGAGAATCTCATTTGCTGGAATGTAGGCAATCGTGCCCAGCAGTTGGACCGGTAGTCATGCCTTATGATTAGAGTCAGAGTTGATAGCCAAGAATCAAAACCCAGGATCAGAACCAAATTTAGGATCAAAATGGACGAGCCAAGGGTCAAAGCTGAAATCAGGTGGTGAAGCCAATTAGGAAGCCCAGTATTTTACGTAATTTTGTCAGTGCTTATAAACTACAGTAAAAGTTACCTAAAAATAGATTACATTTAGATTAGCTGATCTGATCAACATATTATGGGTTGAAATGTTATGGATTTATTTTCTTTTATTTAGGTATATTTACATTGATCTAGGGAAGTGTTTCTTAAAGAGGGTGTGGGCCTTCCTGAGTAAACCACTGGCGGGCCCACACTGCTTTATTTATCTAAAGTGTCTACAGCCAGGAAGCCTTGCAGTTCCCATTGGCTGCAGTTTTCCATTTCCAGCCAAGGGGAACTGCAGGAAGCAGCATGGCCCACTTGGCTGGAAACAGAGAACCACAACTAGTGGCAGCTGCAAGGTTCAATGGCTCAACATTTTAGTTAAACAAAGAGGCAGTGGTTTACCCAGGTGGGGCCACAGCCCACTTTGAGGAACACGGGTCTAGGGGAGTCTCTGCAATTCCTCAATTATTCCTTGGCATAAACTCTATTAAATTATATTAACACGCAAGCTCCTGAAAAGCGCACCCCACCTCTGCTTACCCTCTTCTTATTCTCTGCTACCAGGAAGTCAGCTTCCCTTTCCTTTCCCTTTGAACAAGAATGACATTTGGTGGAATGTCAGGCTGTAAATTGTAGCCACTGAAAAGAATAGGAGGCACTATATGGTGCTTGTGTCTAATAACATTTCTGAATTTAGGAGATTTTCAACCTGAGCTAAATTTAAATATTTCTCCTTTTACTGGTGGCTGAAATATCTAGTTTTAAAGTATTAGCTCAAAATATCTTCCTTTTTTATTACAGAGTAATACTTTCCAAAGCAAGAAAGTAAGTAAAAAAATTCCTTTTCATTAGCAAGTGGCTGACAACTTTAAAGGCCCTAATTAATCCCAGGTCACTCTTGTAAATAGAATCTTTCCACCTCAGTGGTTTTTTAGCTAGTAAAATGTTTAAAATAAATAAATAGTCCCCTGGGTAAAATTTCAGAGCTCAGTAGCATTGACAAAGCTCTCACCAATAGATAAGAGCTAAACAACAAACAGCTGAATTCCTCTAATTAGGAATCATTTCTCTTGCACACAATATACATGTTCATTTGACAGACAAATTAAAAATTAAATTCAAAGGGTTTTTCCACTTACGTTTCAGAGAGATTAAAAACATGTTGAGGATCTCCATTTTGGATGAGGTATCTTATTGGGTCACCCTCTCGGTCAGTGGCCTACAGAAAACAATCAAAATATGTTTTAGTCATAGATGTTATAAAACCTTGTTAGTGTTTTACAATCTATATACAGGCAGTCCCCGGGTTACGTACAAGATAGGGACTGTAGGTTTGTTCTTAAGTTGAATTTGTATGTAAGTCGGAACTGGTACATATTGTAGGGGAAACTCTAGCCAAACATTTTTTTTAGTTTTGGATAGCATAGGGAAAGGTTAACTCCCCTCTAATGTTTGTTTTGCTGTCTGTTCCCCTGTTCAGAAGATTTCACATCTATTTCTGTCCCTGTGACAAACTCAGGACTAAAGGAGTAACTCATCAAATACCAAACAGCTCTGCACCATGCTTTGAGCTAATAGCTTTATTTCCACACACCACCCAGGGTTCTAGGAGGAGGGTCCTTTTTTTGCTAACACAATGAGGCCAGCACTTTGTTTGTTTTGGTGGAGTCTTTGTTTGCCCAGGGAGCCCAGCATGTATAGGGGGAGGAGGGGCGGAGAGGCTGCTTTTGTCTGCTGTTCTGCAGCCTGTTGCTCAGGGGAGGGGGCAGCCTGTTGCTGGCAGGCGGGGAGGAGGGAGGCGTGCAGGATGTGAGGCCGCGGGGGGGGGGGGGGGGGCAGCGGGCGTGGGGAGGCACTTTTCCTCTGCCCGGCAGCTCTGCGGGATCCCTGTCCCTGTGGCCAGCTGCTGCAGGCAGAGGCCAGTTGGAGCCGGCCGAAGAGGAGGAGAAGGTGGATTATAGGACCCAGGTGAGCGAGCCCCGGGGACGCTGCTGCGCTCCGGGAGCCTGGCATGTATAGAGGGGAGGAGGGGCAGAGAGGCTGCTTTTGTCTGTTCGGCAGCCTGTTGCTCAGGGGAGGGGGCAGCCTGTTGCTGGCAGGAGGGTGGGGGGGGGGGCAGTGGGCGTGGGGAGGCACTTTTCCTCTGCCCGGCAGCTCTGCGGGACCCCAGTCAGAGCCGGCCCGAGGAGGAGGAGGATCCTAGGACCCAGGTGAGCGAGCCCCGGGAATGCTGCTGCGCATGTGCGGGAGTTGCCTCACCCCGTTCGTATCTAGGGATCCGACGTAAGTCGGATCCACGTAAGTCGGGGACTGCCTGTACCTTAAAATCAATCTTCTAATTCTAACCATTGAAGTATTGTGAAGAATCTTTTCAAGAGGAAACAATGCTCACAGTTTCCATTTTATCAGATATGGGTGTATGAAGTTGTACCACATCAATACTCTCAATAAATCAAAACATTTATTTTAAATATTTTAAATGTACATTTCCAAATTATTACCACCAGAATGATGAAATTTAGGATGTATCTTTCCTTGACAATTATCAGGGCAGGACTTTTCCCCTATAATTTTCATCCAGATACTTTACTTTGTATTGTTTTGTTTCCATCTTCCCAACCCTTTTGTCGATGTTCCTCTTCTCAAATCTCACCCTCTGACTTTTCTTTCAGGTTCCTGGGGCATCCCAGAAGATCAGGATGAGAACCAGAAAGTATACTAATAACAATACTTTAAAAAAATGAAACATGCCAATGTTACTTTCCCAGGGAAAATTTCCTGGCCCATAAA
This sequence comes from Pelodiscus sinensis, assembly GCF_049634645.1. Lineage (NCBI taxonomy): Eukaryota > Metazoa > Chordata > Testudines > Trionychidae > Pelodiscus > Pelodiscus sinensis. The sequence continues at coordinate 36,423,753 of NC_134718.1, read as the reverse complement.
CAAATTTTAAAACAAATGATTCAATATTTAGATTGGTAGAATTACTCTTGGAGTTGTTATCCATGAACTTAGACTTCACATTTTGAGTGGCTGTTTTAAGAAGAAAAACAACAGGAAACTTGACATATGAATTATTGGAATTTGCAAGCCACGTACATAGCAGAAAAGATAATCATTGAATGAGCTCTGCTATCTGCACAAATACTTTTCTCTCTAAACTGTCTAAGCACTCTTGAAATATGGTTGACATTAATAAATATATCTCTTAACTTGTTTAAAAACAGAAGAAAGCTTTTGGTGTTACATAACTGACAAGATTAGTGTTCAAGTTAGGAAGAATACAAATGCTGTGCAAGGTCAGAAGAATTTATTTCTATTTTCTACATCAGGAGTGGGTAATAACTGGCCGTGGGCCTGACATGGTTTGCCAGGGTTAGCCCTGGCAGGTCACCAGCACTTTATTTACCTGTGCATACTCAAGTACATCCAGTTGCAGCTCCCGTTGGCTGCAGATTACCATTCCTGGCACATGGTAATTGTAGGAAGCAGCACAGACTGGGACATTGCTTCCCCCAGTTGCCATTCCCATCCTCCTCGATCTGTCTACTGCCTTTGATAGTCCAGAGGTTCAGTTTCTTTTTGCTTTCCTCTTTTTCTATGTTTTGCCCCTACCTGTCTTGTTGATTGCTTTTTCAACCTTAGCCATGATAAACATAAGAACATAAGAACGGCCGTACTGGGTCAGACCAAAGGCCCATCTAGCCCAGTATCCTGTCTGCCGACAGTGGCCAATACCAGATGCCCCAGAGGGAGGGAACACAATAGGTAATCATCATAGTATCCCTCTCCTGTCATCCATTTCCAGACAAACAGAGGCTGGGGCACCATTCCTACCCATCCTGGCCATTGATGGACATCACCTCCATGTATCTATCTAGCTCTTTTTTGAACCCTGTTAAAGTTGTAGTCTTCACAACATCCTCTGGCATGGAGTTCCACAGATTGACTGTGCACTGAGTGCAGAAAAACTTCCTTTTGTTTGTTTTAAATCTGCTGCCTATTAATTTCATTTGGTGGGAATAAATAAATAACTTTTCCTTATTCACATTTCAATAACAGTCATGATTTTATAGACCTCTATCATATCCCCCCTTAATCTCCTCTTTTCTAAGATGAAAAGTCCAAGTCTTTTTAATCTCCCTTCATATGTGACTCATTTCAAACCCTTTTCTGGATCCAATTCCTCCTTATTCACCTTGTTTGGTGTTCTTAGAAGTCTATCCTTTGTCTCTTCTACACTCATCTCCACATCTAGAGCTGGACAAACATATTTTAAATAATAAAAGGAAAATATTTGACAGAAAATTTTATGGAAAACTCTCACACATTTTAAGAAGCTCTAATATTGAGTTCATTGCCATGGTCTCTAACATCACTTTTTTATTGATGAGATTTAATTCTGTCTCTACACATCTAATATCTTTCCATCTGTTTGGAGTCCCATCTCTTAACTGTCACTATTTTTCTGTTACTGTTCAGAAACCTTTTTGTTTCTCTCTCTCTTCATCAGAATAGACAAATTCACTATCCGGCCATTCAACCAGATTTGCAACACTAGCATCTTCTTTTCCTTCTCTTCTTGAATCCAGGCTGTCACAAGAAAAAAAACAACAGACCGCCCCCCCCCCCAAAAAACCCCCCCAAAACCATTGGAAATGCATTTATCACTGATTTGGTAGGTTCATATGTGCATCTTTAAAATGCACAGTTAATAGCAAAACAAATTGTGTATGATCTCAATCCTTAAATTCAAAGAAGTACATCATGTAGAAACAAAGAAAACCGAAGACTCAAAACCCAATAAAAATCATCTCACTCTAAATTTGGATCAGCTGATTGAATAAAATTGTATTTTGACATCTGTATATTTCAAGATCAATTAAATACACCCATTTTGCCACCCCTTGAGAATTACTGCCTGCTTATAGATCATACCTCAGTAACATGGTAATTGCTCTATTCCTGTTTATCAAAATCTCAAGAAAATGAGACCATTTGCATACTTAAGCTTTAATCAACAATAGTTGGCAGAATGCAAAGTAATAAACACCTTCTAGACATGGAATAAATTCGGTCTTATTTACAAAATAACACAGTGGGGATTATTTATTGCTGTGTTATTTAAGGTAATCTTGATTGTTGCTATTAAAATACAAGTTGTAATCAACTGGGTACATTTTAAAATATGTGGCATTAACATACAAAAAAATTGGACCTTCCTGTGTTAATAGAAGTAGTTAGTTGTTAATTAGAATTTCCAATTACTGGAAGTTTTAACTGTATGTAGCTAGTGGATATGTTTGAAATATTGAGAGTTTCTTACTAGGGGTTGGAATACTTTGCAAAGTCTTAGGAGTCACATAGTTCAGAAAAAAAAGAACTTGCTCTCAAAAGGAACTGATCCTTCCTTGCTATTGTCATCATACTCTTGTGCCAAAAAATAACAAAATAGAATTAAAATGTTTCCAATATTTCTCACTTCCATCCCAACAAATAAAGTCTCAATCAAGGTCTCAATCCTACAAATAATTATTCATGTACTTAATCTCTAAAATCGTGAGCAGTTTCCTTGATATAATGGATATTATCCATCAGTTCAAGACAGTTTTCAGAACTGTATTTGCATTATCCAACACCCTAAAATTACCTAAGGCTTTGCTACCTGCAAAGATAACCAGAGCCTCAAAGATTCCATATTCTAGCATTACAGGAGCCTACTGCTGACTCCCTTTTTGCAGTGCTTTCAGACTCAATTAGCTTGTGATAGGCTATGAAAATTATCCCAAGGAGTTGGACTGTGTAGTTTTAAAACTTACTAAGGGCAATAAAAGTGTGCCAAAAGTTAACTTTCGGTGTTGGGCTAAATGATTTACCCTCTCTCAGTGTGGGTGTTTTTTAAATCAGCTGTAACAATGCTAACCCTTTCTCGATGGTTCAGCACACTGTTTAATAGAAAGTTTCCCCAGTCATTTGCATGAATCACACTCAGTTAAACTTGCTTAATTTCATTCTGGTATAGATAATTTTTTATTAGCTCCATTCAATGGATTTCTATTGAACTATGCTATCTAAAACAGCTGAGGATCTAGTCCATTATACCATTTGATTATCTGCACTCTGCTGAGATAACCAGACTATATTATGCAGGCCTCAGTAACTATAGGCTAAATTCAACATTTTCCAAGCAATGCTAGGAGGGCTGTCAGTTCACATGAATTAACTGAAGTTATGAACACAAAACAAATTAACTAGATTAAAAACAGTAATGACTAATTACATTCTTAATCATACTATTAAACAATAGAATACCAATTTAAACTTCCTATACATATTTTTGAATTGTTCTATATTTTCAAATATATTGATTTCAATTACAATACAGAATACAAAGTTTACAGAGCTCATTTTATATTATTTTTCATTACTAATATTTGCATTGTAAAATGATAAAAGAAATAGAATTTTTCAATTCACATTATAAAGTGTACCTCTTGTTCAGCCTAATGGTAAGGCAAATATGTTTGTTTATATTTACAGGAGATAAATTTACAGTGTTACCTAGATTTGTTGTAGCCAGAATTCCAAGGTATTTACATGTCAGGTATGATAACATTTAGGTTACATCTACACTTCAGGCTTCTCGCACAAGAACTTTTTGTGGAAGAAATCTTCCACAAAAAGTTCTTGTGCAAGAGCGCATTCAGACTGCCATGTGCTTTTGTGCAAGAGATGTACTTTTGCACAAGAGAGCATCCACACTGCCATGAATGCTCTTGTGCAAGAAAGCTCTGATGACCATTCACAGAATGGCCATCAGAGAACCTGTGCTTTTTCCAATAGGGGTTTCTTGCATGAGAAACCCATTACCCATCCACACATGCCTTTTTGAGCAAGAGCTCTTGTGCAAAAAGGCTTATTCCTCATAGAAAGAGGAATAACTCTTGCGCAAGAAGCCCTGTCTTCTGACGATCTACTGTACTTTTTCTTGCACAAAAACATGCTTGTAATGTGGACACTCCACGAGTTTTTGGGCAAAAACATTTGTTTTTGCACAAAATCTCGTTAGTGTAGACATAGCCTTATATGCCCTATCACAATTTGACTTATGGGTTCTAAAGCTTCACATTGTTTTGTTTTTGGGTGCAGTTATATACATTTTTTTACATTTGAAAGTTATACTGTCATGATAAAGAGATTGTATTATAGTACTTGAATGAAAGTGAGCACTGTATATTTTGTATTCTGTGTTATTAAAATCAATATATTTGAAAAATGTAGAAAATATGTGTCACTAGTTCAAATAGAAGTCCAGTCATTAGTGACTGAAATGTATTACACAACTGAAAAGTTATAATACAGTAAAATTCCGGTGGTCTGGCATCCAGTGGTCCAGTACGCCTGATGGTCCGGCACCAAACTGCAACCTGGAAGTGCTCCGGCAGCTGCTTCAAGTTGTTAGTGTAATGGATTAACTGCGGCTGGATCCACAGCGGACAGGCTGTCAATCTATCTTTCCTCTTAACTGCCTGGAGGAGGGGGGGCAGGGGAAGGTAGGGGTCGGTGGGGGAGGGGGTGTGCCAAACCCTCCCTCCTGCTGCAGGGAGGCAGAGCCTGCGAGCGGTGGAAGGGGAGAGGCGGCGACAGGCAGGCAGCCGCATTCAGGACGTTCTAATCAGTTACACTTACTCCGGCTGGATCCACAGCCGACAGGCTGTTAATCTACCTTTCCTCTCTACTGCCTGGAGGGGGGGAGGGCGGTGGGAACGGGTAGATCCACAGGTGACAGGCTGCTGCTGAAACTCACAAGAGATCATCTCCCCTCCCTGTCCCTGCTGCTTTTACCAGTAGACCGATAGTCCAGGATCAAAAGATCAAGTGAGTGAGCTCTGCCTCCCTGCAGCAGGAGGGAGGGTTTGGCACACCCCCTCCCCCACCGACCCCTACCTTCCCCTGCCCCCCTCCTCCAGGCAATAGAGAGGAAAGGTAGATTAACAGCCTGTCTGCTGTGGATCCAGCCGGAGTTAAGTGTAACTGATTAGAACGTCCTGAATGCGGCTGCTTTGGCACACCACTGCCCCCTCCCCCGCTTCCCCTCCGACGAGACCCGCCCCAGCCAGAGTACCTCCTGATAGTCCGGCATTTCTGATAATCAGGCACCACCTGGGTCCCAAGGGTGCCGGATTATCGGAAGTCTACTGTACATATGAAACAATGAGTTGTTAGTGTCAGCAATTCTCATAATGGGCAGATACAACTGGCCTCCTTTTTGGCCGTATCAGCAACCAGGCAAAGGAACCAAAGGACCCAGTAACTGAATTGTTCTCACACTTTCAGAAGTGGTATCTCATGGTCTGAGTTGAGACTAGTGAATCAAGATAGGAGAGTTTGCATAAGCAGTGCCTCCACTGCCTGGTGGATAAGTACAAGCCCTTTTGTATCCAGGGCTTTCATACTGACAGCCTACGAGAACAATAAATTCAATGACATGTTTAAATAACATTCATTATTCTTTGCCACACTCCTGATCAGAAGGCAGGCTAAAGTTATGAATTAATATATTTTGGTTTGATAGAAATCTGAAATGTTACAAAAATGCCAAAGCAGCATTTTATTTTGTGCTATGTTTTTCTTTCAGAATAGATTTTAATCCTCACAGATTGCCTTTGACTTCTACAAAAGGAGGACAGGCCTCTACGTGCCACATACGTAATCAGAAGTAGCTGTGCAAAGGCTTACACTGAAGTATTCTGTACCTGCAGGTTTAACAAAATCGCACCAGTTCTCATGGCCTCACTGAGTTCAAGACTGTACATCAGCTGGGGAAAGCGGGGAGGGCTCTGATTGTTTGGAGGAAGTACCTCAATGTAAACAGTAGTGATGGAGCTCCTGCAACGACAGAAAAAGAACAGAAACCAGGTCAAAATCAACAGTATGGCAACATAACCTACAATTTCGATATCTGTAGATTGTCCTCCCTATTCTGTAGATCACACAACTTCTCTCTCCTCCTCCGAGGCACTCCTCTTTCTGCACTGTCTCAGAAGTGACTTGCATTCCCATCTCAAGATAACAACATTTTAAATATTTTAAAAGGAACTAACTTGGTAAAAGTTTTGCAAAATTGACCCTCCCCACCAAACCCATAAGTCATATGTCTTTTCTGACACTATCATCTTCTGATACTGTAACGCATGCTCCACCCTTGGGGGAAAATTGATGAAAGTCAGCACTGTCTCTTGTGGGAAAGAAGACAGGAATGGTTGACAGAGCTCCCTTTTTGTTTGGTTAAAACTGTGTCAAGTCTTTGGTACGTTCAAGAGGATGTAGTTATCAGAGAAGCAGGGAAACAAAGTAATTGAGAAAGAACTGAGGATGAGCTACGCATGGCAAAGTTCTCAAAAGAGTACAGAATAGAGCAGTAAGGGTATGTCTACACTGCCACCCTAGTTCGAACTAGGGCGGCTAATGTAGGCATTCGAAGTTGCAAATGAAGCCCGGGATTTAAATATCCCGGGCTTCATTTGCATCTTGCTGGGCGCCGCCATTTTTAAATTCCGTTAGTGCGGACTCTGTGCCCGTGGCTACACGCGGCACGGAGTAGGTAGTTCGAATTAGGCTCTCTAATTCTAACTACCGTTACTTCTCGTGGAACGAGCTCCCTAAGAGCTCAACTTCCCTACAATTCATGCCTCTAGGAAAGTTTATTTTGTCCTAACACAGGCTAAAAGAGATAGTGTCATCGGCCTGGGAATCAGGGTGAGTACAAAAAATAACATAGTTAGCACATTGAGGCTACATCTAGACTACATCCCTCTGTCGGCAGAGGGATGTAAATAAAGCACTTCAAAAGTGCAAATGAAGCTGGGATTTAAATATCCCGCACTTTATTTGCATAATCATGTAATGGCACTGTTTCGAAAAAGCACTATTTCAAAATTGAAACCGCAGTCTAGATGCAGTTCTTTTGAAAACAGGGTGCTTTTTTGAAAGAGCGCCATTACATGATTATGCAAATGAAGCACAGGATTTTTAAATCCTGGCTTCATTTGCACTTTTGAAGTGCTTCATTTATATCCCTCTGCAGACAGGGGATGTAGTTTAGACACACCCTGACTGATCATTGCAGAGATAAAAAGACAGAAGCTACTGATTTAAATACATATGTAAAAAGGAAACATTTTCTTCTACCTACCATGAGAGAAAGGTTGGGAGATATGGCGGATGGCAAATATTTTTCAATTCTGTATTTTTCAGCAGAGTTCTGGCAGAAAAACAGTTCATATGTTCATGCACATTCAACCTACCACTTTTAGTTGAGAAGTTTGGGGTGTGTTCACCACCTGAGGAGTTTCATAAAAAAACACTTTTTGACAGACTAGAGGGAGCTACAGTTGACACAGATGATGTTTTGATCAGGGGAAAATAACAGAAAAGTGTGACCAGAGGCTTTTGAACAACTCTGGAAAGAGCAAAAGGTGCTGCGTTAAAGCTGAACACACATAACTATAACTACCATATAATGCAAATATACCCATGGGGGAACTCAATACTGGTCCCAGATGAGGGATTTTGCCAGACCAGGGGAGGTCATTTCTGCCGCCACACAATGCACTGCACTGGGCTCCCACTTCCCCCCTACTCTTTGCAGTGCTCCAGGCTCCCAGCCCCTCATGACCCATGCAGCATGCCAGGACTTTCTGATCCTGGAACACACGTGGTCCAGACCAGAGAGTCCCAGTTTACAGAGGTGTAACCTGTACCTCAGATGTGCAGGCAGAGCACAGTAAGACAGAGGCCATATTCAGATAAGGAACAGATAAAGAAGAAATACAAAGATCCATTGGAATGGCGAACTGGGAAATTTGTGCCTTTCCTAGCTGTCCAAACCAGCAACCTGAGAGCACCACTATGTAAAATTGTCCAATGAACATGAGACGCAAATCTTAATACAATGTTTGAAAAAATGAAGGAGTTAACTAAAGCAGTCCCAGTTCTTACCATGAAGGGTATTAGTACATTTTTTATACAGCGGAATGGTCAACATTGGACACCAGTAGCTTGTGTGTCAATGGCATTATCAAAATCAGCAAAATCTGATATATGCTGAAATAAAGGAGGAGGCTTTTACTTTAGTCCTTGGGTATAAAATACTTCAAGTCTATTTTGATCCATGGCCAAGGAAGCTGTAGGATAAATGACCCAAATTCAGCCGTTAGGGCATATTAGTGGATGATGTTTGTGGTTTTGTGTGTTTGCATATAGATTATTAAAAACTTAACAGTGTAACCAAATGGTTCCTGTCTATGCAGTATTCTTCTGTCTTTGAAGTGTATTCCAAATAATCTTACAATGGTAGAAGACAAATACCTTGTATTAAATCTGTATAACCAATTACCAGTGATGCCAGGGAAATAGGTCTATTTGGAAGTCTCTAAGATTGCCTATTGTTCACCCAGGAAAACCATTGGATCCTGATTCTTTTTATTTCACATCTGCTTGATGATCAGTGAAAGCTTTCAGCCATAGATTGGGATCTCCAAGTTTGCTTGTATTCAACCTGAAACAAGCACATTGGACTGTAACCTGTGGACTAACTCATTAGGAACTCTTTGCTTGTACAAAGCTCAGCAACTCTTACTATGAATGTGGAAGGAACTTAGAGAGGTCATCAAGTTCAGTCCCCTGCACTCCTGGCAGAACCAAGCACCAATTAGACTATCCCAAACAAGTGTTTGTCTAATTTACTTAAAAATCGCCTATGAAGGAGACTGCAAAACCTTCCTAGGCAATTTATTCCAGTGCTTACCACTCTGACAGGAAGTTTTTCCTAATGTCCAATCTAAACCTCTCTTGATGCAACTTAGGCCCATTGCTTCTTTTCTTATTATCAAAGGCTAAGGAGAATAAATTTTTCTCCTCCTCCTAGTAATCTTTTAGGGTATGTCTACACTACCACCCTAGTTCGAACTAGGGTGGTTAATGTAGTCATACGAACTTGCAAATGAAGCCTGGGATTTGAATTTCCCAGGCTTCATTTGCATGTTGCCGGGCTCCGCCATTTTAAAATGTCCACTAGTGCGGACTCCATGCCCACGGCTACACACGGCATGAACTAGATAGTTCGGACTAGGCTTCCTATTCCGAACTATCTGTACACCTCGTGGAACTATCTAGTTCGTGCCGCGTGTAGCCACGGGCACGGAGTCCGCACTAGCGGACATTTAAAAATGGCGGCGCCCGGCAACATGCAAATGAAGCCCGGGAAATTCAAATCCCAGGCTTCATTTGCAAGTTTGTATGACTACATTAACCACCCTAGTTTGAACTAGGGTGGTATTGTAGACATACCCTTAGATACTTGAAAGCTCTTGTCATGGTCTCTCTCAGTCTTCTCTTTTCCAAACTAAACAAAACAAATTCCTTCAATCTTCCCTCATAGGTCATGTTTTCTAGACCATTAATCATTGTTGTTGCTCTTCTCTGCACTTTTCCCAATTTATCCACATCTTTCCTAATGTGACATGCCAGAATTGCATGCTGTACTCTAGCTGAGTCCTGATCATCACAGGGTAGAGCGAAAGAATTACTTCTCATGTCTTGCTTACAATACTCCTGAGAAAGCATCCCAAAAGGATGTTTACTTTTTTTGTAACAGCCTCATACTATTAACTCTCATTGGGTATGTCTACACTACAGAGTTAGTTCGAACTAACGGACGTTAGTTCGAACTAACTTTAATAGGCGCTACACTAGCGCTCCGCTAGTTCGAATTTAATTCGAACTAGCGGAGCGCTTAGTTCGAACTAGGTAAACCTCATTTTACGAGGATTAAGCCTAGTTCGAACTAGCTAGTTTGAATTAAGGGCTGTGTAGACCCTTAATTCGAACTAGTGGGAGGCTAGCCCTCCCCAGCTTTCCCTGGTGGCCACTCTGGCCAACACCAGGGAAACTCTATGCCCCCCTCCTGGCCCCGGACTCCTTAAAGGGACACAGGCTGGCTACAGTGCCCGTGCCAGGTGCAAGCCTGCCAGCACCCAGCTAGCAGACCCTGCACCTGGCATGGCTCGAGCCACCCACCCGACGCCCCCCAGCCCTCCCCCTCTTCCCGGGACCAGGCTGGCGGTTCCCGGGAGCTTGCCCAGGACCGCAAGAGGCGAGCATCCACCTGGGCTAGTGCGGACATCGTGGACCTCGTCCACGATCTCCGCACTAGGCACAAGAAGGTGGCCATCTAGGGCAGAAGAGCTGCCAGCCTGGCCACCCAGGAGCAGGTGTGCATGAAAATCAAGGTGGTCCACTGAGACCCCCGACCCTGAGCCCTGAACTTACAATGGCCGTCCTGGGTCAGACCAAAGGTCCATCTAGCCCAGTAGCCTGTCTGCCGACAGCGGCCAACCCTAGGGACCCTGGAGGGGATGGACCGGAGAAAGTGACCAAGCCATTTGTCTCGTGCCATCCCTCTCCGGCCTTCCACAAACTTTGGACAGGGACACCACTCCTACCCCCTGGCTAATACCACTCCATGGACCCAACCTCCATGACTTGATCTCACTTCCCTTTAAACTCTGTTCTAGTTCTAGCCTTCACAGCCTCCTGCAGCAAGGAGTTCCACAGGTTGATTATTTGCTTTGTGAAGAAGAACTTTCTGTTACTAGTTTGAAGCCTGCTACCCATTCCTTTCCTTTGGTGTCCTCTAGTCCTTCTTTATGGGAACTAATGAAGGACTTTTCTGTATGTACCCTCTCCACCCAACTCCTGCTTTTAGAGACCTCTATCCTGTCCCCCCTCCGTTTCCTCTTTTCTAAGCTGAGAAGTCCCAGTCTATTTAGCCTCTCTTCATATGGGACCTGTTCCCAACCCCTGATTATTTTAGTTGCCCTGCCCTCTCCCAGCCTCTCTCTTCCCCTCTCCCACCTCCTTTTCCCCGTCTCCCCCAGTTTTGTTCAATAAAGACAGATTCCATTTTTGAACACAATTGTCCTTTATTTTGTACATCAAGAAAAGGGGCTAGAGAAGGGTAAGTGGAAGGAGGTGAGGGAGGAATGGGGCACGAGCCCCCGATGGGGAGGACTGGGCTGGATCTGCGGGCTTCTGGGGGTGGAACCTCTCCTGTAGCCCCCCAACTGCCTCCTCTCCCCAGATGGCAGGCTGTGGCAAGTGCAGCCGAGCTGATGGCCAAGTGGTGTGATGTGCCCACTGTGGGCACTCCGGGCACTCCAAAGCAGGACTGGTTTTCAAGCGGGGCACCCCTGAGAACTATCTGTCCGGGGTGGGGGTCGGGACCCTTTAAGCACAGCCCTCGGCTAGCCTGAGACAGCATCTCCACGCTCTAAGTCCTCCTCTGATGCCCTGCCGGCACTGCTTCCGGCCATCCTTAAGCCCTGTTCAGGGTCCACTTAATGTGGACATGCTAGTTTAAAATAGCAAAACGCTAATTCGAACTAGTTTTTAGTTCTAGACGCGTTTGTTCGAATTAGCTTAGTTCGAATTAACTAATTCGAACTAAGTTAGTTTGAAATAGCGCTGTAGTGTAGACGTACCCATTTAGACTTAGTCCACTACGATCCCCTAGTTTCCTTTCTGCAATACTTCTTCATAGGCAGTATTTCCCATTTTGTATATGTGAAACTGATTGTTCCTTCCTAAGCTGAACACTTCACATTTGTCCTTATTGAATTTCACCCTATTTATCTCTGACTATTTCTCTAGATTGACGAGATCCTTTTGAGTTATAATCCTATCCTCCAAAACACTTGCAACTTCTGCCATCATGGTATAATCCACACACTTTATAAATATATCTGAATGCCATTATCTAAATCGTTGATGAAGATACGGAACAGAACCAGACCAGAACTAATCCTCACAGGACCCCACCCATTATGCCCTTCCAGCATGACTGTGAACCATTGATAACTACACTCTGGGAATGGTTATCCAGCAAGTTATTCAGCCACCTTCCATTAGCTCCATCTAGTTTCCATTTCCCTTTTTGTTAACAAGAAGGTCATGCAAGACTGTATTAAATGCCTTACTGAAATCTAGATATACCATATCTACTGCTTCCCCCATCTACACTAGCTTTGTTACCCTGTCAAAGAAAGGTATCAACTATGATTTATTCTTGACAAATCCATGCTGACTATTTCTTATCACCTTATAAAGGTTCTCTTTCAAGCACCTTTGGCTCAGAACAATTACTGACCACCACACTGCCCATACAGGGGGCAATGAAAATTTGCACCATTCCCCAAGTGGCACTGGAGACAGTAGACTTAATTTCTGTTTTCTCTCTGCACTACCATCTCAGTACTGGCAGCACAGGGACTGTTGTTGAGAAGGGTCCCTCAGTAGTTACACAATGAAGAGGGAGCTCCTGTTTCTTCTCTCTCAGGTCTCCCTGGCTATGCAGAATTTGTTCATTATCCAGGCCCGTGTGCACCCACTGGACACTAGTGCTGTTTAAACAGTACTAGTAACAGTAAGTATAAGAACAAAGAGAACTGTATGCATGTTAGTTGACTGGTTTCTGAGGACATATTGCATCGCTATAGAGTAGATACTCTTGAAAGAGAAAATGCATTTACATTCATTATGTGTTCCAAGAATGTTATGATGGATGTTACTTCCTGATTTGGGCAGGTAGATGTACTTGATCTGGTGGATTGCTTTCATCATTAACTGTAATGATCCTAAGAAGAACTGGAAAAAGGAAAGGAAACTTGAAAGTCTGCTCTAAAATTGCTCATATATCACAAATTCCTTTCCTTTTTGTCAATACACTGAAAATTGCTCATGGATGACTCCTTTACCATTACATAAATAACTAGGAGCTAATGTAATTAAGCATGAAACATTTGTCCTTGATTGATATAATTGATATTGTCCTTATACCATGTTACTGACTCTCGCTAATAATGGCTAACTTAAAATATTGAGCACAGTATCTTACCATATGGTGATAATGAATTACAAACCATTAATTTGAAGTGTTAATCAAAAGTAAGACATGGAATTGAGCTAATTTTACATTTGGATTCACAAAGCAGAACCCATTCATTTGTTACTTTGACAATGAGATTTTTTTCTTGTCTAAATTACTATTTCACATTTCTTTATTTCTTACTGAAGTCTTATGAAACCTAATTAAAAGGCTACTTTATTTTTACTTTTTTCCCAGAAAAAAGGTCACATTTGAGAGAAAATCCATCTGTATTCCCCCTTTCTAAGTATAGGGGATAGGTCTCAAATTTCTATCACTAATCCTTCCAGGGAAGAAATTTTGTATGTAGAACGATTGTACCTTACTGAACTAGATCATTTTTCAGTTAAACAAACAGTTATATATCTAGCTTGAAATCCTGAACCAATGTAGCCAGCCTTTAGCTGCGAAATGTCATCAGCTACAGATAAGTTAAAAAAAACCCAAAAAACCCAAAACCCAATAAACTTGAGTTTATAAAACACTCACCATTAAAAAGCCAATATTTGACTGCAATTACTACACAGAGTTACGTGAAAAAGCTTCAGTAATTCCCTGTACTTTGAATAGGAAACATAGTAACTGGGCAAATAAATTTTTGAGTGAATGAAATGTAATTTTAGTTTTCTACCCTTCCAGAAAAATATAAGTTACACAACACTTATCTCATTTTGTGCTATTGATAGCTTAAAAATAAACCAAACTAAGCATATGAGCATTATTAATAACAGATGTTTTTAGATCTTTACTTGAGTTCTAGTGTCCCTCTTCATTAATTTGCTTTATAAAGGTGAAATGACAAAAACAAGATCTAGTCCAGAGCTAATTTCAAGGTCTGTCTAAATTGATTCCCTCAAGCTTTCTGGGAAACAAAACAAAACAACAACAACAAAAATGAAAAAGAACAAAAAAAGTGGGGGGCATAGAGTTCTGTCTGGTAGTAATTTTTCCTAGGAATGGAAGCTTCAGTTTGTCAGGGATTTATACATGCATACAACAATGTGAGTGTTACATCAGTGCTAACGAAGTCTAATTTAATCAGAGCAGATGTGGTCCACTTCTAGCAGTTGATAAGAAGGTAAGAAAACCTAAAGGGGAAAATTATTTGTTGTAATTATCTAAACATTCCCAATCTCTATTCAGACCAATTATGATAGTGTCAAGTTTATATATGAATTCCAGCTCTGAAGTTTCACACTGCAGTCTGTTTTTGAAGGTTTTTTGCTCAAAGTGACTTTCAAATCTGTTACTCTCCAGGGAGGTTAAAGTGATCTCCTATGGATTTTTGTATGTTTTTGTATGTACTACTATGTTTTATTTGTGTCTATTTATTTTTTTGTGCAGAGACAGTCAAGTTTGGCCAATGTACATGGCAGAGGGGCATTTCTGGCATATGATGGCATATATCACATGATGTGCAGGTGAATGAGTCCCTGATGGTATGGATGATGTGGTTAAGTCCTAAGATGGTGTCAAAAGGGTAGATACATAGACAGAGTTCACAATGGGGTTTGTTTCAGGGATAGGTTCCTGGATTCGTGTTTCTGTTGTGGTGTGTGGTGTTGGTGGTATGTATTTGGTGGAACCAATCCCTGCAACAAACTCCTTGGCAAATGCTGTCCCTTTTCCTCAAATAAAATAATAAATAATGACCCGTATATGTGTTAGAATTCAAGCTTCCTCCAAATGGTAGAAATCCCTAATAAGATCATATGCATGTTCCACAGATCAATCTGTTGTATTCATGGGCAAAAATTAAGGTGATACAATGTTTCAGATCTAGGATGCCTCTGCAAGAACCTCAGGGAGTGAGCTATATATCTGAACTGAAATTTCTTTATAGAACACATTTTTAGATGCCAGGATTTCTTTCTTTCCCCCAAATATTTCAGATTTATGAAATTTCCCCTTAAATCAATTTGAAGAGATTTAAATGTCATTATTTATCTCCTCAAAGTTGTAAAAACAGCAAGATCCCATCTGTATGTAGGTCAGCTTTGTGGTGCATCTCACATACAACATGCACTGCACTTTGCATGTTGTCACATTTTCTCTGAGCAAAGGATTCCATGACAAAAGTCAGTAACACGAGTGTAAGTGAGCATTATTAGCGGATTTTTTAACACGCAAACAAGCAAAATCTATTGCCTTTATTCAGACTAATTCTCTGATATCAGTATATGGGATCTGAGAATTGTGTTGTTGCATCTTAATATGAATTAAGATATTTAAGAGTTAGATTAAGCCAAGTGAATAATTTCCAGACTCTTTCTTCTGTTGTCATCTGTCTGTCATCATTAAACCTTATTTAATCTCTGACTTGTAATTTTGGGTGGTTCACATAAGATGTCTGAAGAGACCTGATTTATAGAAAGTTCTGAACATCCACTCTCTGTAAGTCATAAGAACATAAGAATGGCCGTATTGGGTCAGACCAAAGGTCCATCTAGCCCAGTAGCCAGTCTGCCGACAGTGGCCAGCACCTGGTGTCCCAGAGAGAGTGGACCGAAGACAATGATCAAGCGATTTGTCTCCTGCCATCCATCCTTCCCCAGCCTTCCACAAACAGAGGCCAGGGACACCATTTCTATCCCCTGGCTAATAGTCTTTTATGGACCTAACCTCCATGAAATTATCTAGCTTCTCTTTAAACTCTGTTATAGTCCTAGCCTTCACAGCCTCCTCTGGCAAGGAGTTCCACAGGTTGACTACACGCTGTGTGAAGAAGAACTTTCTTTTATTAGTTTTAAACCTGCTCCCCATTAATTTCATTTGGTGTCCTCTAGTTCTTCTTGAAGTCAGTCTTCTTGAATGCATCTCATGTAGGACACTGAGGCATCCCAAATCACTGGTCACTTATGGGGAAAAAAAAAACAAAATAGACCAATGGAACTACAAGATGTGAGATCTTCTTTTGCTTTTGGCAAATCTTGTAATAAGCAGCCTCTATCATAGAAGAAATGAATTCATTCCCCAGTGGGATACCAGCAGGTAACTATATATATAAGTATATCTTATTTCACCGGTTAATAATTTTTAAAAAGTTTGGTAAGGGGTTTATTATTAGTAAAATCAATGCTGTAGGGAATGGAAACTCTATCTTGGACCAAGGAATAATGGCACCATGGATATGAAGAGAGCAAGCCTTTGAGTCAAATGCATCAAATATTTAACAACAACCTTAAAGATCTTCCTGATCCATGTCAATAGAGAAACATCTGAGAATGAACTTCAATAGCTGCTTGGAATACAAACACATGGGGCAATAGAAGAGTGTAACACGTGATAAGATGGAAGGGAAGATAAAATGTAACCATTAGCTCACATGATTACACAGCTTAGTTTGTATAAAGACCAAGAGCCCAGCAGGACCACAGATGTTCTAGGTCCAGAGAGTCCAGGTGGAGGGCTGGTGGATGGGAACCCTGCAGGCCACCAGGGCAGCGAGCTACCAGCAGCAAGCTCAGAAGGTCTGGGAAACCCAGTGGAACCAGCAGGGCAGTGGGACTGGGAACAGGCTCCCACTGGCATCTGGACCAAGGCGAGGGAGGACTAGAAATGATCTCCCCTGGTCAGGCAAAATCCCTTATCCGGGACCGATGCGGTCCCGAGTGTGCCACACCAGGGAGATCCAACCTGTATATAGTCTTCTGTAATAAACAAATAAACAGTGTTTCAGCTCAACCTAGCCATTATAGTTTGCTGATTTCTTGCAGACTAAACAACAGATGTTGGCCTTGGGAGTTAGGGGAGAGGCATTTGGGTAAATTCACATGATATCTTACTGTTACATAAACTACTCCATTTGTGAATATGAAAAATATTACTGGCTTACTGGCACTGTTCATCTCAATCATTGTTATACATTTCTCTCCACATTAGTGAAGTGCCATCATTTTTGCTTATTTTTGGTACATAATAATGAAGAACATAAGAAGCAGGGAAGTGGGAGCAGATAGCTTTATTTGAGGGAACACAAGAACCCTGTGCCAACTACAGGCAACACACAAACTGCTCTGATCTCGCAGTAGCCTGAGATTAGATGTTAAGTGACTGTTGGTGTGAATTTAGGTTTTAGCGGAGCGTACTTTATTATTGACACAGCTTGCAATTTATGTGACAAAATAAGGCAAGTCCTGATGAATATGAATACTTTGCTCACCTGGACAGAAATCAGTTGTCAGCTGAGGGATTGTTCTGAAGATACTATTATTAATCATTTCTGTACAATAGCAAATGATGTGCTGTACAATCAACATCTATCTTCCTTTCTCTAACTTAATTTCTCATACAAACAAGGACAAATAAAATTGAATAGATAATAATTTAATTTTTACAAGGAGATAATTCAAGGGGAATGAAATAATGAAAGGTGTGAATTGGAGGGAATACGTAAATAAGTAAAAAATGCAAGTATTAAGTACTAATTTAGAAATTAGTCTATCAAAAGAAAAGTTGAAGTGGGATCAATTCACAAAACAGAGTAAATTCAAGCCACATCCCTCTACATGCTTGATTTGGCTCAGATTTCTATGAATAAAAGTGTGCTGCACTTCTTAACTGTAATTACTGGGACAGACATACATTAAGAAAAGGCTTTTTTATTGTATAATGAATTACCTTCTCTGTGCAGGAGAGGCATTGTCAGATGCTTTGACAGTGAGAGCATAGGATCTCCCTACTGACAATACAACTCCTGGAGCGATGGTGATAAGGCCCGTTTGGTCATTAATGATGAAGTCTCCCTGGTCCCCAGCCAGGATTTCATATATGATCTGCCCATTTGGCCCTTGGTCTTCATCTATGGCACTGAGCTGAAATTGAAAATCAGAATGTAAATACTCAGGAGTCAACCCTCCTTTCTTCCTATTTTGTCTTCTCTCAACAAGGGATCTGGCTTTGGAAAAGAAAGTTGTCAAAGCAAGAAGAAACAATTATTCTGTATCAACTGATTAAAATTTTGTCAAAGCAATATGTAATTTAGATTATAATATTAAAAATGAGTAAAAGAAGATTCCACATCCAGAAAATAAATCTAAAATAATTGACCCTGAATGTATTTAGGGATGCATATAAATTACAAAATCTAAGCACTAATGAAAATCTAATTAATACAACACTGATATTATTTTTTAACCCAAAGTAATTTTATTTAAAGAATAAAATAAATGTTTAACCTGGAGATCTGTGATTTACTCATGGAAAGGCTCCCTATATCTACTTTTAATTTGCATTGAGGTAGTGCTACCATAAATTATGATAGTCCCATCTTGCATAAAAACCTCTTCGTGTTAATTTGGGGAACAATGGCTTTATCATTTCTGAGCAGTGGGATAAGTTAGTGTTCCACAGACAGATTAGATAGCCAAGTTCAGGTGAAAAGATAAAGGTGTAGGAGCTTGCACGCATTTATAAAGAAAAAGAGATATAATAGCAACTCTGTTTTTGACATTTCTCCCACAAAATAAAGCTCTGATACCCAGGATGTTCAGGTTTAAAGTCTGCTATCTTACAATCCAGTAGGGCTAGAAATGGGTTTATGCCATTTAAAATGGTAGATGCCTATATTTGCCATGAGATACATAGTAGTTCTTCCTCCTTACACCTGTATATTATCAGTATATGTTATGAACAGTCTCTCATAGGAAATATAGGGAGTGTACTTTTTTAACCAAGTGTACTAAGATGACTTGGAACAACAGGGCTATGTCTACACTCACGGCTTCTTGCACAAGTATGCCTGTTCTTGGGCAAGAATCCGCAGAGTGTCCACACTGCCCACCGGCTCTTCCGCAAGAAGATTTACAGTACGGCATGCTAAGAGAGGGCTTCTTGTGCAAGAGCAATGCTCTCTTCTAACAGGTGTAAGCCCTCTTGCGCAGGAGCTCTTGAGCAAGAGGGCAGTGTGGACGCTCAACAGGGATTTCTTGTGCAAGAAAGCCCTATGGCTAAAATGGCCATCAGAGCTTTCTTGCACAAGAGAGCGTCCACACTGCCATGAATGCTCTTATGCAAAAGAGCACATGGCAGTGTGGACATTTTCTTGTGCAAGACTTCTTGCACAAGAACCCTTACGCAAAATGTTCTTGCACAAGAAGCCGCCAGTGTAGACATAGCCCAGGTATATCCTGTATTGACTAGACATTGTTAATATTATGAATGCATGATACAACAAACACATAGGCTACGTGTATACTACAAGGTTTTTGCACAAAAACATCTGTTTTGTGCAAACACCATGGAGCGTCCACATTTCAAGCATGCTTTTGCACAAGTAAATGGACAGGAAAATTGCAGAACGGGGCTTTTTGAGGTGTAGGTAAACCTCGTTCTACAAGGCATAACTCGTTTTTGTGCTACAGCTGTTGCGCAAAAAGGCATGTGTGGACGTTCTGTAGGGGCTTCTTGCACAAATAGAGCCTATCCGAAAAAGCATAGATGCTCTGATGGCCATTCTGTTAATGGCTATCAGAGATTTCTTGTGCAAGAGTATCATACAGTATGGATGCTCTCTTGCGCAAAAGCACATTGCAAAAGCGATGTGCTTTGAGGTGCGGACGTGCTTTTGTGCAAGAAATTTTTGCTCAAGAACTCTTCTGCAAAAGACTTCATGAGCAAAAACCCTACAGTGTAGACGTAGCCATATAGAAGAAGTAGGCAGTGTTTTTACTTCAGTTGGTTGGAATTCAGGAAGTCTGTACAGGCAGTCCCCGACTTACGTGGATCCGACTTATGTCAGATCTGCACTTACGAACGGAGCTTTTCTCGCCCCGGAGCTCGCTGGCGGCGGGACTGCCCAGAGCGCAGCGGTCCCGCCACCGCATCCTCCGGGGCAAGAAAAGCTGCTCCGGGTCTCCCTGGTGTGCTGGGGGGGACTCCCCAGCACAGCAGGGAGACCCGAGCAAAGCCGCACAGGCGGCGGGACCCCGCTGCCAGTGCGGCTTTGCTCCTTTCTCCCGAGCAAAGCCGCATGGGCGGCGGGGTCCCCCGCCTCTGTGACTTTGCTCCTGTCTCCCTCCTGTCTCCCTGCTGACTCCTGGGACAGAACAGCTGGGGCACTGCCGGGTAGGTCCCCGCAGGACCAACCCGGCAACTCCCCAGTTGCTCTACCCCAGGCGTCCCGCAACAAAAGCCTGGTCTGCTGGGGGGGAGCAGCAGGGAGACAGGAGCAAAGCCGCAGAGGTGACGGGACCTCTGCGCCTCCGTGGCTTTGCTCGGGTCTCCCTGGTCTGCTGGAGGGGAGGGGGGGCGCAGCTAGTGCACCCTCCCCCCCAGCAGACCAGGATTTTGTTGTGGGACTCATGGGGTAGAGCAGCTGGGGTGCTGCCGGGTTGACCTGCAGGGACCTACCTGGCAGTGCCCCAGCTGTTCTGTCCCAGGAGTCCAGATACAGCCGCTGTTGAAACTGATCAGTGGCTGATTCCAGGAAGCCAGGGGCAGAGCAACTCTGCCTAGGGCTTCCTGTAGTCAGCCGCTGATCAGTTTCAGCAGCAGCGGCTGAATCTGGAGCCAGTTCCGACTTACATACAAATTCAACTTAAGAACAAACCTATAGTCCCCATCTTGTATGTAACCCGGGGACTGCCTGTATTTCTTGAGCACCCATCCAAAGCAGGCAAAGTTTAGCACAGTCCTGGGCGAAATATGGCCAATGGGCCAAGCTCCTTTCTGCACCCAACCTCCATCCCAAAACCCTGCACCTTCTCTGTTAATATCATGGAAGAGTTTGGCCCTCAACCACTTTCCAAATTCTTAGTGTCCCTGCCATCAAAAATTATGGCCCACCCCTGGTTTAGCATTTCTCTTTCCATATGCAAAATGAACAGATTATTCATAAAAACACGTAAATATCTATAAATAAATCTGTGATGGTGCATGTCCCTTGAGCTTTATCTCATAGAAAAAAAATCCTACCTATCAGGGGATTGAGCACTTGAATAAATTGCCTAAGGAGGTTGTGGAATCTCCACTGCTGGAAATATTTAAGAGCAGTGTAGAGAGACATTTGTCAGGGATGGTCTAGATGGTGCTTGCTCCTGCCACGAGAGCAGGAGACTGGGCTTGATGATCTCTTGAAGTCTCTTCCAGTTCTAGTATTTTATGATTCATATATTAAAATACCATCTTCATTAACTCCTCAACATGAGGGAAAGGCATATTAACACACAAGCAGAATGAACAATGTAATGACAGCAGACATCATGTTAATTGTGGGGGATAAGGGATTGACAAGGAGTGAGTAGTTCGGAAGTGATCAGTTAAATGTACTGACAAATGAAAGAAGAAGGGACATGGAAGGAAAGAAGTGAAGGGAATGAGGAGGCGGAGAAGAGAATAAGAGGTGCAAGAATGGAATGAAGCTGAAGAGACTGTGAGAGAGGGTAGAAGGGAGGTGATTGGCACAAACAGCAGATCAACACAGTGCAGACAAATTCCAGTAAAACTCTAGAAAGTTCTCTGAATGTCTGATACTCCCAAACTTGGCTGCTTCTGCAGCTTCCTGATGGCTACACCTCTGACTGATCCTTGTCTTTGCCTTTTTCCCCAATGGGAGAGGGAAGCAACACCCGGGACCTGATTTCTCCATTGTTTGCAAATGTGGGGCCCTCTCCTGCACCGTTCTGAGTCAGTTGTGCATGTGTGTTGCTGGAAAGTCCAAACATAAAAATTATGAATTCCCCATCAGTTGACCAAAAAATGCCTATTTTCTTTCCATAAAATATGTAGTTTGTTGCTATAGAGAACAGCTAACAAGTTACTTCTAGGATTTTGTATTAACAAGTCTTACCTCTACTTGCAGAGCCTGCAAGCAGTCAATACATGCAATATGGCACACTGGAACCTTTGGGCTGCCAACCGTAGAGCACACAGAGGCAGTACTGTCAATCACCTCATCTTTCTGGGTGAACAGCAGTGAAATGAAAGTGACAAAAAAAATTCATATCTCCCCCCTGCTACTTATGTTTGGTGTTGGGTAGCAGGCAGTACAAATCATCATTAGGCATTAGGGGAAGAAGCAGGGGATATGGAAATCTGTAAGAACTGACACTAAGCAACTCTGACTTCAGAAGTTTTCTCTATTGGGCTCATACAGAAAAAAAAAGTGAAAACATAATAGTTCCTCTGAAGGTTTCTGTTGGCCCATTTACCTTCATTTCTTGCCCACCTAACCACTAATGCAGCCACAGAGTGAACAAACTTGGTAGTAGGTTCAGGTAACTGTGAGTCAGAAATCCTCCTCTTTGCCCTGCAACACTCAGCAGACTTGCTGAAGCATTTGTGGAGGTGGCCTATTGCCAGACTGTCACACAAATCGTCTCCTGGATTAGAATATAATGTACCCTATTAATCAACATGTTACTACACTACCAGCCCTGGTCATGTCACTGCAGTTCAGAGAACATTATTCATAACCTTAGAGCCATCTGCTCCCAAGACCCCTGGTGAAAGGGAAACAAGGAGAAAAGGATACACAGAATCCTGCCACTAGAGCAAGCAGGGAGAGTACAAGCAAAGCTGCACTATGCAAGATAATTGCATTTACATATGATTCTAAGCTACAGGGAGTGAATAAAACACTGAGGGATGTAGCTGATTTTTTTTCAGAATAATATTGCTAGAGTACATAAATAAGTTCAGCAAATTAAAAATTTTAATGTGCAGAGTGATGCACTTAGTCAAAAAATATCCAAGTTCAGTATAGGTCAGTATAGTATAATTGCATTGAATTAGTTAATAAGATAAAATAAAATTAGCTGGATATATTAGTAGAGCCAACATTTAAATTATAGATTCAGTGTGCTGCAGGTGCCAGAAGGCTGTTACTGCACTTTCACACTCTATGCAATGTGTAGAGTCAACCCTCTCTCTAGAAGCCATAAGGTATAGGTAGTTGTAATTAAATGTACCCTAGGTAAGATGCACTGACCCTGAAATAAAAGTGTAATATTGTCTCCACATACAGAATAGCAATATAAGGCGCATTTCCAGTAAACACAGGTATGTTAAATAGGTTTTTTTCAATTAAACTTCTATTGTGTTCAGCTCATTTAAGGTTTACTCTGAACTCTCTTTGTGATAAATACTTCATTAGACCAGGCAAAGCTCTTCCTTACAGCTTTTTTGAGAAGTAGGTTAGCATACTCAGGCTGAGTGTTTTATTTTTGTTTTAATAATAGAACCCTTCAATTGTTTTCAAAATAGCGAGCAACTCCTGTTAGAAAGTCATTGAACAAATCAAAGTGTCTCACACTGTCCTTGGAAAAACAGTTCTGTAATTCTGTGTTTTCTTGCCAAATTGTGCACGAGACGTTCTATAACTGCATAGTTTCATACGTGGCTCTACATTCCAAATGACAGTTCCTTTGGTATTTCAGTGCAATACCTTATGATGCTCAGATAAAGAAAACACACAAAACTGCATCACATAAAATTTACTTTTTATACTCCCTTTAAAAAAAATCACCAAAATCACTGATATGCCAGTTTATATTTTAAACATCTCTCAAACTCCATATTCCTTTAATCAACAATTCTGCATTTATCCTATAACATTTGCTCATACTCATTAACCTTCCAAAGAAAACTCATTTTAACTATAAAAACTTGATGTCACAATTAGTGTTGAAATAGACTTCCGCATTGAACACCAAAAATAAAAACACATTCAAGAAGAAAAAATAAATCTTTGAAAAATCAGAAGTTCTAAGTATTTATCTTCAGCATCTGGGGAAGGTCCAGGTTTTTTTTGATAGCATGAAAAGAGAAATCAGTTGATATACAAATATATAAATGAATGAGGTTATAATTACATTTACAAAAAAAAGAGTCTCTGAAAATTTAAGTCATCTTAACACTTTTGGAGTCAAAAGATGTCTGACATAGAACTGAAGCGAAAGAATTGACATAAATCTTTATAGTTTTGGAATTTTAAATGGCAGGTGACAGAATGATAGGGCTTCATAATTAATTTGATTTTGAAAATATTTTAGAGTCTAAAATACATAGATTTTAGAATAAACATGATTTATTCTACTACCCCAAAATGTGTCTCGCATGTTCTAACAGTAGTTGTACTTTCTTTAGAATGCAAAAAAGATTAATAATTTTTCAATAGCATGTATTCAACCCAGCAAAAGCTAGTTTTGTAGTAGGCAAATGGAAAACTATAAGAAGAAATATTAACATCACACCTTATAAAGCCAAACATTTGATAAGTATGCAAACTCTGAACAACCGCAATAATTTTTAATTTGAAGGGAGTTACTAGACAATTCCATTTGTCCAGGGCCTCTTTTGAAGTGATGGTTTCAGAGAACCTGTTATGAAGATGATAAACATATGATCATCAACACTCATGATGGTCCTACATCTGTCATGTTGGTCTGATTTCAAATGCTGTGCATTATTAACTCCTGGGGACCTAAATTGAATTGTACAGATATTATTCGCCCAATTAGTTTATATCTTAAACATCTATACTTGGAATGATTGTTCCTGTCAAGAAAGTCTGATTCTTCAAAGCCATGTTTAATTAGTACAAATTTATTTCATCATTATGATTAATGTTATGGAAATTGCCATGTAATAGTACAGCTGAGTCATTTGGAGCACTATGCCACTGAGGACTGCTATGAGTGGCCTGCCAATGCTCAGACTTCATTATGGACATTTTGATTTTTTTCTTGGGCTCCACAATGTAATTCATACATTGCTCCTGCCAGAAAAATGCATATAATCCAATATATACTCTGTCAAGTTATCGATTTGAACTAATCAAACGTAAAACTAATTAGAGCCTGACATACTACACTGTACAGGTTAAAGCCCTGCCTTTAGATACATAATTTCACTTAATCTCCTTCCAGTCCAACCAATCACTTTCAACCTTAGATCAAGCTTACATATTACTACATTTCTTGATAAACGCAGAGAAAAAATCAGTTACTTATGTTTCATAACTGTTGTTCTTGGAGATGTATCGCTTACGTTCATTCCACATAGGTGTGCACAGATTGTTGAAGAGTTTTCCCTTAGCAGTATCCATCACGCCAGCAGGGGAGTCTCCTGGAGTGGTTCCACTATAGTGGTCCATATATATCCTACTGGCCCTCCACCTCCTCAATTCCTTCTTGCTGCAATCCTCCAATGCAGGAGAGGCAGGTGGGATGTGGAATGGACATGAGCTACACCTCTCGAAGAACAACAGTTACGAATGGTAAGTCACCATTTTTTCTTCTTCGAGTGCTTGCTCATGTCCATTTCAGACAGGTGACTTCAAAGCCAAACCCAAAGCTGCAGGGTTGGAGACCAGAAAGAGATGGACAGCAACACCGCTGCGTCATTCCTGGCCTGCCTTTCTATGGCATAGCAACTTGCAAATTCTGCTCTGATGACCAGGTGGCTGCCCAGCAGATTTCTTCGATGGGCACCTGGGCCATGAAGGCAGAGGAAGAAGCTTAAGCACTGGTTGAATAGATTGTGATAGGTGGAGCTGGAACACGTGCCAGCTTGTAGCACGCCCTGACATAGGAAGTGATCCAAATGAAATACAGTAGGCTGACAGCAGCAGGCCCTTCAATCGCTGGAGGAACTTACGAAAAGGTTTTGTCCTATCCAAATAAAAGGCTAAAGCTTGCCTAATGTCTAAGGTGTGTAGAGCGTGCTCTGTCTCAGAACCATAAAGGTTCAGATAAGAAAACAGTAGAAATATATCCTCATTAATGTGGAAATGAGAGAACACCTTGGGCAAAAATGTGGCCCCTGCGGCTTGAGAAATCTGGCCTGTTTCCCTGCTGGAATGGATAGGAGGGGGCGGTAGGAAAGGAGCAACCCTGCGGGGCTGGGGTTTGGATGCCGAGGGACTTGAGGGTTGCCCTAGTGTCTTTCAGCCCATAGAGGCTGGCGTTGGTGTGCTCAGAAAACAGGCGCACTCCCTTGAATGGCAGGTCCTGAATAGTGTTCTGGACCTCTGATGGGATGCCAGACACTTGAAGCCAGGCACCCCCTGCAAGACAAAGCTAGTCATCATAGTTTGGACCACCACATCTGCAGCATCCAAGGCAGACTGGAGTGCTGCTCAGGGTACAACCTTGCTGTCTTCTAACAGGGCCTTGTACTCCTGCCTGAGTTCTGGAGCAACAGCTCTCTACATTTGTCCATTGCTTCTCAAGAGTTGAAGGCGTACCTGCTCAATAGCACCTGATGGTTGGCAATCCTGAGCAGGAGACCTCCAGAGACATAGGTCTTACAACCCAAGAGATCTGACCACTTCGCCTCTCTATTCTTGGTGGTAGGAGTGAATTGACATCAAAGAAGAAGCCAACTTGTTATGCAGGGAGGATGACAAGTACTCGTGTACCATCAAGTCCTCATGTTTCTGAGGTCACTCCAAAGCTTGGGATGGATCTGGATGGCTCAGAGGGCACTGGTCTCCAGCCCCTTCCAATAAGCCCTGTGGGTTGATGTTGCCTGGCCCGGTGCCAGTGATCGGGGCAGTGGCGTGACCAAGGGAGGCACCAGAGGCCACAAGTGAAAGGAGACTGCAATGGATGGCGTGCTCCCCTGTGCCTGATGATAGGCCCATAGGGTTCAGAAAGGCCACTGTTCTGAGTGTTGCCACTCAGGTGGCCATGTCTGCTTCACTGATTGGTCCGAGATGCTGCGGTGGTGTGAGCGGTGCTGGGAGCAGGAATAGTGCTGTGACCTCGAGTGGTGCTGGGACTGGGATTGTGAGGCTGAAGCCCACAACCACACTGACTCCATGTCAGACTCCAAAAAGTACTCTGCCTCTGACCATGGTGGTGCTGACGATGGATCCGGTGAGTGCTGAGGATTTTGGCAAAGACAATCTTTTGCCCAGGTCTGGTGCTGATGTCTTGGTGCAGACGTGGGACCAGTCATGCTGCACTGAGAATGGCGAAGGTGAGCTTGAAGTCAATTCTATCAGCTTTTGCACCACCTCAAAAGTGTCTGGCATGGAGGGCTGTTCAATGAGCAATGGCTCCTCCTCTGGGCTATGCTCCTTGGCTATGCTCAATTGGCTATGTGTGGGTCCAGGAGCAGCAGCCCCTAAGGCCAGCGTGGATGCACCCCCAGGTATGTGCTGAGGTGGTGATCTGCCCCTTTCCATTCTCTTCTTTTTATGCCGATTGAAAACAGTGCCAGATAGAAGAGCATCTCCACACCATCGAGGTCCTGGTGGAATCTTGTGCCTCCTGCACCGAGGCTGAGGCATTGCAGGATTCTGGTGATGCACCCACATCCAGTGCGGTTTAGAGCACCAACTGCATCAGGAGTATTTTCAGGCATGACTCTCTCATGCTGGGTCTGGCACTTAAAACTAAATCAAATTTTGCAGTTTGCTGGGATGCGGGCTTCATCCAGACACTTCAGGCATGAATTGTGCAGGTCCCAACAGGGCATAAGCCTAACACAGTCCATGCAGGGCTTAAAGCTGTGAGGCCCTGGCATGCCCCAGGGGCAGGACAGGGTGCAACAGGCAAACCCCAACCCAAGGCAAACACTAACTAGCCAAAAAAAACCACAACTCCCTGTCTGCCACCCCCTCCTTTTTTCCCCTCCGCTTCCCCTCTCCTATTTATTTTGGGTCTGCACATCCTAAACTCGTAACTCTGGTCATCTGAAGAAGTGGGCTGTGCCCACAAAAGCTCATGATACCATCTATATGTTTTGTTAGTCTATAAAGTGCTACCAGACCATTTGTTGTTTTTTTCTGTAAGGGTATGTATACACTACAGCGCTAATTCGAACTAACTTGGTTCGAATTAGTTAATTCAAACTAAGCTAATTCGAACTAACGCATCCAGACTAAAAAACTAGTTCGAACTAGCGTTTTGCTAATTCGAACTAGCATGTCTACAGTGAGTGGACCCTGAACCGGGGTTACGGATGGCCGGAAGCAGTGCCAGCAGGGCATCAGATGAGGACTTAGAGCGTGGAGCTGCTGTCTCAGGCTAGCCGAGGGCTGTGCTTAAAGGGACCCGACCGCCACCCTGGACAGACAGTTCTCAGGGGTGCCCCGCTTGCAAAGCAGTCCTGGCTTGGATTGCCCGGAGTACCCACACTGGGCACATCACAGCACTCGGCCATCAGACTGGCTGTACTTGCCACAGGCTGCCATCTGGGGAGAGGGGGCAATTAGGGGGCTGCAGGAGAGGTTCCACCCCCAGAAGCCCGCAGAGCCAGCCCAGTCCTCCCCATCGGGGGCTCGTACCCCATTCCTCCCTCACCTCCTTCCACTTACCCTAGCCCCCCTTCCTGATGTACAAAATAAAGGACAATTGTGTTCAAAAATAGAATCTCTCTTTATTGAACAAAACTGGGGGAGACTGGGAAAAGGAGGTGGGAAAGAGGAAGAGAGAAGATGGGAGAGGGGAGGGCAACTACAATGATGAGGGGTTTGGAACAGGTCCCATATGAAGAGAGGCTAAAGAGACTGGGACTTTTCAGCTTAGAAAAGAGGAGATGGAGGAGGGATATGATAGAGGTCTATAAAAGCACGAGTGGGGTGGAGAGGGTGCATACAGAAAAGTTCTTCATTATTTCCCATAATAGAAGGACTAGAGGACACCAAAGGAAAGGAATGGGTAGCAGGCTTCAAACTAATAACAGAAAGTTCTTCTTCTCAAAGCAAATAGTCAACCTGTGGAACTCCTTGCTGCAGGAGGCTATGAAGGCTAGAACTAGAACAGAGTTTAAAGAGAAGTGAGATCAATTCATGGAGGTTGGGTCCATGGAGTGGTATTAGCCAGGGGGTAGGAGTGGTGTCCCTGCCCGAAGTTTGTGGAAGGCTGGAGAGGGATGGCACGAGACAAATGGCTTGGTCACTGTCTTTGGTCCATCCCCTTCAGGGTCCCTAGGGTTGGCTGCTGTCGGCAGACAGGCTACTGGGCTAGATGGACCTTTGGTCTGACCCAGTATGGCCATTCTAAGCTCAGGGCTCAGGGTCGGGGGTCTCAGTGGACCACCTTGATTTTCATGCACACCTGCTCCTGGGTGGCCAGGCTGGCAGCTCTCCTGCCCTTGACGGCCGCTTTCCTGTGCCTAATGCAGAGGTCGTGGACGAGGTCCACAATGTCTGCACTGGACCAGGCGGGTGCCTGCTTCTTGTGGTCTTGGGCAAGCTCCCGGGAGCCGCCAGCCTGGTCCCGGGAAGAGGGGGAGTGCTGGGGGGCATCGGGTGGCTGGCTCGAGCCGTGCCAGGTGCAGGGTCTGCTGGCTGAGTGCTGGCAGGCTTGCACCTGGCATGGGCACGGTAGCCAGCCCGTACCCCTTTAAGGTGTCTGGGGCCGGGAGGGGGGCAATAGATTTTCCCTGGTGTTGGCCAGAGTGGCCACCAGGGAAACCTGGGGAGGGCTAGCCTCCCACTAGTTCGAGTTAAGGGGCTACACACCCCTTAATTCGAACTAGTAAGTTTGAACTAGGCTTAGTCCTCGTACAATGAGGTTTACCTAGTTCGAACTAAGCACTCCGCTAGTTTGAATTAAGTTCAAACTAGCAGAGCGCTAGTGTAGCACCTATCAAAGTTAATTTGAACTAACGTCCGTTAGTTCGAATTAACTTTGTAGTGTAGACATACCCTAACAGACTAACTTGGCTACCCCCTGAAGCTACTAACTAGCCAGAAAGACAACTTAACAACAGATTAACAGGGAAAGCAACTTGGGGAATAATGGGGCTCAACTAGGTGATAAACTATGAATACCGCTGGGATTGTTCTTAGAAGCAAGCTAGATAAGAACTCCAACACCTGTCACGGGCAGTAAAAAGGAACCGAGGAGGTGCAGAGCCAGCAGGAGTATATATGCACAGCTATAGCGGCGCCACTCCAGGGGGCTCTCCTGCTGGCATAATGGGTACCACTAAGGACAAATTCTCTGACTATCTGTACACGCAGTGTGCGCACACCTACGTGGAATGGACATGAGTAAGCACACGAAGAACCAAGTTTTACAAAGGTTTCATAGTATATGCAATATATTTGAATTTCAGAAATGAATTTCAGAAATGAATTTCAGATATGAAATTTAATTTCTGATATAAATTTCATTTAACATGTACATTCATAAATTCAGGTATCATCTGAAATAAAACACTTACTTTGTGCTTCGGGGGCCATATTTTCAGTTATATCAAGCTTCTTATGCTCTTAATTGTTTGCATTTAACAGCTTATCAATGGTGCATCTACACTGCACAGTAGGTTGAAATAAGATATGCAATTTGAGCTATGCAAATTGTGTAGCTTATTTCAATGTTATTTCAAAATAGCTTACTTTGAAATTTGCCACTGTGTACACAGCACTTATTTCAAAATAAATCACTATTCCAATATATCCCTTACTCTTTGTGGAATGAGGTTTATAGGGACATCAGAATAGTGAGCCTCTTATATTTTGTTGTAAATCAAATGGAGTATTGTACTTGCATTTCAGTGCATAGTATGTAGAACCATATAAACAAGTAATTGTAGGAAATCTTAGTTGTACTGACTTTGCTAATATTTTTTTTATGTAGCTTTGTTGCAAAACTAAGCAAATATCTAGATGAGTTTATGTACCTCCTGGAAAACCTCTGAATTCCCACAGAGATATACACATTCCTGGTTGAGAACAACTACGCTAATTCACTGCCCTACTTTTCCTCCTTTTTTTTTTCATATAGGCATATTTAATTGTTTTTATGACAATATGCTAAAAGTCAAAATGCTATAAATGTGGTCATCTCAGAAAGATAATTTACTTTCCTCTGATAAGAAAATAGAGAGAAATGAAGAAAAACAGAAAAAGTAAAATTGGTTACTTTTATTTCATACTTTTAAAATAGAATTTCAGACAAGAAAAGTTGTACAAAACCTTCAAAAGGAAGCTCAGGAATTATTCTGCAAACAGAATAAAAATAAGAGACAAAATTACAATTAAGATCCCTTTTACAGCTTTCAAAGGCCAAGAAAGTTTTTGGCACTTGAAGGCAAACTTATGCAGAGATCTAACTTCCCCCAACTCATTTCTGTCATTTTTTTGGTTTCTGGTCTTTGTTCCTTGCTGATTTCTCTTTTGTACATTTACTTCATTTGATTTCTAATTACATGTTATATATAGAAATGAAAAAAAATTATCAAATATCGACACGATCTGTTTAAAGTATAATTTTATCACACAACTACACACTTCATTTATTAATATGCCACTTATTTACTCATCTGAGTTAGGATTAGGAGATATTACTAATAGTAAGGACAATGCTAGCAGATAGAAAAGGAAAATGTACTAGTAAATTAACAACCTCTAAAAGTTTATTAGTATACATTTAGTGAAGATAAATGAAAATAATTACATTTCATGATTCAAGTGATAGATTTATTTAACAGCTAATTTATCAGATGTGGAATGTTGGACAGTTCCTAGAAAAGCAGACAGAATAGTCTGGAAAAAAAATCTTAAAATGGACTGGACATTAAATCTCTTTTACACAGCACAAATAATTTTAAAAAAATTCCCACAACTATTCAAAGTACCCTCCTCTGGAAGGGTGTGTCAAGACTACAGGGTTTTGTCGACAAAAGTGGACTTTTGTCGACAAAACTAAACCTGCGTCTACACTACCGCTGAGTTCTGTTGACATAATGTCAACAGAACTCAGCAGTTTTGTTGATGCTGGTAAACCTCATTTTATGAGGAATAACGCCTTTTGTCGACAGAGTTCTGTTGACAGAAGGCATTATTGCATCTAAACTGTCCTTTGCGTCCACACTGTTATGTTGACAAAGCAGCTTGCTTTGTCGACAGAAAAGAATGTAGTCTAGATGCTCTTTGTCAACAGAAGCTTTGTCGACAGTATCTGTCGACAAAACTTCTGTCGACAAAACCCTGTAGTCTAGATGTACCCAAAGAGAAAACCATCAATATGCCTCAAAACAGTCTTAAAGTCACAACTCATACGATTGACATTTGTAATAAAAGAAATACAAGTGGATTCTGACTTGAGAATAAGGCAAACACTACCACAACAGTCCCTATTGCAGAGAGAGCTGTTAATTCTTTGCTTTGCCCCTTTTCCTATATATGGGATCCACAAAATCAGGCAGGTAGTGCAGGAGCCAGATTACTCTGTCCACCAAGCCCACTGAGAAAGCCAGCAGAACGGACTATAACCAAAGACTTTATTTCCTTGTTACCCTGGTGAATCCTTAGAAATCCATCTAGTTCTGGAGCATGCATCAGGACTTCTTCCACCAGCATAGGAAAAACCCACTGTGCCTCCTCTTCTAACCCCAGCAAAAGCAAATCTAGGAGCTTAGTGTATGTCTACAATACTGACTATTGATGGGCAATTGAAAAAGTGTGTGTATGGGGGGGGTGAGTTTATTGAGTATAGACATGATAAATTGACCACTGATTGCTCTCAGCATTGACTTTGATATGCCACTTCAACAACAAGGGCAAGGAAAGTTGATAGGAGAATGTCTCCCGTTGATTCACTGCAGTGAAGACACTGAGATATGTAGATCTAAGTACGTCATCTTCAGCTATTGATGTCACTGACATTGTGTAACTTAGATCAATCTCCCCCACTAGTACAGACCGGCCCTAACTTATAATGAATGTTTTCTCTCTTATGCTTCTGATGTACTTAAAAAACAGCTATTACTTTCTGAGTTTTGAGTCTAGCTTTTTGGTTTTTTTCAAATTTCATTTTGGCCTTTCTAATTACAGAGTTTATGCTCCTTTATATTTTCCTCATTAGGATTTAACTTCCACTTTTTAAACAATGTCTTTTTAGCTCTGCTTGTTTTACTGGGTTGAACCAAACTGTAAACTCTGTATATAATGGAAGCTACTTCAAGCCAATGGATGCAGCAGCAGCCCCCACACTCCATGTTCCAGTACCTAGGATGGTGTATTTGAAAAGCTTCCATGTAGCTTGCAGGGATTTCACTTTAGTTATTGTAAGTTTCCATTTTTGGCTAACCTCCTAATTTTTGTGTAGTTCCCCTTTCTGAAATTAAATGCCATAGCACTGGGCTGCTGTGGTGTTTTTCCTGCCATAGGAATGTTAAATTTAATTATATTATGGTCACTATTTCTAAGTGGTCCAGCTATATTCACCTCTTGGACCAGAATTTACCCTCCATTAGGACTAAATCAAGAATTTTCTCTCCTCTTGTGAGTTCAAGAACCAGCTGTTTCAAGAAGCAGTAATTTAAAGTGTCAAGACACTTTATCTCTGCAACCTGTCCTGAGGTGACATGTACCCAGTCAATACGGGGATAGTTGAATCTCCCATTATTATTGAGCTTTTTCATTTTCATAGTTTCACTAATCTCTCTTAGCCTTTCACAGTCACTATCACTGACCTGGTCAGGTAATTGGTAATGTATTCCTATTGATATGTTCATTTTATTAAAGCATGGAATTACTATTCATAGAGATTCTATAGAATAGTTTGATTCATTTAAGATTTTTGCTTCTTTTGATTTTATACTTTATTTCACATACAGATGATTACAAACAGGGCAATTATGTAAAAACAGATGAGTATGTACCAGGTAATAATTTCAGTGAAAACAATAAAGAATTTAGTTTCATTTAATGCTGCTTCTTTAAATAGAAAAACTTTAACCGCTCTAAAAAAACTAGTTACTTTTTTTTCTTTTTAAAGATATAAAGTTAAACAAAACTAATAATCTGAAGCAGTATTACAAATCTGCTTTACTGGCCCATTAATGTTCTACAAATCTCCAAGAATCAATGATATTCACAATTCCAGAAGGACAATCCATTCTCTAGTGTCTGCAGAATACTGAATTAAAGACTCTCTTTTGACAGTCTTGGCAGGTATAAGAGACAAGATCAGCAAGTTCCCAAATTTCTTGAAACAGAAGTTATGTCTCAACTGCCTGAACTATTATTCAATTTTAGATTATAGCAGCACTCAGAGGCCACAATAAGAATCAGAGCTTCATTATGCTGGCTAGTTATACAAACCCCAGTGATGGTGAATGTACATATTTATTTGAAAGCAATCAGAGCCTGAACTTCTCTGGTTCTCTCAGACTGATAGCATTATAAAGTCCGGAAGTATTCTGGCATTAGATTGGCAGAGAGCAAAAAGGGAAAGAGAAAATCTACCCTCAGGTTTTGCTTTACTTTGTTTTTAACTCTAGAAAAGCCAGAAGTCACTCCCAGAGCCACCTAACCCAGTCCTCTCCACCCACCCTACTTCCAAATATAGACTGATTTATTCTAGGCATAGTTCAGACTAAGGATGTTAAATTGCAGTTATCTGGCTAATCCCGTAGTTGATACAATTTGTATCAACTACATGATTAGTCAATAATGGCCACTCTGCAGAGCCACAGCGGGGGCAGCTCCAGGAGCCAGCTTAAGCTAGAACTTAGCAGTCCTAGCTCATGCTAGCTCAGGGAGCCACCCCTGCTATGGCTCTGCTTTTTAAATGTAGTAAGAGCCATTGGGCTCTTTCTATATTCAAAATGCAGAGGCACAGCGCCCTGGACCAGCGCAAGCCAGGACTGCTCGGTCCCAGCTCATGCTGAGTCCAACAGGCTCTGTTTGCGGCAGCCAGCCCCATCTGCCATGAACAAAGGCTGCTCTGGCAGCAGCCCCTGGACACAGCCAACCCGTGCGCCTGCGAACAGGGGCTGCTTGGCAGCAGCAGCCCTTATCCATGGGGGGCCCAGCTCCACGCTGGGATCCTCGCAGACAAGGGCTGCTCCTGGAGCAGCCTCCCCTGTCTTACCCGGGGCAGGGAGCAGGTGGTATTGTGGAGGCGGTGCTGAGTGGAACCAGCTTTTAAGCCATCTCCCTCCGGCACTGGCTCCTATCCTGCCCTCCTCCCCTTCTGCCTCTCAGAGAGGCAGCAAGTAGGGGGAGTGAATAGTTGATACTCCAGTTGACTACTCATGAACATCCCTAATTCAGATGTAACTGCTGCTAGTTGCTGTCAGAAACTCAGCTGGTCACAATAAATTCTCACTACATGGCAGTGCTCCCTGTTTGATCACAAGAATTGACTGATCAACATGTAAGACCTGTAGCAACAACACAACGTGCTCTCCCAAGTCATGCAACATGTACTTCCTGTCTAGTCCTGGCTCTGCTGCAACCCTAGTCCATGCTCACTCTATCTCTCAGCTCCTGGCTCTGACTACTGGTTTGTCTCCTGACTACAACTCTGGCTCTCCCCTTTGGTTCTGGCTCCTGGCTCCAGCCTTGGCACAAAGCTTTTCACATAATCACTTAACTTGCATCAAATGTAATAAATAGTACAAAAACAATTGTAAATAACTAAATGTTATCTTACTATTACATTAATATATACAAGTGTAATTTACATTAAACAAAAGCAGATGACTTTTTTATGATACTCAAAAATCCTATGTTTTTCTTTCATGCAGAAAAGCATGTGACTGATACTCTATTCCACTTTTGAATTCCCACATTTATATAAGACAGCGAGACTAGGATTGTTCAAAAGACATTAAAGAAATCAGGTCCCAAAATCTCATTGAAATTCAAAAGAGGTTGCATGCCTAGCACCATTAGGTTCCTTTGAAAATCCCAGTTTGCATCTTTGTATTAACATATAGATGACAGCTAAAACAAGCATTAAACCATCTATTGCTTAGAGCAAAATATCTGGTCAAGTATTAAGCTAGAAAAACAATCTGAAAGGTGTGCCAATGAATGGAAATATAGCTTTGAAGTAATTTTCTAAATCAAAAATACAACTTGTGATGGAGCAATGAAAGTAAATCACTCTGGTTGGCATATTTTTTTTTAAATTCAAATACCCTTAGAACTTCCTGTTCTTATTTTTTACTACCACCACCAGCAGTGCTACTCTCAGAAAATAAAAAAAGTGAGACAGCACAAGGAAGAGCACTTTCCCATACTGCAGCCTTGCTTTTACTTATAGCTTTCAAAGAAATGGAATATGTGAAGGCATGCAGTCACAGAAGACCCTTTGGGATTGTTACCCGGTGTGTTGATTATGCCACTGACCCCTGCCTTTTTGCTCACTGGGGCTCTCCACTACCTTGCCCTGCTTAGCCAGATTCTCTGGCACAGAGGTGGGGTTACCACCCTTATGAAGGGCAATGTAGACACTGAAACACTTCAAGTCTGGGAGGGTGTAGTTCCAGGGCACAGCACCCAGCAAACCAACCCTCAAAAGGTATCAAAATCCCAGATAAAGCCTCCTTTCTCCAAGTAAAAGTTTTACACAATGAAAGCTCATGAGGATATTTGCTCTCTTTATCAAAGAAAGAGAGAGATGCACACCGATTGTTCCTCCCCTCCCCCGTAACAATTATTTACACTGAGCCTGATAGTAAATAAAAGTGGTTTGTATGAAGTATAAACAGTAGGATTTAAGTGGCTGCAAGTGAAAACAGACAGATCAAAGTAAGTTACTTAAAAATGAAAAGAAAAGCTGTGTGTTCCTAGCGAGTTCTGATTCTCTAAAAAACTTATCGCAAGCTGATTCTTACCCTAAAGAGCTATTCTTGTTCTAGGCATAATCTTCAGGTCTAAGAGCTCACTCATTCTGACCTTGGTTGCCAGCCCTGTTTTGGAGTGTGTCCCACCGGCCAAACACAAAGATCAGATGACTATCTCCCACTTAAATAAGTTTTCTCCCCAGAGGGCACTCTTTTGTTCTAATTCCTCCTTCCATAGAAAATTACCTAGATTAAGCTGATCACCCAATCATTAAGAATTTCAAGACATGATTAATGACTCTCATTAGCATGTTTACTACTATAAACAGCCTCATATTTTGTATTTCTAACTTTTCATACAAAAATTAGGATATATCTGTGGTGTTTTAGATGCTGCTTGTAATTATTAGAACTAGGAGCACAGGCTGTTGGGAGTCTGGAAGCACAGGAAACAGGAAGGAGAGGGGAGAAGATTAGTTAGGGCTGAGTGAGAGCTACAAAGGGGTGCAGCAGCTTTGTAAAGCGGATTCACTTTTGGTAAATAAAGTCCTGTTGAAGTTTGTTAGTACCTTGCGTGCATGATACAATGTTTTGGTGAGGAGGATGGATCTTCTGCCTCTGAACCGACCTGCACCCTTTCTGCAAAGCCTAGGTGAGCCTCCAATTGCTTTTACTGCCTGGATCAATATGTTTGAGACTTATCTGCTTGCAATCAGTGCTATAGAGATTTCTGAAGTAAGAAAACGTGCTCTGCTAATCCACTGCCTTGGAGCGGAGGGGCAGTGTATATTTTACACTTTTCCCCTTGCAGAAGATAAAAATATGATTGCACTCACTGCATTAAAGAACTTTTTTGTGCCAGAAGTAAATGTAGTAGCTAATCGCTACAGATTTTGCCAGCGCGAGCAGAAAACAGGGGAGAATATAATGCAGTATATTGCTTAACTGAGGAATCTGATTGTAACTTGTGACTTTGGGAATATGGCAGATGAGATGATTAGAGACCAGCTCATTGAGAAAAGAACCATGCTTCGTGTAAGAGAACGCTTGCTTCTAGAACCACAACTTACACTGGAAAAAACAATTATAAGGAGAAAACTAATAAAAAACCACAGAATCAGCAAATTCAAAGCACAGCAAAAGCATGCTTTCGCAGTGGATCTCTACAACCTCGCAAGCTACACAAGATGTCCTGCAAAAGTAGCTCAGTGCAATCACTGCAAAAAGATTGGGAATTTTGCTAAAGTATGCCGCAGTAGCCAATCCAATCAACAAGTGCATGCAGTTACAATACCAGATGTTACTGTGCTGAGTGTGGACAAAATCACTATTGCACATATTCCATAACAGATAAGGTACACTGTAAATGTTTCTGCCACATCTTCAAGCAAATCACATCCTATTCAGCTAATGTTGGACACTGACTCAGCAGTATCTATACTATCTGCATTACTTTAAATATGTGCCTCTTACTGAACCTAAACTTCACTTGGTGTGCTATTTGAAAAACCAAATTCCAGTACATGGCCTCCTGCCAGCAACAGTGACTTTTCATGATTGCTGTGTAACTGCAGAGTTCTACATTGACCACAAAGGCACTCCTATCCTTGGCAAAGATTTATTGGCTGCTTTAAACCTCAGGGTAGTTAATGGACGAATTGATCTTCCTCAGCAAAGCACTCTTGCAGTACCCACACCACTTTCAGCTGGGACCCAAGACAAGGTTGAGGAGAAACTTGGCTGTGCTAATGGGTTTGTGCACAAAGTCAAAATGCAACATAATGTGATGCCTGTACAAAAGAACTTACAGTGCATACCATTTTCAGTCAAGGAAGCTGTTTCAGAGGAACTTAAAAAACTTGTACAAAAGGACATTATTGAAGAGATTGACTCATCAGAGTGGGTTACACCTATAGTAGTGACACAGAATAAAGATGGAGGCATTTACCTTTGTGTGGACTTAAGGGAGCCAAATAAAGCTATTGTGATTGACAGCCACCCTCTGCCTCACATAGAAGTAGTATTTGTAGAACTCCGTGGAGTAGAAAAGATGTTTTCTACTCTTGATTTGAAGAGTGCATACCACCAGGTTATGCGGCATGAAGATAGCAGACATCTCACAGCATTTATTACATATGAGGGACTATTTCATTTTAAACATATTCTATACGGTCTTGCATCTGCCCCACATGCCTTCCAAAAATGATGTCGTTGATGCAAAATTCATCCTAAGTATGCTTCTGTTATTGAACCGTTATGAGAATTACTACAGAGAAGTTCAACCTTGGTGTGGACAACAGATGCACAAGCTAGTGTGGAAGAAAACATTGTCCTCACTCTGAGTTTGTAAGCAACAAGTAGCCAGAGGCAGTTTTATTACGAGCTGCAGCAAGGGAAAAACTGGTTCAGATGGGGAGGGGGAAGCCCCCCTCTGAGGCAGATCTTCGAATACAAGCAATTATGAAGCAGTTTATATACTGTCTATTAAATATAATAACAATAACAATTAGTCTCCTTCCCATTACAAACACCAATGGCTAACAGTTATTTTAGTTCCACCCAGATGCTCGTTATCTCAAGGTCCCTGCCAGAGTCAGCATTCTATCCTTATCTCTGTATGGAGGCGAGGGGCAAAGGCACCGGCTAATTACAGATCTCGCATTGTCAGGCCACAGACTTAGCCTGACTTTTGCTCTCTTGTTAACAAGACCAAGATGGCTGCACACAAATTCCCTTATTCCCTTTTCCTGCCTCCACACAGGTTTGGAAACTGTGAAAGACTTGATTGTACATAGTTCAGTACTTGCACTATTCAGTCCTGCATTGCCCACAATTGTGATTACTGATGCTTCTGATTATGGACTTGAGGATGTCTTCACACAACTTCATGAGGACAACACAGAGAGAACTGTTGCATTTGTTTCAAGAACACTGAGTGATGCTGAGAGTAGATATTCTACAGTTGAAAAAAAAGCACTTGCTTGTGTCTGGGCTACCTAAAAATGGAGAACTTACCTGTGAGGCCACACATTCAAGTTGTGCACAGCCCACAGATCTTTGACAATATTGCTAACCACAAAAGGACTGGGAAGATCAGGAAATTGTATTC
Source organism: Pelodiscus sinensis (assembly GCF_049634645.1). NCBI lineage: Eukaryota > Metazoa > Chordata > Testudines > Trionychidae > Pelodiscus > Pelodiscus sinensis. The sequence continues at coordinate 36,384,121 of NC_134718.1, read as the reverse complement.
CTAGATGGTTTGCAAGACTACTCTCTTTCAATTATGAACTGGAATATAAACCTGAAACCAAAATGTGATAGCTTATTGCCTTTCTCGCCTGCCTTTGTCTTCACCAGATGGTCCACTGGAGGATGAGGATGAAGTAGTTGCGCTTATTACAAGCACTCTTACCACAGTTACAAGAGAACAATTCCAAGCTGCTTGTTCAGCATGTCCAATTCAACAAAAGCTATGGGAATTTCTGACAAAGAGATGGCCCAGTAAGCCTAAAAACCTTGACCCAGTTTTGCTGCCTTATTTTAGAGTTCAGGATGAACTTTCTTTGCTTGATGGCTGTGTGACACGAAGTTCACAGCAGCTACTTGTGCCAGAAGAATTACGGTCAAAACACATACACCTGGCACACAATACTCATTAAGGAATTGTCAGAACAAAACAACGACTACAGGATCTGTATTGGTGGCCAGGGATGGACTCCCAAAATGAAGCAATCACAAAATCCAATGTCACTTGCCAAATGCATGATTAGACAGCAGTGACATGTACCCCACCATTACAGCCTGTTCCTCTTCCTGATTTTGCATGGGGAAAAGTTGCGATTGACATAGAAGTTCCCTTTGATACTGCTCCAATTGACTGTCATTATGCCATCACTTTAATAGACTATTTCAGTAAATGGTCTGAAGGAGCGTTTACATTGCAAATCTCTTCTGCTACAGTAATTAAGTTCCTCTCTACAGTTTTTAGCAGGGAAGGTAACCCCAAAGAATTGGTTTCAGATAATGGTAGTCAATTTACTTCCCTGGAATTTGAAACTTTTCTAGCAGAGAGGACATTTTACATAGATCAACCCTGTATTACCCTCAAGACAATGGGGAAATTGAAAGGTTTAATAGAAGCTTGAAAGAGAGTTTGCAAATGGATAAACTGGAAGGGCGATCGTGGATAACCTTCACTACTGATTTCTTGCAACCATACAGGGCTATACGACATTCCACAACACAAAGATCACCTGCAGAGTTACTGCATGGAAAACAGATGAATACTAAACTAAACATTGCTGGATTGTTAAAGGCAAGGCCTGATGCACCAAATGAGGATGATGTGAGAAAAACAGTTGAACAGAAATAAGAGAAGTATAAGCTGAAACAAAAAACAGGACTATGTACCACTTTAAAGACTAACAAGATGGTTTATTAGATGATGAGCTTTCATGGGCCAGACCCACTTCCTCAGATCAAATAGCGGAAGAAAATTGTCACAACCATATATACCAAAGGATACAATTAAAAAAAAGTGAACACATATGCAAAGGACAAATCAAATTTCAGAACAGAAGGGGGATGGGGAAGGAGGTAATTGTCTGTGAGCTAATGATATTAGAGGTGATAATTGGGAAAGCTCTCTTTGTAATGGGTAAGATAATTAGAGTCTTTATTCAAACTTGAGTGTAAAGTGTCGAATTTAAGCATGAATGATAGTTCAGAGGATTCCCTTTCAAGTGTAGTCTTAAAAGGCCTTTGAAGCAGGATGCAGGTAATTAAGTCATTGAGACAATGTCCTTCCTGGTTGAAATGGCAAGAAACTGTTTTTTCTTTCTGATCCTGTCTAATATGTTTTGTGGGCAGGAACAGCAGCAGCAGCTGGTTAGAGAATTGGTAGAGCAAAAAAGAAAGATGGGTGCAGCAAGGGGCAGCTTAGGGAGGGCCAGCATTACAGCCCTGGTAGAAGGAAATGAGGGGCTGGCAGGTACGGCCCAACTGCCGATAAGGCTAACTAAGATGGAGCCGTTGGATGACCCGGAGGCCTACCTTGTAACTTTTGAGAGGGTAGCACAGGCTGCCCGCTGGCCCGAAGAACACTGGGCCACCCTCTTAGCCCCAAATCTTACTGGGCCCGCGCAACTGGCTTACGGGAGCCTAGCGGCCCAGGATATGCTGAGGTATTATAAAGTGAAGAAAGCTATACTAGACCAGGTTGGGGTCACCCCAGAGATCTATAGACAAAGGTTTCGGCACGAGAAGTACCCTACAGGGGATTGGCCGTGGGCCGTAGCCCAAAAATTGCGGGAATTGGGATGGTGCTGGCTGGAGCCAGACAACAGGGATAGCACCCAGCTAGTAGACATAGTGGTGCTAGAGCAGTTCCTCCAGATTCTTCCCCCAGGAGCACATCAATGGGTTTGTCAACAATGTCCCCAGACAGTAATCGACGCAGTCTCCCTAATGGAAAATTATCTAGCCGCCGAACCCCTTGGAGTAGCAGGGAGAGGGGAAAGGGATACCCGTGGAGAACGAGGGGCCAGTGGGTGAGGGCGGCCTGGCAGAGGGGGAAGGGAAGTAGAGGTGCTGTGGGGCCAGGGCTGGAGGGGTAGCAAGGAGACCCACCGAGGACTTAAAAGGGGCCCGCCGAGATAACAGGAGAAAGTGGGCCATGGGCCAGAGAAGTAGGAGGGTCCACTTGGGAGGAAGGGACCTCCCAGAACTGCTGCTACAAATGCAGTCAGGAAGGGCACTTCAAGCAGGAATGCCCCTTCATGGATTGCTCCTTTGGGCAGGGAGTACACCAAGGCGGTAACCCATCTCCCGACCCAGGAGCTATAGTAATCACTCCAAGGAAAGTGGAGGGAGTACTGGTGCAGGCATTGGTGGACTCAGGGTGCAGCCAGACCATGGTCTGAGCCAAGTTGGTCCCGAGCCCGCCAGTTCCACAGTTTGGGTGCGATGCATTTACAGGGATGTCCAGCCGTACCTCACGGCCTGGGTGCGGATCTAGCATGAAGAGGAAGAAGGAATCTGCCAAGTGGCCTTAGCTCCAAAGCTGGCGTATCCAGTGGTTCTGGGGAGAGATTGGCCAGGGTTCCAGCGGATCTTACGGTCCTGGAACTAACCGAGGCGCCCTGACGGCCGAGGTGTTGGTATCAGCCGGGACCATTCCAGAGCATCCTACAAACCGAGGGGAGGAGAATGAGCTGGACTGGGTCACGGGACGAGACTTCCTGCAGGAACAAAGGGACGACACATCCCTCATACGAGCTTGGGAGCAAGTCAACGGAGAGGAAGAAACCTTGCCCCCGAGCAAGATGGGACCATATTTTGAGGTATGAGGGGACCGTTTCTACTGGGTTACATGAGAAACAGAGGGATAGGAGGTAGTCAGACAACTATTGGTGCCGGCCCATTATCAGTATAAGGTTTTAGAGTTAGCTCATGCGAACCCCTGGGCCAGGCACCTGGGCCGAGAAAAGACCCTACAGTGACTCATGCGGTGGTTTTTTTAGTCAGGGATATATAAGGCTGTCCAGGACTTCTGTGAATCGTGCCCCACCTGCCAACATACCCGATTGCAGCTAAGCCCTAAGGCTCCTCTGGTCCCCCTCCCGGTCATGTGCGTTCCCTTCGATTGGGTCGGTCTGGACCTTGTAGCACCCCTGGAGAAATCCAAAATTGGGTTCCAGTATATGATGGTCCTGGTCGACTACACGACTCACTATCTGGAGGCAGTCCTGCTAAGGAATACCACTGTGGCGATGATAGTGGGAGAATTGGTCAAAATATTTTCCCGAGTAGGGATCCCCAAAGAGATCTTGACGGACCAGGGGACCAATGTCACCTCTAGATTAATACAAGAATTGTGAAAATTATTGAGGATAAAGACCCTCCAAACTTCGGTCTACCACCCCCAAACAGATGGGTTAGTTGAAAGATTCAATTGAACCTTAAAGGATATGTTAAAGCAGTTTTCGGAGGAAGTCCCGCAGGACTGGGATAAGGCCCTGCCAGCCCTGCTCTTTGCCGTAAGGGAGGTCCCACTGGCCTCGACCGGGTTCTCTCCCTTCGAGTTGTTGTATGGGAGACAACCCCGAGTGATCCTAGATCTCATTAGGGAAACTTGGGAGGAGCAGGAGACCTGGGTATAGGGGACAGTAAACTATGTCCTAAAGTTGCACCAACGGTTACAGCAGCTAGGGGACTTTGCAAAAAGGAATATGCAACAGGCCCAAGACCGACAGGCCGCATACTATAACCGGGGTGCAAAACTAAGGGAATTTGAAGCCAGAGATAGGGTGCTCCTCTTATTACCAACAAGGGAGTCAAAGTTGCTAGCGAGGTGGCAGGGCTGCTTCGAAGTGATATGGAGGGTAGGGCCAGTAGATTATGAGGTGCAGTTAGTGGGGAAGAAGAAGGGCTCCACATAAACCTATTAAAAAAATGGAAACCCTGTGAGGCCCTCATGATAGTCCTGGAGCAGGAAGAACCCGAAGTCGGACCTTGGACCAGGGAAATGGGGAGCATGACATCTCTGGCCCTGGGAGCAGGACTGACAATGGTGCAGCGCGAAGAAGGGGGAAGAATCACCCGGGACTACACCTCCACCCTCTCCACATCACCAGGAAAGACCCAGGTCCTATATCACCATATCTCCACAACACCGGGATGCAAGGTATGCGATGCGGTGTGGCCACTACCCAGAAAAATGTGGGAAACAGTGAGGAGAGAGGTACAGGAGATGTTACACCTGGGGGTGATTGAGGAATCCCACAGTGGGTGGAGAAGCTCAATCATATTAGTGCTAAACTCAGGTGGAGCAATCAGGTTTTGTGTGGATTTTAGAAAAGTAAACGCGATCTCCCGGTTTGACGCTTACCTAATGCCCCGGGTGGACGAACTTCTAGAAAGGTTGGGACAAGCCCAATACATGTCAACCCTGGACTTAACAATAGGGTATTGGCAAATCCCCCTGACACCGGCTTCCAAGAAAAAGGCTGCCTTTTCCAGCCCGTTTGGTTTATTCCAGTTTAAGACAATGCTGTTCAGACTGCATGGGGCTGCTGTGACCTTCCAGAGATTGATGGACCGAGTTTTGTGGGACTATCGGGGATACGCAGCAGCCTACATCGATGATATCGTCATCTACAGCAAAGACTGGGATGAGCACGTACAACACCTCCGGGAGGTATTAAAGTCCCTAAGGTACGCCAGATTAACAGCCAACCCGGCCAAATGCCACATAGAACAATAGGAGGTGACGTACTTGGGGTACACCATGGGGAGGGGGAAGCTGAGACCACTGACAAACAAGGTGCAGGCCTTAGCCGAGTACAACTTCCCGACCACCAAGAAGCAAGTGTGACAATTTTTAGGTTTAGCAGGCTACTACTGTAGATTTATCCCTCATTTCGCAACCATAGCAGGACCCCTCACCGATCTAACGAGGGCATCACAGCCTAAAAGGATTGCGAAGTCAGACCAGGGAGAAAAGGCCTTCCATAAACTAAGAACCACGCTGATGAGAGCACCGGTGCTGAGACAACCGGACTTCTCAAAAGAATTTATAATACAGACTGATGCCTCAGCAGTAGGGCTAGGGGCAGTCCTGGCACAAGAAATAGACGGCGAGGAACACCTGGTATTATATTTGAGCTGGAAGCTGTTCCCCTGCAAAAAGGCATACGCCACTATAGAAAAGGAGGCCCTAGCAGTAAAATGGGTTGTAGAATCCCACAGGTATGTCTACACTGCCACCCTAGTTTGAATAGGGTGGCTAATGTAGGCATTCGAACTTGCAAATGAAGCCCGGGATTTAAATTAAAGCTCCTAATTTGAACTACCATTAAACCTCCTTGCAGGAGGAATAACGGTAGTTCTAATTAGGAGTTTTAATTCAAACTACCTAGTCCATACCGCATGTAGCCATGGGCAGGTAGTTCGAACTATGGGCATTTTAAAATGGCGGCGCCTGGGAACATGCAAATGAAGCCCGGGATATTTAAATCCCAGGCTTCATTTGCAAGTTCAAATGCCTACATTAGCCTAGTTCGAACTAGGGTGTCAGTGAAGACATACCCTCGGGTACTACCTGCTCAGGAACACTTTTAAATTAGTAACCGACCATGCCCCCCTGAAATGGTTGCAGTCCATGAAAGAATTAAACCCGAGAATAACGAGATGGTATTTGGCATTACAACCCTACAGTTGAGGTTTCACATAGACCGGGCCGTAAACATAGCAACACAGATTTTTTTTCGAGATTGGAGGAACCTGGAAGAGATGGGGAAGGTGAAGAGGCAAAGGACTTAAGGGGGGGGAGGGGGCTGAAGGGTTAAGCCCCGCACTCGAGTGGCACAGGGCCTTGGCGCTGAAGCGCGCAAGCAGCTTTGCCACGCCTGTTCAGCGGCCGCCACCTGCGCAGGCGCAGGGATTCCCCTGGCCGGCGCATCGGGGGAGAGGAGCCGAGAAGCGCATGTGCCAGCGTCCCGGGAAGAGGGCACCATTTTAAAAGGGAGGATGCCTGGCTCTAAGGGGAGGAGGGCAGGAGTCAGGTGGGCAGCTGGAACCCGCATGTCAGTCACACCTGCTCTTAGGGTCCTAGGCTGGACCTGGAGAGAGGGAGGATCCAGGTCCCCCTTTCCTTCCGGTGATCACCCGGACGCACTGGGTAACCTAGATATTGGCCCAGGGCTAATAAAAACGGCAGCAGGCAGGGGTGGTTGCAACGACTGGTAAGAGGGACAACCCCAAAGGGGGGGGGGGGTCAACCCTGGACAGGGGTCAACCCCCTAACACCCATGAATTAGTAGAGAAAAGGAACAGCAGAAGTAAAGTTTCAAATAGCAAATGGCAGTAAACAGCAGCATAAGTTTCAAATGGCAAATCAATTTTAATGTTGATAAATGTACATTAGCACATATTGGAAAAATAATCTCAACTATACATATAAAATAATGGGGACTAAATTAGCTATTACTACTAAGAGAGAGAGAGAGAGAGATCTTGGAGTCATTGTGAATAGTTCTATGAAAACATCCACTCAATGTTCAGCGGCAGTAAAAAAAAGCAAATAGGATATTGGGTATCATTAAGGAAGGAATTGAGAATAAGACAGAGAATGTAAACATCGTTTCACGAGGCATAAGGGATTGGTTGACAAAGGCTTTCCTTGGTGACCGATCCCCATCTTGACTGCCGCTTTGTGCTGACAAACAGCTGAGCCGGCACAACATGGCAGCCATTTTTATTCTAATGAAGCTGGGGATATTTAAATCCCCGCTTCATTGACTATGTTGGTATGTCTTATTTACATGCCTCTGTCGGCAGAGGCATGTAGTCTAGACATACCGCAAATGCAATTAAGAAGTAGCAGGTTTAAAACAAACAAAAGAAAGCATTTTTTCACACAATGCAGAGTCAAGCTGTGGAACTCCTTGCCAGAGGCTATTGTGAAGACTGGGACTTTAACAGGGTTAACAAAAACCAGGATCAATTCATGGAGGACAGGTCATAACTATTAGCCAGGATGGAATGGAATGGTGTCCTCAGCCTGTTTGTCAGAAGCTAGGAATGGATGACATTTGATCTTCTGTTCATATCTTCTAAGGCACCTGGCATTGGCCACTGTCAGAAGACAGGATATTGACCTTTGGTCTGACCTAATCTGTCCATTTTTATGTTCTAATAGCTGTCTTGCACTGTTGTAATTCATCTACATTAGGGGGTTGCATTGATTTACATTTCCTTAATGTAAGCAGTCCTTATGTCCCATGCAGTTGAATTAATGGGATTCCAAAAAGTCACTGGAAGCATAATTAAAACTAAAAGTCCTTGTGAATGGCAATTAAACACTAAGGATGAAATCCTTGACTCATTTATGCTGTATAACTGTGATTATGACATGAAATAATTAAGCTGGATTCTATCATCCTACAGTAAGTTTGCAGAACTTGCTTTGAGAAAAAAATCTAGAATTTTTAAAAATTTGTAAACTGAACATATCTGATATGGAAATCATAGAAAGTAACAATTAACATGGAAATTTACAATGTGACCTGCTCTTTAAGCCTCACAGAACCACATAAGTTAGGTACTATACAGATGGGAAAACTAATACACAGCAACGCCAGATGACTTTACCATGTATATATAGCGAGTCAGTGTAGATCAAGGAAAACATTATTTGACATTTACTCTACTACTTAAACCACATTCCCTCCCTTATGAATTCAACTAACAATTATATTTACTAAAAACAAGTTTACCACCTTCTCCATTCTCTCCGCCTATTGGTCTCAACCCAGCATATTTTTGTCTTGTGATTCATTTAAAAAGCAAGTGTTTAGGGGCAAAGACCATGGATACATTCTGGGCCCACTGTCCTCAGTTGGAGTTTTGCCATTGATTTTAATAGGGCCAAGATTTCATCCACTGTCTTTACTCACTATTTAAAGTGGCATGTATAAGTTTTAAACAATAAACAATACTTTCTTCTCTGTTCTTATAAATCACATTTCTTGGGTCTAATAGTACACTACTATAAAAATGATTATTTCTATACTTGACTTTCATTACTCATCGAGGATGTAAAAAACAACAAATAGTCTGGTAGTACTTTAAAGACTAACAACAGCCATACTGGGTCAGACCAACAGTCCATCTAGCCCAGTAACCTGTCTTCTTAAGTGAACAATGGCCAGGTGCCCCAGGGGGAATGAACAGAACAGGCAATATTAAAAGGCAAGTAGAAATATTTAGGATTATTCATAATAATGTGCCTAATGACATACAGGTTTTATTTGAGATTACATGTTCAGTTATCAACATGCAATAGAACAGTTGCTTTTGTCACAATTCACATCTCATCAGAAGCTGGAAAGCTTAGGATAATATTTGAATGACATTTCTAAACCAAAAGTTTTGATGAAATGACAGATAAGCAGCTGAATTTTTGGTGTATTATTTAAAATATACTAAGCAACAAAGTTTTTGAAGTTCATCATTGTTAATTTTTTTAAATGAACTGCAATTATTTAAATAGCGAAAAACGCACATTTACTTTTTACCTGTTTTCAGCATACTTGCTATTAATATTAACTTTGAAACTGCATATTGCTAGCAAAGAGTTGCTAAACAAAGCTAGATAAAATGCATGAAGTTACCTTTATAATGCTTTCCCCAGGCCTCATGTCTGTGTAAATCTTCACATTATATGATATGTTGGAGAAGGTTGGTGAGTTATCATTTGCATCAATAACAAGGATATTGACCATAACTGCAGTACTCTCCTGTACACCATCAGAAGCTGTAATCTTCAAAGGTAAAAGAATACAGGAAAATATAGGGTAGAATTAAGATAAATGCAACTAAAAATAAAATGAATTTTGTCTTTTTGTATTCAATCTAGCATGTGTTGGCACCTATTAGAAAAAATCTGTATACTTGTTTTACTAGATTACCCCTATGATGATAGAATGGGAAGTAAGCTGAAAATATAGCCGTTGCCAGAAAGAAAGCAATAATGCACTGAATAATGAAACACAAAGGATAATATAAATATATCCTCTGCAATGACAGAGGACCTGTAATGTGAGAGACCTCTATCTGTTAATCCAACATTTTCAAATAATCTCATTTTGGGGCCAAACCTGCAACAACCTGAGAATCTTTATCTCCCCTGGAGTGCATTTAACACAACAGGACTTAACTCAAAATAACCTATGCACATTGAGCTACATCAATTGCATAGCTTATTTTGAAATTGGGAACATTTACATAGCACTTATTTCAAAAAAGAGCACTCTTCCTGTGCTTTCCCTTAGTCCTCATACAATGAGGGTTACAGGAGTCAGAGTAAGAAGTCTTCCAGCTTGACAGTATTTCAACATTATTTTGAAATAACTGCCTGCTGTGTAGACGCGGACTAAGTTATTTCAAAATAACACTGGTTATTTTAAAATAATGTTTAAATAATGTTGCTGTGTAGACATACCCATGGAGACCAATGGTAATTGAAGGAATTTAGCACCTTCCAAAAGACACTTAGAATCCTAAAACTGGGTTGTACCAACTAGGGATGTCAATAGTTATCTGGTAAGCATTACCCTTGGAGTTAATTGGAAGCCCAGCCAGAGTTGAGCAACCCCCTGCCTGACACCTGTGGAGGCCAGATCAGCCCCCACCTGTGAAGGGACCAGCTTGGGTGAAGAAGCACCTTCCCATGGTGGGGAGCTGCTCCAGGCCATTTGGCCCCCTGCCTGCCTGTTTAAGCTGTTAACTGGTTAAACATAACAGTTAACTGGTTAAACAGGATTTTACATCACTAATATTACTTGCACACTAGATTTTCCTAACTTATATTGAATCTCCTCTACATGTTTCCTCAGTGTCAGCAAGAGCACAGGGATGTGGCTGACAATGATGGTAATCAGGAAGAATCTCTCATTTCTCCCCTCCACAGAGAAAAAGTACATCTCGGGCAATGGGACTGAAAGCATATTCTCTTTACCGTGGCATTGTTTTCTACCTGGGCTTGGATGAATCATTTCTGGCAGAGAGAGGGTAGTTCAGTTTCAGTGCCTGTTCAATAATTTTCCCCCAATGACTTGCTGAGAATTACCCCAAACTTTATGAAATAATCTTAAATAAACTGGTGATGTTTATTATAATTTCTTAGTCATTTTACTGGAGTGCCATAAGGCCTAATGGAACCTGCATCTGCATTGTGCTAGGACCAGTACACTCACAAATTAGACCAGTGGCTCTCTTTATTTTCCCAGATGACAATACCCCCTTCAGGAGGCTGATTTGTCTCACATCCCCCAAGTTTCATGACACTTAAAAAACACTGGCTTACAAAATTACATATAAAAATACAAAAGTGTCAGATCACACTATTACTGAAAAATGGCTTACTTTCTATTTTACCATATAATTATAAAATAAATCAACTAGAATATACATATTGTACTTATAATTTCAATATAGAGTATATACAGCAGTATAAACAAGTTACTGTCTGTATGAAATTTTCATTTCCTGGTGCTTTTTATGTAGCCTGCTGTAAAACTATGCAAATATCTAGATGAGTTGATGTACTCCCAGAAGACTTTCTGTGAACCCATAGAGGTACATATAACCCTTGTTGAGAACCACTGAGACAGACAATCCATGTCTCAAAAAATAACAGAATATGAATAGGCATGACAAAGGATAAGGAAAAGGAAAAGGAAGAATTATTTTAGAGAAAGAGATTTGACACACAAAGTAATAAGTGATTTGCCCCTGATCAAATAGAAAGTCCCTGGTAAAGCCAAGAACTAAACTCAGATTTCCTAAGTCCTAGCCCAATTACATTCTCATCCTGTGTTCTTTATTAAATAGGGTGGCAGATTCTTACATTTTCTGTGCTCTCTTTGCATTGCTCAGGCAACCCAAAGGGACCAGAAATTCACTGTAACTCCTCTGCTGGGGGGTCCATCTGATCCAAGGAGCATCCCAGTAGATACAGAGCCAGTTACTATATTGCTCTGCCACAACAAGTGGCACAAAATACCTCAACGTATCATCAGGCAAAAGGAAAGGAGCAATTGTTGAAGCCTTAATGTTGTCCAAAGTTTTCCTAAGAAAGCTCAGAGGTAGAGTATATCTCAGAAACTCTGGAGCTGATAATACTTGACAGGGCTTATATCAATTAATTAAATAGGTGAATTATGCTCATAGATTATTGAAGTGTGTATATGTTCTTCTCTGTCACTCTTTTTTTTGTCATTGTGGGGTATAGCTTCTTATTCTCTGCTTACACCAGAACTGGACTGGTTTGAAACTAAATATATTGCTACAGCACAAAACTCTGTTTCATAAAATGGATATTATTGATATTGTTTATTGGTCAAAATTAAGGATATTATTAATAGTTAAACCATCAAACCAGGAACTCAGTCAGCATGAGGAAGATGTGGAAAGGAAATCAGCATTTGAAAATGAACTCATTTTGGATCCAAACCTTCAAATAACCATATTCCGTAAGCTCCCATTGAAATCAATGGGGATTCAAATAATTCAACACCTTCCAAGAGGCGCTTGGTATCTTGCAAAATGGGTTGAAAATACACACTATAATTTCCGAAATTTCTCACACATTTATGCCTCCGCAGTGACAGCAAGAGGGAAGTGAGGTGACATAGTAGTGGAGAGTAGGAAGAATCCTACCTTCAACTTTTTTTAACCTACCAGTGAGGTGTCTGGAGAAATGAGAGAAAGCTGTTTCATTAAAAAGGATGAACTAACCTACTCCTCCTTCATTCAGATCCAGGGAAAAAAAAGAAAGAGAGCAACTCTGAATCAGAATTCATTCTCTGGCCTGTTCTAGGTGGTGCAGCTACACACTGTATCTTATTGTGGACAAAGTATAAAGTAATGGTATAGCCCTAAATTATTCCTCTTCTCTAAATGGACATTAATATGAGAGAGAGAGAGACAGAGAGAAAGAGAGAAACCAGATGCAGAGGACAATCTAGTCAAAAATTTAGGCTGTTTTATTTCCTCTCTCTCATATCACATTGCTTTTTCAACGTTAAAAATAACTAGGGGGATGTGCCCTCTGCTTGCTATGCTCACCTAACCCCAACTCTCTGTCCACTTTTGCTTCGCTGAGACAGTCTGTTGATGCTGATGATGTGATTATGTCATTCTGTTGCCTGGCAGGAACATTCTATCCTCTAGCAGGAAACACTTTTTTATATATAGAGAGAGATTATCCTATCTGGGCAGTGTGTTCCTGAAAAAATAGTGCTTACCGAGAAGGTGTATAACTGCTGGCGCTCTCTATCAACTGGTTGGAGTAAGGTGAGGTAGCGGGTAATACCAGTCTGAGTCACAGTGAAAATTGTATTATAATCATTTAGGAAAATATGGAGCTGTGGATCCTTTGTCTTCAAAGAGAAAGAAAAAGTGTTAATAGTCAATATATACATGTAAATATTGACAAAAACATACAAGCATTATAGCAGAATTAAGTATATTTTTAATTTGTATTACTGCAGTGCTTATGAGCCTTAGTTAACGATCACAATCCCTTTGTGGTCCCTGCCTGAAAGAGTTTACAATGCACAGTGACATTAGTGAGAGTGAGAAACAGCAAAACACCTGAATTGCTTTCATTAGTCCCTTTTTAAAATACAATACTCTGAAAAAAAGCATTTGAAAAGAAATTAAGAAATATAGTGACAACTCCAAACAATGTTTTAAAAACAAAATAAAAGAAAACCTACCAAAATAGGGTGATACTATTTTGAGTTTTAAACAGATAATTCTTACTTATCAAGATAAAGATCCTATACTTGGTTTGATAGTATTTGTCCTCAGAGCATATCTGGAGAAATCTTTCCATTTGCTAAATACAGCAACAAAATAGTTCACATGAACAATGTCTATTACATGCCAAAGATTAGTATCTGGTTGTTGCACAAACCCCGTACTGCATTTCCTTGTATATCCAAAGAAAAACATAGGCAAAAATGATTATTATTATGACCACAAATGAAAATAACCCTCAGAATCTAAATATATTGTAGTTTGATTTGAAATAATATTTTTAGTAAACATGTGTTATGTGTTTTAAGTGCTCAAGACTTCTCTAAAATGTCTGGTCTGGAAAGATTTTCATACTCATCCTATGAAGTTTAGGAGGTTAGGTAGATACAAGTTTTCTTGTATGTACCAAAAGGTACGTGGAAGTTTAAAAAGGCATACTAAATGACTGACCTAGAACTCAGCTAGTTTGTCTTCCTTTACATAGCTTTAGTAGATCGTGTGTATTTCAATTGTGTGAGGAGAAGCAATAAACAACCCTTTCCAAAGAAGAGGTACATACAGGTACAGAAAGGACACCACCTGTCTGAAAGAGGGACAGACTAAAAGTGCTATGTGACACATTCACAGAAGACTATACTCCCTGTCAAAAATAACACAGAGATATGATGTCTAATGGCCAGAAACTGTGGACTGACTCTTTAGCAATTACTGTAGCCTGAGGCTGGGCGGGTCTATAGGAAGCTGCAAAGGGGACTCTAAATCATGTTGTGGATCCCTGATCCTCAAGCTGCTAGATGCCATGTCTGCCTATTTTTTATATCATCTGACTGGAACCTAAGTGTTTCTTAAATTTGGGACACACTATCCGTGCTGTTATTCAACATGGCTATTGGTTATCTGAGTTAATTTCTAGAAGTAGGTAAAGACAGAATATGACAATAGCTATATATGACTGATCAAAACAGAACATTGATATGAAGTTAGTCACACAAAAATTGTGCAAAAGGGCACTGACTAAGGGAGAGAAGGTCAAAGCAACATTATTGCTCAAATATCATCATCTTCACCAAATCCAGTTGCTTGAAAATGCTTCTTTGGCTTCAAAAAGAATGCATTTTGAGGTCCTGTCCCTATACCCCACACAACAAAGTAAAATACTTGAAAATAACATAATCCTTTCACCATTTCCTAACACCTAATGGAAAAAGGTGCAAACTGTATATTTGTGTGTCACTAAAAGGAAACATGAAGCTTAAACTTGTTATGGCTTTTATACTCTCATCTCACAAAGAGTCCTGTAGGCAAAGTCAGACCAATATATGGCCACACAGTTACGACAAAGTCACAAGGTGTCATATTACTTTTCTGAGAGCATTGCTTTTGTTATAAGAATATTTACGCAAACTATACCATTAACTCTATTCATGAACATCTTTTCTACAGATCAGTTACTTTCTTCTACTCTTAGCTTATTAACTGCAGAAAGATTTAGGAATAAAAAAAATTACTTCAAGTGAAAAGTCTTAAGGTTCTCATGGCCTAGCAGGCATAACTGAAACATTTCAACAACCTGAAAAGCCCTAAAAATATAATATTTTAATAAATGGTTGCAAACACAGAATAGGGCCAAAAATTAAAAAACATAAAAGATTGAATTGTGCGGTCCAAAGTACTCTAGGACACTGATGCATGAGCTTTGGAAGATAAAGATTATAGTATTTAAGTACTACAACTAGGAAACCACTTTTGGTGCTAAAAACTAAGTGCAAGAAGTGCTACAAATGAATGGTTTTCTGTTACTTAAAGAAACACTGTAACTATGACAGCTGACAGTAACATTAAAAGTCTTTTTGCCATTAACAGTCCAAAGAAAGAGAAAAAAAAGAGTCCATTATGATCTTTGCAGGAGAAGTGGTAGCAATGACTATTCACAAAACTCTATTTTCAGAATTTCCAAGCCATTTTTAGGTCTGTATATGGTATGGATTTGAGAAAAACTTGTTTCAACTAAAGGATTTGTTTACAACTCTGTGAATGTTCATTCCAATTTAATTTTTTGTACCTTTCCACTTAACTTTATTTCACACAAGCAATTCCTCAAGATTGTATGGCCTTCTAGCCAAATCTGTCTAATATGGTTCCTGCTTTCCACACAGTTCTGAACCAGATTAGTTTAACTTTCTTGATGACTCTGTTTGAACATACAGTCACCTGGGATTCCCTGAGTTCCATTATGACCAGGGCTGCCCTTACCCATATGTAGAATATGCAGCTGCTTAGGGAACCCAAAAATTTGGGGCACCATTGGGCCTTAATGTTCACCTTCCCATCCCTGATCCATGGCTTCACATTCTACAGAGGGGATCTAGTTAACTGAAAAATGAAAAAGCCTGCCAGACCTATTAGAACACTGAACCTATAAAAGATCCATTCAAGTGATAATGAAGCCA
Organism: Pelodiscus sinensis; assembly: GCF_049634645.1. Lineage (NCBI taxonomy): Eukaryota > Metazoa > Chordata > Testudines > Trionychidae > Pelodiscus > Pelodiscus sinensis. The sequence goes on along the minus strand of NC_134718.1, from coordinate 36,368,595 downwards.
TTTAACAGGCATTTGCCAATACCAAGTATATACTTTCAGTTTCTGAAATTACTGTGTTAGCCTACAGGACCCATTACCCTAAATTTGCTTTATAATATTTCATTAGTGTGTTGCTGAAGATTATATAATCACATCTCTAAAAATTCATCCTCCTCCCTTCCTCCCTCCTTCCAGCTGCCATCAGGCACATGGGCACCAGTTTAATAATACAGCCTAGGATTTCATAAATCCTAAGGATGGCCCTGATTATGACCCTTTAGTTTTCTATTATATTTTGGGGTGTCCATCAATGGAAACTGGATGCTTATTTCTATGCTAAAGACACATCTCTATTCATCACAAACATTAGGGCTACGTCTACACTGGCCCCTTTTCCGGAAGGGGCATGTAAATTTCATGAGTCGTAGTAGGGAAATGCGCGGGGGATTTAAATATCCCCCGCGGCATTTAAATAAAAATGTCCGCCGCTTTTTTCCGGCTTTTAGAAAAGCCGGAAAAGAGCGTCTACACTGGCCCCGAACCTCCGGAAAAAGCGCCCTTTTCCGGAGGCTCTTATACTTTGAAGTAGGAATAAGAGCCTCCAGAAAAGGGCGCTTTTTCCGGAGGATCGGGGCCAGTGTAGACGCTCTTTTCCGGCTTTTCTAAAAGCCGGAAAAAAGCGGCGGACATTTTTATTTAAATGCCGCGGGGGATATTTAAATCCCCCGCGCATTTCCCTACTACGACTCATGAAATTTACATGCCCCTTCCAGAAAAGGGGCCAGTGTAGACGAGCCCTAGAACTTTCATCTCAAAGAGACATACTTCTCCACAAAAACTATAATTATTATAATGCAACTTAGCATTCTCTGAAGTCTCATCCATCATTAGTAAAAGCTGTCAGGTAAATTCTGATAATATGTTATGCTTGATGTAAGGAAACCCCCCCATCTTTTTGACAGATAAATTGAGCAGATTTGATATGGGAGACACTGAGACAGACTACATTATGGCACACTCTATGTCACTTTTGTGATGACTGTTATAACTATATCCACATTTTTTAAGATCTGAATACTAGCACTATGATTCTTGACTTCTATGGTGGGTATTCAAGGTTCTCACTATCAAATTGTCTGCAAAGTTCTGAGCAGAGCTGATAGAACCAGCAATTAAGAAACACACGTAACACTAAACTAACAACATGCAGCTAAGAATCATTTCAAGCATGCAGAACAAACCTTGTATATTTTATGTTGGCACTATTTAGATTACTTATTAATTACTCATCAAATGAGTAACAATGCCTAACTATTTCCTGTAGTAATGACTATTTTGTAGCAGGATATATTTTTATCTTCTGAATATATTCATCAGTTGTAACATATGCCTACTAAAACTAGTGAATTAAGTGGACTTATAGCAGGGTATGGCCCAATGTACTTAAAGTGTTCCTGGCACACTTCTTTAAACAACAAATAGTCCCAAAGTTTCCTAACTATATTGAAATAAAAATGAAGGAGGGAAAAAAAGCCAAAGCACACAATTCCAACCAAAATATAATTTCAAACACTCAACACCCAGTACCTACAGGAATGGCGTCTGGAACAAGCTACAAAACAAAAGAAATAGAACAAAAAAATGAATAAATAAAAAAACACGTATACAGCAATGATGGACCTTATTGAAAATGAAAAAAACAACAACAGTTACAAATCTGAAAAATGACCTGAGCTGCAAAAAGCATTCACAATGCACAGTGAATCCATTCCTACCAGGTGGGCAACCTGCAGCCCATGAGGGTTCTATATGTGGTCTGTGAGGCATTTTACTGCTTTCCGTTCAAGTAGGTTTTTTTCATAGTAATATTACTAGAGTGATGTAAAGCAAAGGAACATGAAGTGAGATGCATGCTGACTGCACACAACATTATCCCAGACACCTGTACTCTCCCTCTGCATTTAATATATTGGTTCACCCCACAAATTACAGGTATGCAAGTGCAGTCAGGAAACATGCCCCAATCCCAGGAGACCATCTTGGTTACAACAATCTTATGGCCCACTGAGATGAAGAAGGGACATTCATGCAGCCCACTCACTAGCCTTGGTTTATACTAAGTCTGGGTTTGAGTTTGTTCTATGTTGAAATCTCAAAACAGCTCTTGAAAATTTTCAAATCTGGGTAGAGGGTCACTTGTACTTCATACAACCTGGTTCCCTTTTATGAATGTCATTTCCTTTCAAACAAAAGTCCCATAGATTTAATAGGGATAAAATCAGTAGCTTCTACAGAAATTACTTTCAACATTGAAAGAATGAATAGAAAAGGATATCTACTCAACAGGGTTTAAAACTACCCTACAAAACTTTGTAGAAGGCATGAAAATCTCTATTAATTTCTATGAGACTTTCCCATAAATTCTCAGAACAACGCTCAGTTCCCAAAATGTGCCTCTGGTGGCTTGTCCACACATTTCCTGTTCCATCTTGAAATCAATTAGTTTCTTTCACAGAAGTCAGAAGAAAATGAACAATCCTCTTTGGGGAAAGAGCCACATATGACTCATTTCCAAGTTCCATAAAGGATTCCTCTATCTATATTGTGCAGCTAGTTGCTGGGGAAGCCTCTTCTAAACTCAGGTTGTATGGGTGCGTCTACACGGCAAATAGCTTATTTTGAAATTTGGTGCTGTCTACACAGAATAGTGAGCTCATTATATTTCTATCTGGGCTTGCTCTTAATTTGTGGAATAGCTATTTTGGGAAACCGGAGGTGTAGACGTAGTCTATAAGGGCCAAGAGACAATCCAAAACCTTTACATTCAACAGAGATGCATTTCATCCTCTCAAAGATCCTTGATGAATGAAAGTAGTGACCCTCAGTGTTATACACCAGATAACCTCCTTGGGATCAGAGAAGCTGCCATTCAACATTCCAAGGGTGCCACCAAGAAAAACCATCCTGCTGTATGGCAGAGTAGAAAGAGTAGGTGGATTGGGAGTGGCAAATTAGGTTATCATCCCCTTTACTGAAGATATCATAAATAAGGTAAGTTTGTAGAATGGTCCTAAGCCCAATAAAAGAGGGCAAAATATAAGTGAAGGAGGGGTACATTTTTTTTACATTATTGTGTCCTTGCCTAATGCATGTCTTTTCATTCCCCCTCTCAGCTTTATATTTTTTTCTTAGCTGGTTTTTGAAAAAGGTCGAAGCTTGTTTTATACACGTATCTTCAATGGGAACTGTCACAGAGTGCTATTTTTAATAGTGTTGATGGGAATAAGTCACACTTCTAAGCTGGATAGCCTACAGGATATCAGTGACTCATGAAATACTTCAACCGAAAGACCCTGCAGTTCTTTGAAAACATATAATCTTTAGGAAAGCAAAGGAGGAAGAACTCCAGCTGGCAATGGTGCAGATGGAAAATATTTTAACAGTTCATGGCAAGTCTCAAACTCTTCTCCTGCAAATGATTCCTTCATCCAAGAATATAGTATAAGGATGCTAACATGACAAAGCAATGTAAGAATACAATTACAGTTATTTCCTTAGGAGATGGAGATTACTTAGAAGATTATTTCTTGGCTGGTTTTTGAGACTCTGCTCTTAGGCTCTGACTTCCTTAGCTGAGGGGACTTCATAAGACCAATATGTACTTCTGGAAGGTATTCTGATACTATGATCAGCATAGGATAGGGAACATAATAGAACAGATAAAAAAAGGGGACCAATCTCACCCTTAGTAATAAAGTGATCTATAATGTTTCAATGTGTCTGATAAGGTAAGATAAGGTGTCCCAGAAGGTTTCTTTGGGATGTACAGGATTGTGCTGTATGTCAAAAATGTAAGCACTTGCTCCAAATTTCAAACAGAAGTGAACATCAGACCTAATGAGAGTATAAAGAGGGAAAAGACTAGAAATGATGTTACAATGTGCAGAGGTGTCTATTATAGACCATTACAGCAAGAGGGGGAAGTAAATAAGGCATTCTCAAAGTAGGTAACAAAATTAACTAACACACATGAACTAATATTTATGTGGGATTTAAACTTTCCTGATATCTGTAGGAAGACTAATACATAAAAATATAATGTATTGTGTAACTTCTTAGCAGGAGTAGGGGACAACTTTCTGATTCAGACAGCTGAGGAAACAATTAAGTGTCATCCATTTTGGATCTGGCTTTGACCAATAGGGATACATTAGTTGCAAAAACAGAGGTTGACAATTTGTGAGAAGTGATCATGATATGATAGAAGTCAAGATTCTAAAGAAAAGATGACATGAGAAAAGCCAAACAAGGCTATTGGATGTCAAAACACAGATTTCAATCAGCTCAGGGAAGAGTAAATATGATCCCATCCAGCAGAAAAAACAATTGAAAAGAAAAGAAGTCAAAGTGGGATCCCAAGGTATTTATGTGGTTTAATTAAATTGATGTCATTCAAACTGCCTACTTAATTATAAAAGCAAGGGACAGTGCTGCTTTCTTACAGATCTGCCAAGAATCCCATTTATATCATCAGTTTTTGAAAGATTTATAACTGAACGAGAGTCATAGAATCATAGAATCATAGAATAATAGGACTGGAAGGGACCTCAAGAGGTCATCGAGTCCAGCCCCCTGCCCTCAAGGCAGGACCAAGCTCCGTCTACACCATCCCTGACAGATGTCTATCCAACCTGTTCTTAAATATCTCCAGAGAGGGAGATTCCACCACCTCTCTTGGCAATTTATTCCAATATTTGACCACCCTGACAGTTAGGAATTTTTTCCTAATGTCCAATCTAAACCTCCCCTGCTGCACTTTAAGCCCATTACTCCTTGTCCTGTCCTCAGAAACCAAGAGGAACAAATTTTCTCCTTCCTCCTTGTGACAACCTTTTAGATATTTGAAAACTGCTATCATGTCCCCCCTTAATCTTCTTTTTTCCAAACTAAACAAGCCCAGTTCATGAAGCCTGGCTTCATAGGTCATGTTCTCTAAGCCTTTAATCATTCTTGTCGTTACATGGTTCAACAGTGAAGACAACTTTAGGTAGGTAAATGAAAAATAATAAAAATAAAACGTAAATTAATATCTGGATTTTAAGCAAGAACAGTAATATAAAGTATTATTATGTACAACATCACAGTGGTCACCATTAAAAACTAACATTTATATACTGTATAGTGTGTAAGTGTTGTCTGTTGTTGGCCATATATAGATCTAATTTTTAAGTCTTAATTTACAAATCAAAAATAAAATCTCCAGGTCTTTAATAACTGTAGCATGGAAGATGCCTCATATTCAGTTGAGCAGACCTCCAGTTTGTATACTAGAATAAGCATTACATATGGAATCACTTTCATATATGCATTAGTATATAAATATGTAGTTCCTGATTCTATAGTTTCTTATATCGCTTTTAGACTGGTGTGATTTCACTGAAGTCAAAAGTTATAAAGCCCATGCCCCGGAACTTGGTGCATTGCCTCCGCAGGTACTCACAAAGTAATGGCTCCATTGGAGTTCTGGGGAGCAATCTTGGGTAAGGGTTTGTCACAAAGTAAGGGCTCCATGGGAGTTCTGGGGAGTGATCTTGAGTAAGGGTTTCTTTATCCAACCTGTTCTTAAATATCCCTAGTAATGAAGATTCCACAACCTCCCTAAGCAATTTATTCCAGTGTTTAACCACCCTGACAGTTAGGAAGGTTTTCCTAAATCTAAACCTCCCTTGCTGCAATTTAAGCCCATTGCTTCTTGTCTTATCATCAGAGGCCAAGAAGAACAATTTTTCTCCCTCCTCCTTGTAACCCCCTTTTAGATACTTGAAATCTGCTATCATCCCCCTCAGTCTTTTCTTTTCTAAACTAAACAAACCCAGTTCTTTCAGTCTTCATTCACAGGTCATATTTTCTAGACCTTTAATCATTTTTGTTGCTCTTTTCTGGACCTTCTCCAATTTCTCCACATCTTTCTTGAAATGTGGTGCCTAGAATTGGACACAATACCCCAATTGAGGCCTAATCAACACAAAATAGAGTGGAAGAATGACTTCTTGTGTCTTGCTCACAGCACTCCTGTTAATGGATCCCAGAATCATGTTTGCTTTTTTTGCAACAGTGTCACACTGTTGACTCATGTTTAACTTGTGGTCCACTATGACCCCTAAATACATTTCAGCAGTACTCCTTCCTAGATAATCACTTTCCATTCTGTATGTGTGAAATTGTTTGTTCCATGAGGGGAGAATTACTAGGAAACTATGTTAGGAGATCATCATGAAGACCTGCTCTGGGTATAACCATTGAACTTGGTGATCTAGCTGCTCTGCCTCATAAAATTAATCCTTGCCTTGAAGGTAATAATGTTGAAGGCAACTATATGATGAATACTTAATATAATACTCAAGTTCTATATCTGAGCTTATGAACTACAAACTATTATTAACTGTAACTCTTAGCTTTATACTCTAAGGAGAGGAACAGTGTTCATTAATATTCCCAAGTTTTCAAATTATCAGCTGATTAATTTCAAATAATCAAATTACTGTACCCAGGGGTTTGTCTGTCATGTTAATTTTGCAATGGATCTTTTATTTTAGTTTTTAATTTAAGGTGCATCATTAAATTATGTCCTGTTTAGTATTATTTTAGAAAATATGGGCAATATGTAAACTAGCAAAGTTCCTTCATTAGTTCACATGGCTGAAACCGCACTCAGGAAAGACAACACAACTAAGGATGTTAAAATGCAATTAACTGACTAGCCGACGGAATTTTGACTAGTCGACTAGTCAATAGGCACTTCCACATTGCTGCTTTGAAATCTACAAGAGCCTCCATTGGGGCTCTTGTAGATTTCAAAGGAGGAATGTGGAACTCCGCGTACAGCTTGGGGCCAGCGGTAAGTCCCGCAGACTCGGGGCTGCATGTGGATGCCTGCTTTGAAATGCACAAGAGCCCCCATCCTTGGATAGACAGATAAATGAATAAACAGAACTTCAGGTTCTGAAGCCTCCTATTCCTCCTAGGGATGTAAACAACTAAATACTTTTCAGATAGTTGAGTATCAACTCATCTAGTCACTTCCCACCCTTACTGCCTCTATCAGAGAGAGGCAGCAAGAGGAGGGGGAGCAGGAGCTGGTACTGGGGGGAACTGGCTTTAAGCCAGTTCCTCCCAGCACCATCTCTGCAGAGAGCAAGGGAGGCAGAGGCACAGAGGGGAAATGGCATGAGTGGGGTCTGGTTCAGGCTTGTAGGGCTCTTGTACATTTCAAAAGCAGAAGTGCCATAGGGAGCACAGGAGGCACTGAGCAGCAGCAAAGGAGGGGACAGGAGCCAGCTTAAAAGCCGGTACCCCCCTGCACCATCTCTAGGGTGCCACCTGACACCCCTGCTTCCTGTATCAGAGGGGGGAATAGGGGACACTGCTGTGAAGGGGTCCCAGTGGGCTGGGGCTGTTGCCACCAAGCAACCCCTGTTCGTGGTGGCCAGGGCTGGCCATGAGCAGCACAGACAGGGGCTTGTGCTGGAAAAGCTACTGTTCACGGTAGATAGGGCTGTCCGTCATGAACAGGGGCTGCTCGACTCAGCACAAGCCAGGACTGAGCAGTCCCGGCTCATGCTGATTGCTGCGGCTCTGCATTTTAAAATGCAGAGCCGCAGTACGGGTGGCTCTGGGGCCGGCACAAGCTAGGACTGCTCAGTCCCAGTTCAAGTTGGCTCCTGGAGATACCTCCACTGTGGCTCTGCAGAGCAGCGCTTATCAACTAATTGCATTTTAACATCCTTTTCCTCTTGGGCCTATCTAAAATGCTACAGCTAAATCTATATCCACTTCCCTACACACTGACATTTTCAGTCTCTCTTTTAACCTTGAAGTTTCTCTTTACCTTAAAATCTCAGTCTCTTTAAATTATTTTCAATCTTTATGTTCCCTTTCTTTTCTTTGCTTTCAATCCCAATTTTATGCCTTGTTCTTCCTGAAAATATTGTGAGTTCTAAACTAATTTCAGACATCGGTACATTTGGTTTTGATCCTTGCAAAATAAATTCTGTGCTGTTACATTTCCCCCCTCAAAACAATACAAAACAAAATTGATAAAACATTGCTGCAATGGTACAAAGCAGGACAGGCTTGCATTTGAACAGGACATTTTACATATGCTAAGCTTTTACTTAGAACAAGAGGCTTTAAAATTAGATTATTCTTAAAGAGCGATAATTTAAAACAACTGTGATTTAAAACAAACTTAAAAAAGATTAATCCTTTAAATCCAAAAATATTCTAATGGGTTTGTGAAACCCTATCTTTTGCCAAGTTCTGACTAAAGAGCACATGTAACCTTTTCTAATAGGCCATGTAGTTCAAGTATATAAATGTTTCAATCCAAAGTCAACCTCAATATAAGCAAATGGAACTTCTATTAAAGATAGAGGGCAGAATTTAGCACTTTATACCTACATTTATAGAAGAGACGATTGGTGTAAGCAAGATTTTGCCTTTCTGGAAGTTGTAACCCCTTATGTTAGGGTAAAATTTGGTCTGAAAGATTTGTCTCTATGGGTATGTCTACACTACCCTCCTAGTTCGAACTAGCGGGGTAATTTAGGCATACCGCACTTGCAAATGAAGCCCGGGATTTGAATTTCCCGGGCTTCATTTGCATAAGCAGGGAGCCGCCATTTTTAAAACCCCACTGGTTCGAACCCCGTGCAGCACGGCTACACGGGGCTCGAACTAGGTAGTTCGGAATAGGAATCCTAGTTCGAACTACCTAGTTCGAGCCCCGTGTAGCCGCGCTGCATGGGGTTCGAACCAGCAGGGTTTTAAAAATGGCGGCTCCCCGCTTATGCAAATGAAGCCCGGGAAATTCAAATCCCGGGCTTCATTTGCAAGTGCGGTATGCCTACATTACCCCGCTAGTTCGAACTAGCGGGGTAGTGTAGACATACCCTATGAGACATATAGGACTGAAGCATCATTGTGTTACTCAGTCACTGGAATAAGACTGACAAAAATGGATCAGTTCAGTACTGAATCAGGCCTGTAGTGTTCAGAGTTGAGGAATATGTTAAATAAATACCTGAAAATTTGTTTGAATAAAAGCCCAGCTCGGCATTATTTCTGTGTTTATTTTATGAAAATATACATGGAAATAAATTCACTGGCAGGAATGTTCACAAGGACAGCAAATTTTAATCAAGTACTACAAAATAGTAGCCAAAGACACTTTAACTCAGAAAAGTATTTCCACTGGAAATTTGGAAACATTCAGACATTCAGGAAATATAAATGACACGTTGTAACCTGTCAGTCATTGTATCATGATATAAACCTTTTGGCAGGCAGAATCAAAATGAACCTTCACGACTGAAATTTCAGATACTGATTACTCACAATGAAGTACTCATGTAAAAACTATAGATCAAGATTATCTGCAGAAATGACTCCACAAATAATTTCTCCAATAGTGAACAAATTAAAAAAAAAAAAATTACTGATCAGTAATTCAAATTCATTAACTAAATTACTTGCTATATTATAAATAAGTAAATGAATAAAAACAAACTGTTTAGTTGCATATGGTGTACTGTATATAAATGATAATTTACGTTATTTCAAAGGCTACAGTCACAATGTTTTAAAGTGTTTAAAAGTGGACATTTTTAAGCCTTTATGAAAACTTTAAAAACACATAAGGATGGTCCAGTAAAAAAGAAACACACCTCTTCTACATCATTGTCCAAAGCTATGATTTGTAGTGGAGAAGTTAAATTCTGGTTGTCGGAGATGGTTGTGCCCACTGGGGAGGACTCCAGAATAAATCCCTTGTACAGAGATTCTGTGAAGTAAGGCTTCTGATTGTTCTCATCCAGGACTTCGATATGTAAATTGGCAAAGGCAGGAAGTGGATGACCATTGTCTTGTTCTGCCTAAAAAGACACAAATCTGATTTGCTATGGACTCTTTTTAAACAATATATTAACTTCTTTATATAGTATATAATTGCCTCTGCTTAAGTACAGCTATGAGTAGTCAATAATTGTTTCTGGTTTACTTTCAAGGGCAACAAATCTATTACAAAGATAACTAATATTCAGCATTTCTCCTCTTATTTTGAAACATTGTATCAGAGAAATATATATACCTTAAGCAAAAGAATTACTAATAAAGAACTACTATAGGTTTAATCACGATACCAACTGATTTTAATATTTATAGAGAAACTCAAGACTTGTGCAGCATAATAAATGGTATTGTTTAATATATCAGTGGTTATGAAAAATGTCTTTAAATAAGAGTGAAAGAAGACACACATTTCTGTATAAATGTATACCTTGGCCAATGTAATTACCAGCTAGAATAAAGTCTCTGTCAATGAAATGACATTTTGTGGGAGATAGGGAATTTGTCTCAGTACTTCCAACAATGGTTACAGATTATTAGTACTTTCTCAGGATATTGTCCTGAGATATGATAAGCCGAATAATTTTCTAATATTTGTCTCTCTAATGTTAGCACTTCAGATTCAATCTTATTTTTGTTATCAACTTGCATATTTTAACAAAAAGTACAAACAACAATCATCATATTCCAATGTCAAGAACTGTAGCTACAGGTTTTAAGAGTTGATATAATAGGGTACGTCTACACTAGCCCCCTAGTTCGAACTAGGGAGGCTGATGAGGGTGACCAATATTGCAAATGAAGCGCAGGATTTGAATACTCCGTGCTTCATTAGCATGTTCCCGGGTGGTTGTCATTTTGGAAACTGACTAGCTTGGAATAACTGCCCGCGTCTACACGTGGCAGTGAAACAGGAGTTCGAAGTAAACCCCTTAACTTGAATTAGCTGTTAAACCTCATTCCATGAGGAGTAACAGCTAATTTGAGTTAGGGGTTTACTTCAAACTCCCATTTCACTGCCGCGTGTAAACGCAGGCAGTTATTCCAGGCTAGTCAGTTTCCAAAATAGCGACTGCCTGGGAACTTGCTAATGAAGCACGGGATATTCAAATACATATACATATATGTTCAAGTTTCCTGAAGAGACAAGAGAAATGCCATACACTTGCAACAATGGGAAGCCCATTATAAATTACTGAATTGTTGAACGTTACCCAGTAAATCATCCCTTAAAAACAAACAAGTCCACAAAGCACATTTTTTCTTTCATTTCAAAAGTGTAGTTAATTTTAATTCTAGCAAAATAATTGTGTGTTAAATACTTTTTAAAATTAACAATATAATGATATGAGGCTACATCCTTGCACTGTGCTAGTCTATTTCTCTTGAGCAGTGGGAATGTTTAGTAAAGTACTCTAATGTTTAGTAAAGTACACAGCACCCAGATCAGTCAGAAGAAAAAGCATAGCATTTTATAAGCTACACAGACTTTAGCTTAACATTTAGTTCACAATGGGCATGTTCAGATGCTAAACAGATACTATAATATTGGGATGGGAGTTACATGGTACACTATGGTATACTTTTCCATTGTCATTCTTATAGAGGGCTGATATTTTTGGGTGCAAATTCTGAGTGCAGATAAAAAACACTCAAATTAAAACAGACCTAATATACAACTGAAGTGACCAATAGGCATAGAGAGTATGCTTATTAAATTTGCAGATGTTGCCTAGCAGGGAGAGGTTGCAAGTGGTTTGGGGGATAGGGTCATAATTCAAAATGATCTGGACAAACTAGGGAAATGGTCTGCCCCACAAAAGCTCATCACCTAATAACCTATTTTGTTATTCTTTAAAGTACTACATGACTGCTTTTTTGTTTTACCAAGATCATACTAACACAGCTACCTCTCTGTGAGTATTCAGGATGAAGTTCAGTAAGGAAAAATGCAAAGTACTCCACATAGGAAGGAACAATCAGTTTTACACATACAGAATGGGAAGTAACTGATTGGGAAGAAATATTACAGAAAGAAATTGTGGGGTCATAGTAGACCACAAGTTAAATATTAGGGTATGTCTACACATCAAAGTTAATTCGGAATAACAGCTGTTATTCCGAATTAACTTCCATAGCGCCTTCACAAGCAAACTGCTATTTCAAATTAAATTCGAAATAGTAGGGTGCTTAATTTGAGTTAGTTAAACCTCATTCTATGAGGAATAATGCCTAACTCGAATTAGCTAATTCACAATAAGCGCTGTGTAGATGCTTATTCTGAAATACGGGGCCTCCAGCCATTTCCCCTGGTGGCCACTCTGGGCCAAACCAGGAAAACTCTTCTCCTTCCCCACAGCCCCGGAGCCCTTAAAGGGGCAGACTCTGGCCACAGTGCCTGTGCCAGCTCCAAGCCTGCCAGCCCAGAGCCATCAATCCCTACCCTGACCCAGTGGCCCCAAAACATGAGCCAGCAAGCCATTGGCAGCCAGCCCTCCACTGCGCCCCAGGAGCAGTCTGCCAGCTCCCAGGAGCCTGACAGGGCCCGGAGAAGGCGGGCACCTTCCTGGTCCAGGGCAGAGATGAGGGTGGACCATACTCAGGTTTGGGGGATGCCCCCAACATCCATGATCTCCACACTAGACAGAGGAACACAGCCATCTATGGCAGGAAAGCTGCCAGCCTGGCCACCAAATGCCACATGCGAACCCAGGAGCAGGTTTGCACGAAAATCAAGTTGATCTGGCAAGAACCCCAACCCTGAGCTTCTCCTCCCCCTGCCTCTCCCTTCCAGCTCCCTCCTCCCAGTTATGAAATACACTTTGCTCTCACTTTTGGGGAAGAGGAGGCCATATATACCACAGTTTGATGATTCAGGCACTTCTCAAAGTGGAAACTGTAGTCCAACATCTGGCCACTTCCTCAGTGGTGAGGGGGTGCAGAGAAGGAGACCTGCCCACTAATTCAGGTCCTATGGCCAATACCTGAAGATCCCCTCTGTGGATCTCTCCGGGCCACTTCCACACAGTCTTGGCACTCTTGTTGCTGTTGTCTCAGGGCCTTAGTCTGCAGCTCCCTGCAGCCAATGAAGATCTGCCTTCAACTCCCTGGGTCTCTGCAGTATTGCTCTGTCCAAGTTGTTTGTTGCCTTCAGCCTGCATGGCAGCCTGTGCTTCTCCCTCCTCAAGCTCCAGGGAGTAACAGAAGCTGCCTTCTTACATGGGCCTGCCCTTTCCTGGTTGGTTGCTCCTGGTAGCCCTTCTCTAAATGGCTGCTTTCCATTCCCCTTAGAGCCCAGTGTGGGGCAAATACCCCAGCACATCCATCTTAATTAAAACAAAACATAACACAGAAAATAAACTGAATTAAGTAAGGTGCCAATTTACAACATGCAGCAGAACTGGTTCTTTCTTGTGGAACCCCATTGACTTTAACAGAAATCAGCAGTCTGCCCACGCATTATAAATTGTAGGATTGGGAACATAATTATTACAAGTACATGAGTCTAAAATCTTTTCAGCTAAATTTACTTGAATTCTATTTTTGATAGAGGAGCAGATAACAGAATAGGAAAAATGATGGCTGCATTTATGTCTGTGGGAATTATACCATTTACTTCAATCAGTTATGCATTGATTAATGCTATATTTACATTCTCTCCCTTATTAACTGGAATAGTATAGTTCACAGTATTAGAACATATCCCATGTGATTTCTATATGGTTAATAGTTTTACTATTTTACAAATTCCAAATTTGACAAATTATATTTTGCTTTAATTGGGGAACAAATCGTTTTTTAAAAAGGCACTGGTTCAAATCCTCAGGGAAAATCCTTTATTTGGGACAATGGAAGATGTTAGGTGCTCTTGCTATTTAGATGACTATAGCAAAAGACTCATAATACTTGACAGTAAGTCAGGAACTCACTAAACTGTAACTAGATGTTTCTTGTATTTTTCTCTCGACTGTGCTGAATTTGCACACGTTATTGCTTTCCAGTTCCAACATCTTACACATGTGGACAAGAGGTTAAAATTAACCGATAAGCAGTTTTACACTATACTAGTATTGATAGACTGACCCAGCTTTTTGCATAATTTAGAATCCTTTGGAATAGTAAAAAGAAAAACAAACATTTAAAATAATGTGCAGGAAGAAAAAAGCCTATTTTCTACTGCTCCCTACACTGTATGTGTTAGAATTATTATAAATGTACCTAATACTTGTAAACAATGAGGGATTAAAATATAAACCCTCTCTACCTTTCAAGAGCTTTAGCTCAAAGAGGGAAGGGAAATTGACTGCATGTTTTCCTAGGGAGTATAGGATATCTTTTACAGTTCTTACGTTAGAAAAGAATAAAATCATTTTATCATTTCTACCACATAACCTCATTGATTTTACTCTAGCATGACTATAGATAAATTAACTTCAATTTTCCTGCCTTTCAGGTTTTTGCAAAATATAGAGAATTGTGTATTGTAAAAATACAAAATATGTGACATTTTATATTAGGACTCAGGCTGTGTCCAGACTCAGGGTTTTTTCGAAAAAAGTAGCCTTTTTTCGAAAAAATCTCGCCTGCGTCTAGACTGCAGCCGCGTTCTTTCAAAATTAAATCGAAAGAACGCGGCTTTTCTTTCGATGGCGGTAAACCTCAATTTACGAGGAAGAACGCCTTCTTTCGAAAGTTCCTCTTTCAAAAGAAGGCGTTCTTCAATGTAAATAGGGCTTCTTCGAAAGAGAGCATCCAGACTCACTGGATGCTTTCTTTCGAAAAAGCAAGCCGCTTTTTCAAAAGTTCAACATGCAGTCTAGACGCTCTCTTTCGAAAGAGGCTCTTTCGAAAGTATCTTTCGAAAGAGGCTTGCAGTTTAGACATAGCCTCAGAGAGTAAACTCAGAAATTAGAAGAGATCTACAACTAAGTCTCCCTTGAGGACCAGGAATATTTCCCCCTCATCCCAGTTTCTCCCCTAATACCAGTAAGATATTTTATAGAAGTATGAATTTAATCATAAACACATCAATAATTACTTTCTTACAAGCACTGCAAAACTCCCGTGTATTAACATTTGCTGCTTAAGCAGAAAGAGTATTTAGAATCTGAACAAAAGTCCTGTATTTAATATGAAATCTTCAAATAAAAATGCAAACAAAATGCGAACAGGAAAAGACTAAGAGATGAGACAATTTGATATAGCTTTTTGGCTGCTGGTTATATTCCAGGAATAGAGTGAGTACTAGCCGTGTTTTCTCCCTACAATTTTACTCACGAAAAGTTAAAGGAATTGAGTCACCTTCTTTGATGATAGTTATTTTAATCTAAATAATCAAATGGAAGTAAAAGGGAATATAAAAGTAATACATCAGCTATAGAAGTTCACTGACATATGAATGTGTATTTTTTGTAATATACTTAGTGGAGTTATTTTCTCAGTTATATTGTCTAAATAATTATCACTTTCAAAGTCTTATTGTAATATTCCATCATTATAAGTTAGACACTCAATTTACATTCAGAGTTATGACTGCCAACAAACTGCAAGTATTTACATATAGATTCAGACATAATACATACCTGCGTGTTTAAAAAACCTAGTATTTTGAAACTGTATTAACATATCACACTATTTCAGTAATTAATAAAATACAATGTCTTTTAAGGCATAGTTTCTTCAAATAGTTTTTTAATGAATTCATTTCAGTCCACTTAGCACCTCTTTTTGCAGGTTCACTGGGCACAACTGATTCTTTGTTTCTGAATCCAGAGTGTTTTTTCTTGCTTGCTTTTCTCTGGATACCTGCATTTGGTGAGTTTTTAAAGCATTTTTTTCATGCTTTATTTGATTACACTGTAGGGGGGCAATCAGGGAAACCCACCCTGCCAGAAACTATGTGCATCACAATGCAATCACAGCGGAGATGCAATCCACTTCTAGGTTATAGACCGATCACTAGCTGAGAACCAAGGTGTTATAGTAGACTTTTGTAAACTATACTTTTCAAGAAAAAATTTCAACATTCATTTTTAGGATCTGTTCTCACAAGCAAGTGAATCCTATGAATAATTCCTATTACATGAATACCACAGCAAATTTTCATTTTACTGATTGTAGGGGAGATTATTATATTTAAAAGTATAAATATTTTATTATCTAGTTTCTTTGGTGTATGCATTCAGAAGCATTTATAATGGACAAGTTTATATTTTTCCCAAATATGAAAATCATTGCTATTGGAGAGACTGAATTCTTGGTCACAGTATATTTATTTTATACGGATTTGTTTCATTTTAAATACAATATAAAACACTATTATCCTGGACTCTAATCAAACTTGTCCCTGATTAAAATCATATGATTTTAGGTTTGGATGAATGCAGAATAATTGGACTGTGCCTTAGGATGCTGTATCTCATGCTTCTAACAGTCAAGATATCCTTCCAGACTATTATGGATTAATACTAATGGATTTTAAATAGAATCCTCTGTTCCCTGGTGACAGAAGTCTTTAATATCAGTGACTAGAGGGTTTAAACTGAAGAAAAATTAAGGTATAAATCAAGTTTTCATTAGGACCATAAGGACATGGAAAAATCATCTCTATAGAATAAAAAAATAAACCTAAACAAAATTAAAAAAATAATGAAGCCTTCTTTTCTAATACAAAATATTTAGCTAAAAAAACATTTTAACATTTATTATGCTACTATAATCATCACTCACAATAGAATAGCCAAGTCCTTTAAACTAGCTACAAAGGAATAATTATAGAGTAAGTAAAGCATCAAAACAACTCTGAGAAAACATATTGTGTTAGATAAGTGAACATATGAGGGAAAATGATATAAAATAAAAATAAATAATGCTCAAATGATATATGTTTAATCCTATCTAGCATGTAAAACTGTTGTAGAATGGTGCAATGATTTTGTATATTAAATGCAGTTTGCAGTATTTATGTATTTATTGCAACCAAGCCATACATTAGATAACTAAAGAGGAAATGAAAGAACTAAAACCAGAATATGAGAACAACTGACTACATTGTTAAACTTAGAAAAATGTTCTGTACAAAACCAATATTAAAATAACTGATAAAAACATTGAAAAAAGAATTCAATCAGACCCCACTGAGCCTGCTGCCTTACATGTTGTGTGAGAAATAGCTAACATCTGGTATACACTTCATCAGTATAGTTACATCCCTCAGAGGTTTGAAAAATCCATACTGCTGAGACAGAGCACTAAGTCAACACAAGCATTTTTCTGTCAATCTAGCTACTTCCTCTCCAGGAGGTGGGTAACCAACTGCAATGGGAGAACTACTCCTTTGATAGAAGTCAACATCTACAGTAAACTGAAGACTTATAGTGGTGCAGCTGTTCACAATGTATGATTTGAACAAAATAAAGACAAATTATAATGTAAGACAAGGGAAACACACCCTGCTCCATCCCATCCAACTCTGGGTGAGAATACTGTGCCTTGCATTCACCCTTTTCTGGCAGTGTAATGATAAAAAGGTTCATTCATGATTCTGAGACACCTCTGCTAGAACAGCAAATAAAATGCATTTTCTTAACCCTAATTGGGATGCAGAGTGAAACAACAAAGTCACATATTATTATGTGTTCCCTCATAGAGCAGTTTCCAGCAAATATCATGTTTGATTTAAATAACTTCATCAAATACTGCTTTAATGCATAATTTTTTCTGGCATAAAGGATATTAGGGAGGGAAGTATCACCCATTAGCAACAGCACGAGAATAAGAATCTGAAATTCTACATTAATTCCTGATTTTTCCGCTGACTGTGAAGCATGGGGGAAGAGGGAAAAGAAGGGTCAGAAAGCTCCCTGAAACAGGAGAAAAGAGGAGTGGAGCAGATGTGGCATGCTTCCATCTCTCCCTGAATCTGCAGAAACCTTGCAATGTCAACATCATATGGTCAGGGCTATTTATGAGTGCTGTGCTCATCAACCAGAGGCATTTTCTTCAGAACCAGAATGACAAGCAGTTGTACATTCATACTGTTTGTAGAAGGATACCTTATGTCACTTGCATTCACCTGCACTGAAGGAAGGCTAAAGCGTAAGAGTGCTGAAGGGGCAAGTAGATCTCGCAAGGATTGTTGCTGGGAATGAAAGCTTAGGGATTAACGTGGAAGGGACCCTCCCCCCCAGTATTCAGAGTTTGAGCTACCTTCCCCGTAGATCCCAAACTCGCCAGGTTCAGAAGATTATGTCCCCCCACCCTCTCTCTGTGCAAGGCAATAAAAAACCTCTCCTTTTTAAAAGAACAATCAGCAAACATTTCTCGAGATGATTATTTAATTTCATGATTTGTAGTTCACCATGGAGACATGGAATACAGCCTGTGCAGCGCATTGTTTGGCCAGGTACTGAACTTGTTCATTTCAGAAAATCTATTGCAAAATTCACTGAGGCCAAGTTGCATACAATTTACATGTACTTTTCCAATACTCTTCCTTGTTTACAGTCCCTTACGGTGCATTTCTCTGCTTGGTTGAGTTTGGAAGGGATGTTGGAGCTGTAATCAAAAGCAAAAGGAAAGAACCATCTCAGCATACCCCCAAACTAATATTTTAACTTAATACACAGCCTAACTTTATTTTGGCTGTAACTTGGAATAAATTACTTCCCCTCCAGATCTGATGCCTCCTCTCCTTCTCACTCCGCCAGTCTATCGCTTCCTTCCTGAATTTATATACTGCTCACCTGGAGTACCTCTACACAGTCACACATAGTTCGAAAAAAGCTATGCCATTTGAGCTCTGCAAATTGTGTAGCTTATTTTGAGATAGCCTATTTCAAAATGTGGCACTGTTTACATATAGAGCGCTATTCCAGCATCTTACTTATTCCTCATATAATGAGGTTTACAGGAAGCCAGAATAACCCTCCTGTTATTTTGAAATTGTTTCAAAATAATGGGCATGCTGTTAAGACGTGCACAATGCTATTTTGGGATAATGGACATTATCCTAAAATAGCGCCGCTGTGTAGACGTACCCCTGCAGAACACAATCTCACTACTGCACTACCATAGCACTCATCAGCTGATAGTCCCTCCCTTTGGCTGCTTAGCTGCAAATCTCAACTCTTTTCCCATACCTCTATAACCCAGCCTGAGATCCAATCCACTGCAGTAAAATCTTGCCCCCCTTTTCATTATGTGCTCCACCCCCATGCCAGCAAAACAGCTCATTTCTCTCAGCACAACCCTCTGTCCTCCTTTCTCTCTCCCACCTACTATTCACCAGCAGTTCTGCACAGTCACAAGTAGAGTGTGAATAACATAACTATGTGGAGAAAAAAAAACCTCTTGTGAGTTTTTAGGTAGCCTCTATTATAATGTTACTTAGACCAGTGGTCACCAACCAGTAGATCGGGATCTACTGGTAGATCTTGGAGCTTCTGACAGGTGATCTTGACTGGTTTGGCCAAGAAGCTATCAAGTGCAGGCACTTCAGCTGCCTCTCCCCCCACTGCCTCACAACTCCTTACCTTTGCCTTGGAGCTGCCTCCCCCACCCCTAGGAGCCTCCTGCTTTCTGTGCAGGGCAGGGAAGGGAGGAGAGAGGCATTGATGTCAAGTTGCCCCCTCTCCCACCCTGTATCCTATCACCACAGAGCAGAGAGGGGGCATATCGGGACTTGAGATGGAGAGTGCTGGATGCTTTGGGGAGTGGTGCAGGGCCAGGACAGGGAGCCTGCCCTAGCCTCACTGTACCACCACCCAGCAGCCATCTGAGGTAAGCAGAGCCCAGTCAGAGCCCACATCCTGAAACCCTACACCAGTCATGAACCCCCTCTTGCACCCAGGCTCCTGCCCCAGCCCCAAGCACCCATTCACCCAAACACCCTCCCAGAGCTTGCACCTAGAACCCCCTTCTAAATCCCAACTGTATTCCCCAAGGTAAGGTCAGAGCCCCTCTCACACTCCAAATCCCTTAATCCAAGACCAGAGCCAGCACCCCAACTCACTGCCCATGCCTGATGAAAGGAAGGGAGGATGGGGGAGGGAGGCAGAATGGAGTGAGCAGGGGCAGGGTCTTGGAGAAGGGGTATAAAGGAGGCGGGGCAAAGGTATTTGGGTTTGAGGTAGCTCTTGGATTGCACTTAAATTAAAAAAGTGATCTCATGCTTAAAAAGGTTGGAGACCCCTGCCTTAGACACTACTGGGTCTTTTCACATTGACTCCAATATACTTTGGATCAGGCCCTCATTGCCTAAGGCAGCGTTTCCCAAATAGTGGTCCGCGGCCCCAGTACCGGTCCTTAGAAAAAAATACAAGTCCTTAGACAAATTATCGCACACAATCCTATTAATTTGTGAGACGGGGTAGCAGCACCCCGCACTGCTGAGTGCGGGGGCATGGCCCTCTTGGGAGAGAGCCCGCTTCCGCGGCATCTCTGCTGGGCATGCTCCCAGGTGGCGGGGCTAGATCTGGCGGGCGCTAGGACCCAGGGAGAAAGGGCATCATACACACTGACATAGAATTCCCAGTGCCGGACGCAGCCAGGGGAGCCGGCACCGGCCAAGAAAGCGACTGGGATTGGGACCAGGAGGGGGGGCACAGAACAACCCGCCAGACAGGCAGGGCCAGCAACACAATTTATTTGCATATTCATAATTTGCTTAATGAATATACAAATGTGCAAATAAATGTTACCAGTCCTCCAAAACCTTGTGAATGGGTTTACTGGTCCTCAGTATAAAAAAGATTGGGAACCACTGGCCTAACGTATTTAGCTGATTGCAAGTATATAAAGTGACTGATAGACTTTGCCCTGCAGAGATCCTACCCTTCTCTGGAAGAAGCTAAGTGATTGTCAGAGTCAAAGAACCCTGATCCTGATTATCAAGATTGAGGTGCCTGAGATGGAACCCAGTGGGCCGGGGTTCCTTTACCAATCTCTGATGGACCTGGGAGTGAACAAAGGGCTTTTCTGAGGTCTGAGCACCAGGAACAGCATGATAGCTCTGCTAGGCTAAGAGCTCTGCTTGGCCAGAGGGTTTTCCATTGAACTGACACACCGTCAGTTTACCAGGTTTACCTGTGTCGATGAAGAAAGGCTTCTTTGTCGGGGCATCGCGTCCAGACTCTCCCGATCTGCCGACAAACAGCTGATCGGCAGATCGGGGCAGCCATTTAAATTTAAATGAAGCCGCGATTATTTTAATCGCGGCTTCATTTCCCTCTTCCGATCTGGCTAATCTACATGCCTCCATCGACGGAGGCATGGAGTCTGGACACAGCCTAGGAGATAAGCAAGGCATTGCAGTGCTGGTTTGGAGTGCTCAGCTTCCTGGGACACCCCAGTAGGTTTTTTGTTTGGAGGTTTTTCTGTTTTAGACCCGTTTTTTCGTCATGGAGCCAGAGCTGCCCCTGGGCAGGAAATGGCCCCACATCATCATACTGCAAGTGTTGCTGCATCTGCATGACACAGTCATGAGGCTACTTCCCCATCTGGACCCAGACCAGAGGTACGAAGGGATCATCCGTCATGCAGCCCCACTGCCCTTGCCTCCAAACTTCTTTGTGGACAGGCGTTTATGGAGGCTTGACACCAGCTCGGACTGGTGGGACCGGCTCGTTATGGAGGTCTGGGATGACCAAGAGTGGCTACGCAACTTCCGGATGCGAAAGACCACTTTCCAGGAGCTGTGTACCTGGATCGCCCCTGCTCTGCAACGGCAAGACACCCACCTGTGGCCCGCTATCCCCGTGGAAAAGAGGGTCGCTATTGCCCTCTGGAAGCTGGCAACCCCCGACAGCTACTGCTCCGTGGGACACCAATTTGGGCAGGTCTACTGTTGGATCCATCCTGATGGAGGTAAGTCAATGTCTGGGGACAGTCACAGTTTGGGGTGGGGGGAAGGGAGACTGTCAGGAAGGGCAAAGTGGAGTGTGAGTGGGAGGGAGCTCCTCCACTCACCCTGAATTGTTGGAGGGGGAGTTCTGAGGAGGGGATTCCCGGGGTGTTTGAGAGGGAAAGTGGGTGGTGGGTTCTCCTCCTAAGAGATAAGGCACCCCTTCTAACATTTTGTTGTCTGTCTCTTTCTACAGGTGGTGAGGGCCATCAATTCGGAGCTGCTGAACAGGCTCATCTGTCTTGCAGATCTGGACAGCGTCATGGCTGGCTTTGCTGCCCTTGGCTTCCTGAATTGTGGAGGAGCGCTCGATGGGACACACATTCCAATCCGTGCACTGCCCCATTGAGCAGCCCAATTCATTAACAGAAAGGGCTACTTTTCTATGGTCCTCCAGGCCCTGGTCAACCATCGTGGCCAGTTTTCTGACATTTGTCTAGGGTGGTCAGGGTGGGCATAAGATGCCCGTATCTTCAGGAACTCGTACCTCTACTGGAGGCTTCAGGCAGGAACATTTTTCCCGCATCACGACTTTGCAGTTGGGGATGTGCACATGCTGGTGTGCATAGTGGCTGATGCTGCCTACCCCCTGATGCCGTGGCTGATGAAGCCCTACACCGGCCATCTGGATGCGAGCAAGGAGCAGTTTAATGCTCACCTTAACTGGGCTCGCAACCAGGTGGAATGTGCGTTCGGACGTTTAAAAGGGAGATTCCGGTGCTTGCTCACACGGCTAGACATGGGGGAGCGCAACATCCCTGAGGTGGTGGCCGCGTGTTGCATTCTCCATAACCTGGTGGAGAGGAAAGGGGAGGCCTTCCTACCAGGGTGGGGTACAGGTGCTGATGGTCAGGAGAGGCACTTTGCCCAGCCCCGGACAGCTGCTATCCGCCAGGCTCACCGGTCTGCTGTTTCCATACGGGAGGCCCTACAGGAGCAATTCTCAATTGGAGGCCACTGACTCTACTGAGGGGATTCTGCCTGGGGACTGGTCCCTGGCCCAATAGAAGCTTCCCTCCACAACCCATCTCCTGACTCTGTTTGGAGAAATAATAAACACCAGGGTTTGTCTCAAAATAATAAGTTCTCTTTTATTTTTTTAAATATCACTCACTGGAAAATAGTATAACTGTTGCAAACATAAAAAAGCTTTTGTTCATTTTTTATGTAGAAAATATACTTTCATGCCAAACTATGTACAATAAACATTTTGTTTAACACATTCCTTGTCATTTAACTGGGGTGATGGGGGTGCTTGAAACCTGGAGGGGGAAGGGGACTTGAAACCTGGAGGGGGGAAGGGGATCAGGTTGCACGGTGCTTGCCTGATCTCAGTCTCTTGCTTGGGCCTCGTGTTCGGGGTCCACCATGGCCACGGGATCGGGTGGTGTGCCTGTCAGTTGGCTGGATAACAGCGGGTAGGTGCTCTTGGGACTGGGAGGCCTGGGGGAGAGGAGTGCCAGGGGGAGAGAGGGGCTGGGGAACTGGGGGGCTGGGGGAGAGGGAGGTCCAAGGGGGGAAGGGATGCTGCTGTGGAAGGGGGGTTTGGTGAGGTGGGGTCATGGGGTGCTGGAGGAGCAGGACCAGGCACAGGAGCAGGCAAGCCGCAGACTTCCCTGAGTGGCACTCAGGGACGTGCGCTGCTGGACAAGCTCCTCCATCAGTCGGTCATGCCACCAATCCTCTGCCTGTGCCCTCTCTCGCAGGATGGTATTGAGCTCCTGCACGGCCTCCACATGCTGCCTCAGGATGTCCACATACACACACCTGTGTCTGCGGCTCCCATGTCCCCGAGATGGAGGTGGGGCTGGGGTGCTGCGGCCCTCTTGCACGGCTGGTCCGGCTGTGGAGGAAAAGAGGAAGACACAATCAGTCATAAAAAACTGCACTATGTATCACTTAAAATACTAACAGGATGGTTTATTAGGGGATGAGCTTTTGTGGCCCAAACCCACTTCCTCAGATCAGAGTAACACGGCTACATTTGTATCACAATCAGTCGTGTGCAACATCTGTCCAAAAGGGCATGCCCTCGCCTTGAGACAGGGGAATCAGACATTCTGAAGGTAACACCATGTGTGACCTGGGCATCAGCCTGAGCATTACAGGTTTCCCTTGTGCATCACCCACTGTGCACCCACCTACCCCCTGCATCCCCTGGGTGTTACACAACCTCACTGCACTCACCTGCTGCTTCATCTCCAGCGTCAGATGACACCTGGGAGGCCTCTGGGGTCTGTGTGACTGGCTCCAGGGTGAGGGTCGCTGTCTCCTCACTGTCCTCCTCTGGCACCATGTCCCCGTCTCCTGACTGCTCTGGGTCCTGCTCTGGCACGTCCACCACAGGGTCCGCCAAGCCTGACTGCACGAGACGCCATGGTGTGCGTGCTTCACCACCACCCAGGATCTGGTCCAGCTCAGTATAATAGGGGCAGGAGTGGGGGGCTGCCCCAGAACGGGAGCTATCCTCCCTGGCCTTCACATGTCCTTAGCGCAGCTCCTTAACTTTGGAGCGCACCTGGTCCTGGGTGCGGGGTTAGTGTCCTTTCTGGGCCAGGGCTTCTGCCATGCGGCCATAAATGTCCGCATTTCGCCGCCTGCTTTTTAGGACTTGTAAGGCCTCCTCCTTTCCCCAGAGCTTGAGAAGGGTCTTGAGCTCTGGCCCAGACCATGACAGTGCCCAGCATTTGGAGCCCCTGGTTGGGTCCCAAGAAGGCTCTTTAGAAGGGCCAGGAGGGTCTTGGGGCTGGGACATGCTGTACTTAACCAGCCGTGTGCTCTGGCTGCTTTGCTGCCACAAGTGGCTGTGAGGGTGCCTGTCCCTTTAACAAATGGCTGCAGACAGGAACCAGAGACATGCAAGGCATGCCCCAGATTGTCCACCAGGGCTTCTTCCTGGATGCCATTATTTTCGAAAAAATGGCCTCCCCACGTCCACACTCACTTATTTTCGACGGATCTCCCTCGAAAAAGGCGTTCTTCCTCGTGCAATGAGGTTTACCGCCGTCGAAAGAAACGCCACATTCTTTCGATTTAATTTCGAAAGAACGTGGTTGTAGTCTAGACGCACGTGAAGTTTTTTCGAAAAAAGGCTACTTTTTTCGAAAAAACCCCTGAGTCTGGACACAGCCTAAGGGAAAAACTCTCACCATCCTCAATGGAAATTTGCTTAAATAAAGATTTGGAATGAAGACTGTAAGATGGTGGATGAAATTCTATGGCCTGTGTTATGTAGGAGGTTTGATAAGAAGATCATAATAGTTCCTTCTGATCTTGTAGCTTAGAACTCTCTAAATAAAAGAAAAACTCAGCAATGGCTTATTAGTAAGCACAATCTGAAAGTAAAAAAATCTGGAATGACTTCAAGATTTGGCTTATTAATAGTACAGAGCTCAATGAGAAATAAATACAATTAATGTACATATATATATATATATACTCCACAAATTTCATTACAAGAACAAACATCCAAAACAAGTTATTAGTTATCATATAATTAGTGCTGTTAATTTTAGAATGTAAATATATGTAAAATAAGATTAAAGAGTTATTCAAACCTCAAAATAATCCAACTCTTAATCAAAAGTTTGGTCTTGGAATGTTTGTCTTCACAGATATGCTCAGCTCTCATCTTGCAGACTTAGCCCCTCAAAAATTGGACTATCCAATAAAATAAAATGCTGTGACAAATGTGGCCGCAACCATCTCTTCTTCTTCAGAACCAAAACAATTCTAAGCATCATACAGATTTCTCATTTTGATGTAGTGGTCAAACCCCTTTTCTCTCTTATGTCAATAATTTTGAATTCTTTAATTCTCTCAACAGTAAATTCAGATTTTTAGTCAGAGTTCTCCTTGTGCTTGTAAATGTGTTTTCCAATGCCATTTTACCTACTTTTAAGACAGAGTGGTTCAGAATAGCGTATTATATAGAAATACAACCACCACATCACTGCCGCTGACTCCTCTAGAAGACAGAATTGAGTAAGGAATTTACAATAAACTCTTTATTTGATTTTAATCTTTATTTTTTCTGCTTATGGAATATTCCTTGAATTGATAGAACATTTTTTTAACTTTATAAATCTGTGGATTGATCACAAGTATTTAAAATTCAAACTGGGTTGCTTACCAGATAATAATCCCATACATCACATATATATATTTTTTCTTTTCTGATAGATGGTTGTGGTACAATTATCTCAACGTGCAATTTAAATATATGTATATGTGTAAGCCATTCTTCCAATTAATATTAAACATTCAAGTTAACATGTAAATTGAACACAAAATTACTTTGAGAATGGTCAAAGATAGTTTATTAAAAATGGGAATGGAAATTAAAAAAAATACTTTTAAAGACCTTTGTTTTACTGAAATGCAAAATTTATTTTAAAAGGATGGCTGGAATATCAAAGTCACACATAGCTCTTGTACAGCAAATACATTTCATTTTTTTTCTAGACAGAAGTTTGCTAAAACTTAAGTATTATTAGTATCAGTTTTATATTGGCTATTGCTTTATTCTATTTTCTACTGGGAAAACATTTTGCAGTTGACAACTATAATTGTGCATCATGAATTACTTAAACTATTTTTTTCACATCTGCCCTAGTGAAAACTGTAAGTGCAGCATCAGATGGTGAAACAAGTACATGTTGAACCTCTCTCGTCTGGCACCCTCCATGCCCCTGACGAGTTCCAAATGAGAGAATTTTCCAGACCATGGGAGGTCAATATCGCCTAGCAGCATTAACAAAACTTCCACTGCTTAATGGGCTATTAGAGGACATTTAGGAGTAAATTAGAGTTAAATAACAGCTAAATAACACCCTAGCACTACTAGGGACTGGTGGCTGTAAAGAAATTTCATGGGACCGTGGGAAAGTTGGCCACACCCATGAAAAGTGGACATCCGGCTAACTAAAACCATTCTGGACAACAGGTCTACACTCGCGGCTTCTTGTACGAGTAATATGCAAATGAGGCTAAGCGTGGAATATCGCCAAGCCTCATTTGCATACCTAATGAGCCACCATTTTTTTCAGAATTGGCTCTTGTGCAAGAAGGAGTGTCTACACTGCCCCTCCTTGCGCAAGAAAAACCCTCTTGCATAATGCCGTTACACCTATTACTTGACAGGAAGAACGGCATTGCGCAAGAGGGTTTTTCTTGCGCAAGAAGGGGCAGTGTAGATGCTCATTCTTGCACAAGAGCCTCTTCTGAAAAAAAATGGTGGCTCATTAGGTATGCAAATGAGGCTCGGCGATATTCCACACTTAGCCTCATTTGCATATTACTCGCACAAGAAGCCGCGAGTGTAGATATAGCCCAGATGTTTCCACACCAGAGTGTTCTGGACTAGAGAGGTTCAACCTGTAGCAGTATTACTTTCATAGTTTTTTGCTGAGTCAATGTCCTCTATGCTTTCTGTCATTAATTGTATCAGAGGGATAGCCATGTTAGTCTGAATCTTATAGACTAACAGATTTATTGGAGCATAAGCTTTCATGGGAAAAGACCCACTTTGTCAGATGCAAGATACATCTGACGAAGTGGGTCTTTGACCACGAAAGCTTATACTCCACTAAAACTGTTAGTCTATAAGGTGCCACAGGACTTCTCGTTGTTCTTGTTATTAATTGTGAAAAACAGAATTGGAAATAAGGATGAGATCCTGCAACTATATGCAATATCTTACTAAAAATGGTGTAGTAGTAGAGAAGAGGATAGCTAATGGAGGTCTACTTTTTAATAAAAGAGAAAAGGGCCAGAAAATTTCAGACACACAAGTTTAATTTCAGTTGTGAAGAAGAGACAGAAATAATGTACAACAATTAAACTTCTATCATTAGAAAGAAATATAGTAAGATAAAATGGTCAGCATGGATTCATGGAATAAAGGTCACATCTGACAAAACTGCTTGAATTTTTCAAATGCATTACTGAATCAGATGATAAAGATGAAACCAAGGGCAATTTCTCTAGATTTAGGGAAAGCATACCACATTAATTTACAAAGCCAGAAAGTTCAGTATAGGGGGAGAACTGCTGAAATGGATTAAAATGGCTTAGTGACAAGAAGCAGAGGGTAACTTGAGGATAAAGATTTTTGAATTTTCCATCACTGAAGTTTATGATGTTGCAGTGAAATTATATTGGAGCATAATGTGTACAGACATAAATATTTAAAAAAAAATCAAAATAGAGAAAAAAATCTTCTGTATTAGTAGGGCTTATCAAATACTCTTTTTACTTTAAGCAAAAAAATACACTGGCTATGCAATCACTATAACTTATTCTGAATGATGTATGTAAAAATGCCCATTTAGTGCAGAGAATCAAGCTAATCCTGTAAATGGAACAAAATTGATTCACATAAACTGAGAATCTGGCCTCTCTGTTGTGCTGTGCTGCATGGTATAAAAATAAAAAGTCAATTTAAAAATCAGTTACCAAGCAGCAGTATCTAGGATACTAATGCCACTTAATGTTCTTAGTGTAAAGAAAAACTGAACATTCTATGATCTTACTATGTATTTTTGAAATGTGTGTCTGCTTATCCATCTATCTCTGAGTTTGTCTGTTGAAGAACTCCTAAATAGAAACACCTAAGACTACCCCACTTGATATGAAACTTCCTCTTTTCATGACTTAAAGTAAGATAAGTGCCAGAACAATGGGATATGCCTGAAATTCAACTGTTTCTCATAAAATGGAAAGGGAGGGGTCTGATAGGAGAGACAGATACTTTAGAATGACCACAGAGGACAGCAAAGGGCACAGGAACAGCCACAACCCCATTGGACCAGCAGGGACAAGGGTAGAGAAAGCCACAGCTATCTAGTATATACAGGCAGTCCCCAGGTTACGTACAAGATAGGGACTATAGGTTTCTTCTTAAGTTGAATTTGTAAGTAAGTCACAACTGGCTCCAGATTCAGCTGCTGCTGCTGAAACTGACCAGGGGCTGACTACAGGAAGCTGGAGGCAGAATTGCTCTGCCCCCAGCTTCCTGGAATCAGCCAATGATCAGTTTCAACAGCAGCTGAATCTCGAGCCTGGGACAGAACAGCTGGGCTGCCAGGTAGGTCCCTGCAGTACCAACCCGGCAGCACCCCAGCTGCTCTACCCCAGGGTCCACAACAAAAGCCTGGTCTGCTGGGCGGGGGGGCGCACTAGCTGCGCCCCCTCCCCCAGCAGACCAGGGACACGGGGAGCAAAGCCGCAGTGGCAGCAGGGTCCCACGCCTCTGAGGCTTTGCCAGAGCAAAGCCTCAGAGGCGCGGCACCCCGCCGCCACTGTGGCTTTGCTCCAGGTGTCCCTGGTCTGCTGGAGATGGTCCCCAGCAGACCAGAGGCACTGGGAGCAAAGCGGCAGCAGCGGTGGGGTGCCGCGCCTCTGAGGCTTTGCTGTGGCAAAGCCTCAGAGGCGCGGGACCCCACTGCGGCTTTGCTCCCGGTGTCCCTGGTCTGCTGGAGACGGTCCCCAGCAGACCAGGGACACCCGGAGCAAAGCCAGAGAGGCAGAGGGGTCCCGCGCCTCTGAGGCTTTGCTGTGGCAAAGCTGGGGAGGCGCGGGACCCCTCCGCCGCTGCAGTTTTGCTCCCGGTGCCTCTGGTCTGCTGGGGACTGTCTCCAGCAGACCAGGGACACCGGGAGCAAAGCCGCAGCGGCGGCGGAGTCCCGTGCCTCCCTGGCTTTGCCAGAGCAAAGCCTCAGAGGCGCGGGACCCCTCCGCCTCCCTGGCTTTGCTCCAGGCATACCTGGTCTGCTAGAGACAGTCCCCAGCAGACCAGGGGCACCCGGAGCAGCTTTTCTCGCCCCGGAGGTCGAGATGGTGGGACCGCTGCGCTCTGGGCGGTCCCGCTGCCTGCGAGCTCCGGGGCGAGAAAGCCCCGTTCGTAAGTGCGGATCCAACATAAGTCGGATCTGCGTAACTCGGGGACTGACTGTAGTTCAGACAGAGAGAGAGAGAGAGAGAGAGAGAGTTTGTTTCTGTTTGTCTGTCTGTCTCTCAGCCATGGGACATATATCCCTCCCCCTGGCTGTTTCCACTGCACCCGTAATGGCCATGGAGACCTGGTTCTCATCTGGCCCCAAGCAGCTGCATTAAGAGATCTGGGGCTGTCCTCTCTTCCCCAGGCAGCCTGCATACTGCACCCCTCAGCCTCAGCCTCACCCCAGAGCAATGATTTAAACGAAGAAAAACAAAACTTATTTGCATAAAAAAGTCATTTATCCAAACCCAGCAACCATCCTAGGGGATTTACAAGCATAGGTTGTCTTAGCTCAATGGAAGGCCTGGTATGCTATGTTAAAGTTAGGTTTAACTGAACTGGTTTGTCTTCAGAGTGGCAGAAAAGTCTCAGAGGGTTAGCCATTTTAGTCTCTAACTTTAAAAAAATGAGTAGTCTTGTATCATGTTAGAGACTTACTATACACACACACACACACACACACAGTATTATGAGTTTTCTGGGGCAAAACACACTTCCTCAGATAAGCCACAACTCATCTGAGGAAGTGGGTTTTGCCCACAAAAGCTCATGATACTATTCTTATATATTTTTTTTTCTTAGTCTCCAGGTGTAACAGGACTACTCATTTTTTTCAGGGTGTCTGGTAAGCCCTGGGTATTGCAGCGTCACCATTCTTCCTAACATTATCCCACATTATATTTCCTCATATCTCACGGTGAGAGTTTTCCATGACGATTCACCAACACTTGGTTTTCTACCTTTCAGGCATCCCATGGGATAATTCTACCTGTTTTACAGAGAGCATATTAACTAGCATGCTATCTCTAGAGCTGGTATGCAATGATAGCATGCAATCACTGGGGTGAATTTTACCTAATAGCCAGTATTACTAGATACTGCATTATTATTGCTAGGGTAGAAAAAACTGGTAGCGTTACTGAATATTCTGTGATTCACAGAGAATGGCATAAGTGTGATCAAAGCATGAACTCCGCCTTGGGAGGGTTCTTTTTTCTTGCCCCCAACATGCATTACTTTAACAAATATGAAACTCCACAGCTTCATTCCTCTTGCCTCTAATCAGAATTTCAATTCTACTTCAAATGTGGCCCCAACTATCACAAATATTGCTATTGGCATGCACTACAAAAGGATAAAATAGTCATCCAATAAGAGGAGATAGTCTTTGACACTTTCATTCTGCTTAGCTGCCTCTGGCATTGTTGATGCACATAATAGTGCCAAAGTGCTTCAGAAAAAACATATTGCAACATAAAAATAATCAGTATTTAGGAAAATGTGCATTTTATTTTATGAGTTACTTCCTAGGGACTGCATTCTAGGAGCTCTGAGAAGTCTTCTATGTGTTTTGAACATCTGCTTTCCAAACTTTCAACACTCATATGGTTAAAAGCTATAATATAATCTTTTTTCTTCTATAAAATGGTATACAGGCAGTCCCTGGGTTACGTACAAGATAGGGACTGTAGGTTTGTTCTTAAGTTGAATTTGTATGTAAGTCGGAACTGGTACATACTGTAGGGGAAACTCTAGCCAAACATTTTTCCAGAGCTCAGTTTTATTCTCCCACACCTCACTTCCCTCAGTCTTTTATTCTCAAGCTGAGGTGTCTGCTGAGAAAAGCCGCTCTGCGTCTCCCTGGTCTGCTGGAGGGGGGCGCTTGCTTCGCGTCTCCCTGGTCTGCTGGGGGGAAGCAGCTAGTGCAGGGTTGCCTCTCCCCGTTTGTAAGTAGGGATCTGATGTAAGTCGGATCCATGTAACCCGGGGACTGCCTGTACTTACACTACCCTGTTTTGCAAGCCCTTTGAGATCTACTGACAAAAAGTGTAAGATAAGAGCTAGCTGTTATTATACTGTCTACCATAATTACAATGAATTCTGCAGATACAAATGCTTTACCAATTACACCATATTAAGAAGGTATTGCTGTACCTGCTGACATTTCTCTACATCTCACTAATAATATTTTGAGAGGGAAATAAAGAAACTGCAGATCCTATTAACTTGAGGAAGAAGGAATATTTCTTGAGTTGCAAGGAGCAAGTCAGATCTACTGCTAATCCAAAGATAGAGAAGAAGCTGGAGGCCAAGAAAATGCAGCAAGATGACAAGAGACTGAGGATGATATGGAAAAAGACAACCAAATATACTGCAAGTATAAATAGTCCATCTGTATTAGCTGGCAAAAACAGAACTAGCAGACAATTGATGGCCATGAAAAACAGGCAACTGGGGTATAGCCAGTTACAGCCTTTTGTAACTGCCATCGAGTTTTTTCCAAAATAGTGATTCCTCATCTGTGTCTTTCACATCAGCCATAGTACTCTTGTCCTAACCATAATCCTTTATATACCCCTTTCTGGTAAACAATAATATTCAATATATTTTTACAGTTACTTCTTAGATATTACAGAGTCCCAAATTACACACCTTATATTTCCTATGCTGAATCCTATTTGGTTCAGCTTTGTGATCACTTAATGGTTTGGAAGTTTTACAATTAAATGTGTGTCTTCATCATTGATAAAGCAGAGGAAAGTAAGATAGATGAAAGGGTTTAGTAAGTGTGAGAGAACTACATCAAAAGATTTGATAATTATACTGTCATTACCCAGCTGCTCCATATCAAAACACAATGAAGTAAGCAAACTTTATACATAATCAGGAAACAGGTGTTGAAAAATCTCTTAATACTCTTTGTAATTTGTTGTTGACTGTAACTACCATTGGCACTGAATGTCTATTAATGTTTCCCTCCCCCTGGTTGCTACAGTAATGAGGTACTGGCAATGAGCAACCCTCATCATTTTTTTTCTTTCCTGAAACAGTAATCCCATGCTCCACATCTGCAAGAGTAATTTCTGCCTCCTAGTTCAATTTTTAGTCATATTTTGATCCAACAACCATTTTTGGAAGACCCAGTGCTTGAGTCATTTGATGTAATCTAGGTAAACTTAATTAATCTCTACTGAATACAATGGAAGGATAACACTGTCATTTTCCCCACAAGCTGGAGTTGGCAAAAATCATGTACTCTGAAATGCTGCAGATGTAAAAAATAAAAGAACCTGCCCAGGAACCTGACTCTCACGGCGTGCATCACAATGGTGTACTCACCATTCTGGCAGACATACTGCTTCTTGCAATGGGCAGGGAATGAACAAAGTAATTTAAATATTCCATTACTTCAGGAAAAGTCCCGTAGGCAACGACATCCCAAAATAAGTTTAATAAAGTCTCCCCTCCATAGTCTTACCAACATTAAACATTTGCCAGTGAGTTGGATTCTACAACTCTAGCAAGGTTCCACACCACATTACTATTTTCTGCTGCATCTGAGAAGTCTTACACTTGGGCTAATCTCTCCATGCAGATTGTACATTTTTACTTGCCTCTAAACATTCTTCAGCTGCTCATTGTCTCACCAAGACACCAATCACAGATTACAATAGGATCTAATTTTGTTACAAAATAGCACTCCACATGGGCAAAGCCTATGGCCAGAAAGAGAGCTTAGCAAGTATTACTGCTCAGTTACTTGACAAACTACTTGTGAGACAAGATCCCGAACTCTGAACTCTGAAATCTAATCTGCTGAATTCTATCCAATGTTGTTTGGACACGGTTCCCATCTAAATTCTTTTGAAATTGAATGCTACTACACAGTTGACTCTGTACGGGATTTCGGCAAATCCAGTAATGTGCCTGAACCACTAATGCTTACTGCTTAAACTTTAGTAACCAAGCTAACAGGCCCAAATTAGACCTAGACAGCCACTTCTGAATGACCACAGTCAGGAAAAAAAAAAGGGGGAGTTTGGGTTCCACAGAGAGGGCAGCTTGACCCCACGTCCTTCCTGGGGCCCAAATTTCTAGTGAAATCGCTGAGCTATACATTAAGAAAAACAGGACGTTTGGCT
This sequence comes from Pelodiscus sinensis, assembly GCF_049634645.1. Classification (NCBI taxonomy): domain Eukaryota; kingdom Metazoa; phylum Chordata; order Testudines; family Trionychidae; genus Pelodiscus; species Pelodiscus sinensis. Next base: position 36,334,886 of record NC_134718.1, on the reverse strand, counting down.
AAATGCCCTAAGACATATATCTATCAGGGCACTCAGGCATGGAGACTTTGAAAAAGAAAAAACTCTTCTGATGAAAATGATGATCAGAAAAAAACCCTCTTGCCTAACCTTTAAAAAGTGCTTGCCCTAACAAGTTTTTGAGTGACATGTTATTGTAATACTAATGGATAAATAGGGAAGGAAAGTTTGAGTTAGGGGGACATTTTGGGAAACATTTGGATGGACGCCTCAAGGAATCCTTGAGGACTCTTCACATCTGGACGCATTTTCATCCCCACCGGCAGACGGAAGACTGGCCATCGGAAGCCTGCCCAGTGTTACTCGAGAGCCACACTCAACTTCAGTAATTATCGAGGGTAGGGATGTTTTACTAACCTGTTGTGGATATGTGTAAGTGCTTGAGACTAAGTAAAGTTTAGCTTTAAGTGAAAGCACTCTTGTGTTGTCCTGTTTGTATCATCCATCTATTGGTCGGACAACCATGTCTCTCCTGAATTATTTCCTGACACCACCTCACAGAGAGTAAAAGTTACCAAGAGGTTTGAGTTGAAAGAACCCCGGGTAACAACTTTGCCACTGCCATTTGATGATAGTGTCTCTTCTGAGGTTACTAACAGCGTGGCTAGAATGCCTTTCAACCACCACAATGCTAGCTGTTAACTTAAATATTGGTGCTTTCAGAAAACTCAAAATGCATTTGTACAGCCCTGCCTGTAAGGCAGGCTGAGTGTGTATGCACTAACTTGAATGTGTCAGAAACAGTGATGCAGCGTAAATGAGCTGAGCAACTGCAGGAACAAGTGACAAAATCAATCTTTTTAAAAACAGAATGACAATGATTTCCTCCCAAGAAATGATGAGCCCTTGTAACTGATTGATATCAATGGGGATTTTGGCACTTAGTAGATACCCAGCAATTGTCAAGATCAGGACTTCAGTTTAGATGCACACTTACACTTTTGCAGCTCAATTTGTATTTCAGGAGAACAAATCTTCTTTCATTATCCGAATCCTTCCCGCCTCAATTAATATCAATTTAAATATGAATTATCATCTGCACCAATGTTATATAGAACAATAGTTTATTGAACGCATTAGTTCAAACCAAACCCCTTGGTTCGAACTAATGTTACTCCTCATTTTTTGAGGAGTAACTTTAGTTTGAACCAAGGGGTTTGGTTTGAACTAACGCATCCCGGCATGCAGTTTCACTTTCGAAACAGCTGTTGATCAGAGTAACGCACCGGCGTGATCATGCTAATGAAGCACGGAATATTTAAATCCCCGCTTCATTGACTATATTGAATGCCTACATTTGCATCCCTAGTTCGAACTAGGGCGCCAGCGTAGACATACCCTTAGTATTCATTGAAGCAGTCACAAGCACTTCTACCTTGTGACTCATTAATGATTTACTTTTTATATAAATTAATGTAAATAAATACTTGCTTGTACCTAACAAAATGCATGTGTTTGTGCACTATAGACAGTATGCATTATATTTTCAAAAGACAGTACACAAGATAATGCATATTTTAAAGTGTGTCATCCAAGAAGACTACAAGAACCTAACTTTAATTTTTCACTATTTTGATTAATATCCTATAATCTCCATTTCTAAATGTTCTCTTAAAATTTTAAAGTAGATTTTAATGTAGTCTAGTTTAATGTACTTTAGTCTGGTTTATAATTGATTGATAAATGGAATTAAATTCTAACTAGAGCTGATCAAAGTCCATCATCTGAACATTCTTCTAATTTAATTCCTGATTAAATGATTTTTAGAAAAAAGTAAAAAATTTAAACAAAAAATACATGACTACAGGTAGTAGTAAATGCACAGTAAGAGCAGAGTATAAAGATCACCCAGAAAGGTGACCAGGGACTCATTGCAATAGTGTCCAAATCTGAAGGTAGATGTTTGTCAGATTGCTTTAACATCCAACGAAAATGTAACCTGCAGTTGTAATGTCTAAGGAAAAATATTATTTCAACATCCTCATGATTTTGCTGTGACCCTGACTATTCATAGCTGCTCAAAGGTGTTCAAAATAAAAAAAGTAATTCATTTTTGAGGTTGAGCTGGTGAATTATGCATTATTTGCACATTTTAATCTGGCATAATAACTGAGGTTTAGAGTCTGTCATTTAATAAATTCTTTTCAGAGACAGAATATATTTACTGGAAATTAAAAAAAATAGAACATACTTTTAGTAAATTTAAACTATTCAAAACTTTTAATAGAGATAGTGCCAATTGCTGTAAGAACTCCAACAACAGCCCTCTGTATTACAACTCTGTAGCCAATTAGAATTTGCATTTGTGACAAAAATGGAACTTCTTCCTATGAATGTATGAATTTTCAAACTACACAAATATTAAATGAGTATTTTGAAAAGTATGGATTGATCCCCCACAAAAAAATATTAGGCACACTTTGGTCATTTCAAAAATAATATCTAAAAATGGAACAGAACATTAGTTAGGAAACAAATTCTTCAAATTAAAAATTCCTACCAATTGCATGTTATTGACTAAGCAGGTATTTTCTGATACTGTAAAATCCTGACTACTGTCAATTTAGAATTCATATGCTCTAATATTCATGTATTAGTAAAACATGTTTTCTCTGTTTTGCTTTATATGTTCCTTGGGCAGCATATTGATCTCTTGACATCAAAGGTAGTGGTTATTCTAATAGTGTTAAACCTATTGAGTCTTTGGAACTGATAAATTTGAACTTTAAAACACATTTTTTCTGAGTTACATATTTCCTCCTGCCGAATAAAATGAGATTAAATTCAACACCAACTCAATCACAATGAAATATCTAAATCTAATAATATTAAATGAGAAATCCTTAAAAATTATATATGGAGCACAACTGCCACATTGTACCAATTCAATAGATCCCCAAGCAGTATTGTATTAAACTGCTATTATTCAAACATTTTGAATATTATTAATCTTACAGATTTATATGTTTGCTAATTATCCTCTTGACTTAACAAAAACATACAAAATTGAATCTAACAATACCTGTAAAAATGTCCTTTAATAATACAGCTTGTAATTAATGTATAAAATATATATTATTAGATATTTTGTAATTGATTTTCTACTTGATGTATTGTATGTTTGGATTTATATAACAAAATGAACTCAAAACAAAAGAAAAATTCAGGGCTTTACTGAGGCAAATTTGAACCAGAGCTGCATATATATTTTTGTTTAGCTATTAAAACGTTTGATTTTTAATCATTCAAATGAGAGTTTTGCACTGATAGTTAGAAAGAACTGAAGAAAACCTAGTATAGAAGTGTATTATAAAATAAATATAATACCGGGATTGGTCAAGTCCTGCTGTGGGCATTACACTAGCCACCCTTTTTTAAAGAGGGTCTGGGAAGGGATTTTTCCAGCGTTTTTTTCTATTAGCATAGGTACAATTATTTTTTTTCACCTTCCTCACATTGAGTTCAATAATGGCTTTTTTCCATGAATTGCATGATGGGTGATAGGCTATATGGTGCAAATCATTATGTAAGTGTATGATGGCTGTCTAGTGAAGATACTCCATAGAGAAAATATACAGTGTCTGGATAAAAGGCTAAATGGCTTAGAAAAGGATATAAAGATGTATTCATTGAAGGAATGAATGGAGTGTGGGAGTGTGGGTGAAGATTCCAATGACTGGTACAACTGGGAGCCAGCCCCTTTTATTATAGCTTATCTGTGAGGTGGGCATAGATGGCATAGTCCCAGCAATGGATTTGATGGAGAAACCTGGATAGAAATAGAGAGGGAGCTGGTGGAAGCTCTCCTCCTTCCTGCTAATTATGGAATAAACAGGGGGTTACCTGCACTGTACTCTTATCTGCTGGGAGGCCCACACATCTAATAATAAAGTTGCTGTCTGATTAAACTCAAGTTGATCTCCTGCCCTTCCTTTGGTAGGGCCAGAGAACACATTTACAACAACACTACTAATCCTTTGTTTCCTCAGAACAACCAGGAAAGAATGCTGGGCATCTGGAATTTTCATCATCAACCTCTCCAAGAAACTGGATCCCTCTCTTTCCAAAAGAGTGCTTGGGATCCTGAATTGTGAATTTGTGTTTCACAAATGTTCAAAGCTAGTTTTAAGAGATCTGTTCCTATTAGTTATGTGATATCTCGAAGTCTCGGCACCATGTTTTGATCTAGCTGCTCTTTTCAGATGTTCAGAGATTACAGTTGCTTTTGTGGACTGAGGAGGCCTAGACTGTGCTAAATTGTGCCGAACGTTAATCCTTGCAATAGTCTATTGCTCCAAGTGGTATTAGCAAAGTCCATGGCTACAGTTTTGACTGCATGCACGGCTGCACTCACTCCCCACATACATTCTGTACAAAATGAGAGTTGTGAGGTATCCTTTAAAAATTAAGAATTCACTGGTCAATAATATCATAGTGAAGTGTATGTATCAACATATGTAAAGTTATCTGTTCCCCCTTGTATGATGTTGGTAGCACATATTCAAACCCAGTAAGCCCTAATTAAGTAGGGGAGATTAACCAGGTCTATCTTAAACAAAGGAATGTATGATTAACACAATTTACATATAAGTAGTAAATAAACAGGGGCCTTGCAACAGCAGGAAGGAGACAATGCAAACTACATTTCAGCAAACGGGAAGAAGAAAGAGTATGGGAGCACCTTCACCTCAGAGACTCTGTCACTTTCTTTGAATAAACTTTGCTTTGAAGAGTAATTCTCAGAAAAATCCACTTCAAAGGGGAACTGGACTATAAAGTGAGTAGCAAGTTGATCTCTACCTTTTTCACGTTCTTTCATCTAAGATGACAAAGGAACCAGCCCTTGGACTTTGAGAGAGGTTCTGACTTGAGAATTTTATCAACCCTCTACTGGGAACATATGGAAAGCATTTTACCTTGAACGTAGTGATAGAGATGCAGCCATGTTAGTGTGGTCTAGCTGAAACAAAAGATAGAACTATGTAGCACTTTAAAGACTAACAAGATGGTTTATTAGCTGATGAGCTTTCACGGGTCAGATCTGAAGAAGTGGGTCTGACCCTCAAAAGCTCATTGCCTAATATACCATCTTGTTAGTCTTTAAAGTGCAACATAGTTCTGTCTTTTGTTTTACCTTGAACCTAGGTTGGTAAGTCTTAATTACTCAAAAGAGTTTTATCTTTACTCCTCTAGTAATCATTTCTGATTTCAATGCCTTCTACTCACGGTCACTTAAAATTCCCCTCTTTGTAGTTAAATAAACTTATTTTATTCTCTACTATAAATTAATATAATGCTGTGTTTAAATTGAGTTGTTTGGTATTTCTAATTGAAGTAGCTAACCTCACAGAGGCAAGTGACCTATAATAACTGAATGGTCCAAGAGAGGGCTGAGCAGCACAGAATACACATCTTTGGGGAAGCCTCAGACTAGGAGTGTATTGAAGTCATCCTGCAAGTGGTAACCAAAGCTGGTGGAAGCCAGTGTTGCTCTGCAGACTGGAGCTAGACTAAGATACTGAGGGTTTGACCTGCATGCTGTTTGGCTGTTTATGAGGGGCTAATTCTGGGAGCTGTGACATTATCTGATTATTATATGACCATAAAAACATTGTTGCCACCACTGTTATATAACAAACAAATCTTATGCCAAATATTATTTCTGCAGAGTAAATAACTCAGGGTATGTCTACACTACAAAATTTATTCGAACTAACAGACGTTAGTTCGAATTAACTTTGATAGGCGCTACACTAGTGCTCCGCTAGTTCGAACTTAATTCGAATAGCGGAGCGCTTAGTTCGAACTAGGTAAACCTCATTGTACGAGGACTAAGCCTATTTCGAACTTACTAGTTCAAATTAACGGGTGTGTAGCCCCTTAATTCGAACTAGTGGGAGGCTAGCCCTCCCCAGCTTTCCCTGGTGGCCACTCTGGCCAACACCAGGGAAATTCGTATGCCCCCTTCCTGGCCCCGGATCCCTTAAAGGGGCACGGGCTGGCTAAGGTGCCCGTGCCAGGTGCAAGCCTGCCAGCACCCAGCCAGCAGACCCTGCACCTGGCACGGCTCGAGACAGCCACCCGATGCCCCCCAGCCCTCCCTCTCTTCCCGGGACCAGGCTGGCGGCTCCTGGGAGCTTGCCCGGGACCGCAAGAGGCGGGCACCCACCTGGTCCAGTGCAGACATCGTGGACCTCGTCCTCGACCTCTGCACTAGGCACAGGAAAGCGGCCGTCTAGGGCAGGAGAGCTGCCAGCCTGGCCACCCAGGAGCAGGTTTGCATGAAAATCAAGGTGGTCCACTGAGACCCCCGACCCTGAGCCCTGAGCTTAGAATGGCCGTACTGGGTCAGACCAAAGGTCCATCTAGCCCAGTAGCCTGTCTGCCAACAGCGGCCAACCCTAGGGACCCGGGAGGGGATGGACCAAAGACAGTGACCAGGCCATTTGTCTCTCTTATAGAGAGCTACAGTATTAAACTTGTTTGACACAGGCACTGCTAGATGCACTCTGATTTTATACACTCATTAAACATTTGCAATTTGTTACAATCCATAACCCACTATTTGTGTCTATACCTACTAATAAATGCAGCAAACACCTACAACTTTCTGCATTATTAGGGAACCTCCAAAGAGATTATCCCAAATATACAGAATAAAGCAAAATTGTCTTACAGAAGCACATCTTTCAAGCAAATGATTTTTGTTGCTCCATTTAAGCAGCTAGTAGTATAATCTTAAGCGGAGCCTAAATCTGTTAGGCTGTGTCTACATAGTAGCATTATTTTAGATAACCGACATTATTCTGAAATAACATAGTCCATGCCTACACTGCAACCAGTTATTTCAACATAATGTCGAAATGACATCGAGATGGAGGACTTCTTACTCCAGCTCCTGTAACCCTCAGGAGTAAGGGAAGTTGGAGGAAGAATGCTCTGACTGGGACTTCCTGCTGCATAGACAGTGCCAAAAGCTGAAATAAGCTGTTTTGACTTAAGCTACACAATAAACATATAGCTTATTTCGGCTTTAAGCCAGCTGTGTGGACATGCCCATAGGGCACATTCAAAGGAAAACTAAACTATGAGATTTCATGCAGCTATTTGGATGTATAAATCTCAAACTCACCTATCTTATTACTTCTAAGTTTCAAATGGGTAAAGAAAACACTGAGACACATCTTCCCACATTTCCTAAAGTGGAATTCAGGTACTATAGATAACAATACTCTGCTAAGATACTGCCCAGGATACTCTCTTTTTGTTTTCAGATTTTTCATATACATTAATAAACATATAGAGTGTTATCTTGACTCATTTTGGAATTAAGGACAGAAAAACAGAGGGAGGCTTAAACCAATACGTTAGGAGCAGGATGTTCAGAATAACTCAGTGTTGACCTAAATCTGTTTTCATTTACTTCACTGGGCAGTTAAGCCAACAATGACTGCTTATGAAAACCCTATCCCATAACCAAAATCATAGATCTGGATCTGCTTCATCTCTAATTATTGAATTCTCCTCTGAGATATGTACATTTTTTCTGACTGTATTCATAATTCTGAATATTAACTTCATAGTGAATTACTAAATATACATATCAGACATACTTATAGGCTACGTCTAGACTACATCCCTTTTTCGGAAAAGGAATGTAAATTAGACATATCGCAATTGCTAATTAAGCGGGGATTTAAATCTCCCCCACTTCATTAGCATAAAAATGGCTGCCGCTTTTTTTTGGCACGGACCTTTGTCGGAGAAAAGTGCCAGTCTAATGCTGATTTTTTGAAAAATAAAGCCTTTTCCAAAAGATCCTTTATCCCTCTTGAAATAAGGGATAAGGGATCTTTCGGAAAAGGCTTTATTTTTCGAAAGATCAGCATCTAGACTGGCACTTTTCTCTGACAAAGCTCCGTGCCAAAACAAAGCGGCAGCGATTTTTATGCTAATGAAGCATGGGAGATTTAAATCCCCGCTTCATTAGCAATTGTGATATGTCTAATTTACATTCCTTTTCCGAAAAAGGGATGTAGTCTAGACATAGCCATAAAGTTTAGATGAAGAGAAGAATGTAAAGTAAAAACGCAAAAATCTTAGTCTCAAATATATTGATAAAAACAAACACACATAAGTTGAACCTTTTTTACTTGTACTATGCCAAAAATTAATAGTAAATATTGGTGCAAAATCATGAACCTTAAATAGTTTTTCAAATGTACATCCTACCTTTTCCACTAGAAGGATTTGTTTATTAACTTACTCTTTACCAAAAAAAACCCCACATTTTTCTCCTGAGATTTTATTGCTAAGCAATTTTGCAAGTATATGGAAATGAGAATTCAGTTGAAATTACCTTAATAACCAAATCAAATTTCTGGTGCAAATCCCTGTTTATTGGCTTTAGGAGATGGAGTGCAGCTGTTGTAAGATTCATACAGAAGTATTGTGGATAATCCTCAGGAGTCCCTGCAAAAAGATATTGCGGTTTGAAAACATAATTGAGAGAAATAAGTACTCTGATAGCAGCTTTATTTAAATAGTATATTTACTTCACCCATTAACCAAGAAAGGAATAAAGTCAAATTCAGTTAGTACAGGGGTAAACAGTTATGCAGTATATGAGAAAGAAAGAACACATTTGATCAATGGTTAGTGGTCTTGTTCAAAACTAATAAAAACAGAATAATTGATTTTTTAATTTCCAAAACTTTAAAACCAGCTGTCTTCAGAATTTTAAAATAAATGTGGGCATTTATAGTCAGTGTTCATGAAGAGCATCTGACAACACTTGTTAAAATAAAGGTTACAGAAGACAGTTATTGATCATGCCACTAAGTCATCATCACTTTGTAACCTGAAGAGGAGGTTACTCACCTCCTGTAACTAACGTTCTTCAAGATGAGCATCCCTGGGGGTGCTCCACATTAGGTGTTGAGCATCCCAGAGCCTCTGGACAGAGTTTTGCCTAGCAGTGCATCAGGGGGCCGTGCATGTGCAGTGCACCGAGTGCACGGGCTTCCCCTGGAAGCTATGCATATGCGTGCCCCCCTCTTCAGTTCCTTCTCTATCCAGATCCCGGTGCAGGAGTATAATTTACGTATTTGCATTTGTTTTTGTTTCTGAAGTAGAGGGGAGAAAGGGAGGGTAGTGGAGCACCCCCAGAGATGCTCATCTCAAAGAACATCAGTTACTGGAGGTGAGTAACCTTCTCTTCTTCTCTGAGAGGCATCCCTTGTCTGAGAGGCATCCACAGTAGGTGACTACAAGCAATCCCTGTTATGGAGGTAGGGACTTCGGATCGGGTAAGTATGCTGTCTGCAGGACAGCTTTTGCTAGTCTAGTATGCAGTAGAGGACTCGATGCAAGTGAATAATGCTTTGCGAAGGTGTGATCCAAGGACCATGTTGCGGCTGCGCAAATGTCCTCCAGTGGAACTTTTCCCAGGTATGCCACCGAGGTTGCCACTGCTCTTGTAGAGTGCATCCAGATTGAAGCAGGTGAAGGTAAGATATTAAGTGAATAACATGTGGTGATACATTTCGATATCCAATGGAATATCTGTGATGATATTTTCTTCCCCGTGGTATGGTTTGCAATGGAAATGAACAGCTGTGGAGAGGATCTGAATGGCTTTGTTCTGTTTATGTAAAAGGAGAGAGCTCTTTTGACATTCAGAGTGTGCATCTGTACTTCAAAGGCATTGGCATAAGGCTTTGGGAAAAAAACAGGTTAGCGTATTGTCTGGTTGATGTGAAAGGCTGTACAGACCTTAGGTAAGAATTTTGGGCGCGGATGCATGGACACTCTGTCTTTGAAAAAGATGGTAAAGGGTGGATCGGACATGAGCATGGCCAGTTCACTTACTCTCCGTGCTGAGGTAATTATCACTGGAAAGCCATTTTCTGTATTAAGTGGCACAAGGAACATGTGGCCATAGGTTCAAAGGGTGGTTTTGTTAGTGTTGTTAATACTAGATGGAGGTCCCATGGTTCTCATGGGCATGACACGTCAGGGTATAAGGCTTGAAGAGCCTTCAGAAAGTGTTTGGTTGTGGGATGCGCAAATAAAGTGGTATCATCCACTGGTGCATGGAATGTTATTATTGCTGCTAAGTGCACTCTAATTGAGGCTAATGAGAGGTTGGACTGTTTTAGGTGTAATAAGTATTCCAGGATTACAGGGAGTGGAGCGGTTTGCAGCTATATATTGCGCTTGCTGGCCCAGTGTGTAAAACGGGTCCATTTACTGATGTATGTTTTCCTTGTAGCAGGAGCTCTGCTGTGCAGAAGAACCTCACGGGCTTGCACGGAACACTGGAGCTCTATGCTAGTGAACTGTTGAGGTGCTACGCTTTCAGATGGAGCATCGGGAATTGAGAGGGAGGTGTCCTGATTTGTGGGTGATGAAGGATGTGTGGGACTTGCTGTAGCGTGATTGGATGGCTTTGTGTCATCCTGAGTTGTTGGGGAAACCAGGGTTGGCGCAGCCAACATGGGGCTATAAGGATGATCTTTGCTTTGTCCCTCCATATCTTTATAATGACTCTGTTGAGGAGGGGAAATGGGGGAAATGCGTATAGCAGTGGTGCATTCCATGTTAGAATCAGAGTGACTCCTAAGGATTGTTTCCCTATACCCGCTCTGGAGCAATACATCGTGCATTTTCTGTTGGTTCTGGTGTCAAACAGATCTATGATGGGGTAACCCCGTTGGTTGAATATTTTCATCAGGATTGTGTGGTCTATCTCCCATTCATGTTCCTAAGGAAGGACTCTGAGTGGGGCATCTGCTGTCATATTGAATGCCCCAGGCACATGGCAAACAGATACGCGGATATCTCATGCTAATGCTCAGTTCCAGAGGGCTATGGCTTCTTTGCACAGAGGCTGCGATTGTGCTCCACCTTGGCGATTTATATAGAACATGCATGCCATATTGTCCATGTAAATGTGGATGTGTATCCCTTTGATTTGAGGGAGCAATTCTTGGCATGCCAGGCAGATAGCTCCGAGTTCTAAAATATTGATATGTAGAGCATGTTCTGCAGCAGACCATAGTCCTTGAGCTGTTCTTCCTTCCATCTGAGCACCCCAGCCCATGAGTGATACATCTCTGGTGATGAGTATTGTCAGTTCTGTGGATTGGAAGGGTAAGCCTGTACTTAGGTTGGACATTCTTGTCCACCACTTCAGGAAGGCCTTGACTGAGCATGGGAGTGTTAGTCTTTTGGTCATTGAATGAATAAATGGTTTGTACTGGGTTCAGAGCCAACCCTGAAGACACCTCATAAAGAGTCGTGCATTGGGCACCACGGGGTTGCAGGAAGCCATATGCCCCAGAAGTTGGAGGCAGTCCAGTACGGTGACTGTAGGCATGTCCTGGAGAGATAGTGCCAGGTGACTGATGCAAGTGGATCTGTCAGCAGAGAGAGAGGCTCTGGCTGTGACAGAGTTGAAGTGTGCTCCAATAAACTGGATGGATTGAAAGGGTGTGAGCATTGATTTGGACTGATTCACCAGGAGTCCGAGAGAGTGAAAGAAGCTTAGGACCATGTGAGTGTGGAAGGACTCTGCTTGGGGCATCTGTTGTCATACTGAAATGGCACTCCTGTCTGGACCTTACTTTGACTAGGAAGTCGTCCAGGTAGGGATATATGTGACCCCTTGTCTTCTGAGATGGGCAGTGACTGCTGCTAACATCTTGGAAAATACTCTCAGAGCTATAGAAAATCTGAAGAGCAGGACTGTATACTGAAAATGGTGTGTACCTAAAGTGAAATGGAGAAAACGTCTGTGAGATGGTCTATTGGATATGTGGAAGTATGTATCCTGTAAGTTGAGATAGGAAAATCAGTTGCCCATCTTCAGAGCTGGGATAACTGTGTTTAGGGTAACCATTCTAAATCTCTGTTTCTTTATGTATCTGTTCAGGGATCTGAGATTCAGGATGGGTCTCCACCCGCCAGTCCTCTTTTCTATGAGGAAATAATGGGAATAAAATCCTGTTCTGTGAAATTGTGGTGGAACTGACTCTGTGGCCCCTAGTTGTACTAGGTGATCTACCTCCTATTGTAATATGACCTTGTGAAATGGGTCCCTGAAGAGGGACGGGGTAGGAGGGTGGAGAGGGCGAAGGGAGAGAAAGGGGACGGTGTACCCTAGTGAGATGGTTAGCAGAATCCATTTATCTGATGTAATTAATTCCCATTGATGTCGGAATGGGAGCAGACAAAAATGAAAAAGTTTGGAAAGATTCTGGAGTTCTGGGGTGGGAGGTCTGGTTTTCGGTCTCTCAACTATAATTTCAAATGTGCTTATTTGATTGTGATGGACGGTTGGAGGTGTTACTCTGGGACTGTGACCTCTGCTGCCTATTTCTACCCCACTGTTGGTAAGAGGGGTATTCTTATCTGTAATATTGGAATGGGGGTTGTGGGTACTTCGGTCTATGATATGGTTGGTACCTATATTGTCCTGCTCTTCTTGCAGGTGTTTGGATCCCTAGAGATCTGAGAATGGCTCTGGAGTCTTTCATGGATTGAAGGACTTCAGTAGTCTTCGTGGAAAAGAGGTTTTCCCCTTCAAAGAGCAAATTTTCTACTGCTGGCTGAAGCTGTTGAGGAAAAGTGGAGGAGTTACACCAAGAGGCTCGCCTCATAGTGACCATTGTTGCTGTAGTTCTTGTGGCTGTGTCTGCTGCATCGAGAGCAGCTTGCAACGCTATATGAGAAATTGTCTGTCCCTCAGAGACAATCTCTTTGAAATGTGATTTTTTACTTTCAGGGAGATCTTCAATAAATGTGTTCAGTCTCATGTAACTGTTGTAATCATATTTACTGAGGAGGGCTGAATAATTTGCTACCCTCATTTGGAGAGTGGCTGAGGCATACACCTTTTTGCCAAATGAGTCTAATCTTTTATTCTCCTTGTCTTATGGGGTTGAGTGATTTTGCTGCTTATTTCTTTGTTGTGCAGCATTCTCCACCAAGGAGTTTGGAGGGGGATGTGTAAAGAGAAATTCAGATCCCCTGGGAGGCACGTAGTACTTTTGATCTGTCTTTTTGCTCGTGGGGGGAAATCGATGCTGGTGTCTGCCATAAAGGTTTTGCAGGTTGTAGGATGGCTAGATTAATAGGAAAAGCAATCTTTGAGGATGTACTCGCTTGGAGGATGTTAGTAAGCTCGTGAGGAGTATCCTGTATTTCCTCTATGGGGATATTTAATTCTTGTGCAACTCTTTTAAATAGGTCTTGGAAGGAAGAGACGTCCTCTGAGGTGTTAGAGGATGGCGGTAGAATTGCTTCCCCCGTATCTGATAATGATGTTGTTTGGGCCACATATTCTGCCGTTGACCTTGGGAATACAGGTTCTCATTAACACTCCTCCGAACGTATCTGTGAGGAGATTCAGTAAAGCGTGAAGGAGGCTTATTGATATGCTTAGTTTTAAATAGTCTCTTTTTGTGCTGCTGCGGGGGTTGGTTCCACATTTGCCACTGTGGAAGGTATGCCATGGGTGGGGACATCCACAAATAGAGAGCCCAGGGTGTCATTTGCACTTTGAGGAGATCTGGCTGTATGTGATTGTGGGACACCGTTGACCCTTCTGAATAAGGGGAAAGTTGGGATGAGAAGGCAGCCAATTCCTCTCCCTCTTCTACTGGGGGGGGGGGGGAAGGTGGATCTGATTCATCAGAAAGTAATGAATGAAGGTATCTGTCTTCACTCAAAATAGGGGAGTGAAGCCTTGAAGCAATCTGTAAATCTTTGTTCTCCCTGTACATGATGAGGAGAGTTTTGTGGTGCAGGGGGCTGTGCTAGCTGAGAGGAGCCCGCTGTTTGTACAGAGCTGAGAGGGAGAGCTGTTGCCCCTAGTAATTGAGAAGGAGGGGCAATACTGATTGGGTGCTCTGTCCCTTCTCTAGGTGCCATCATGAGAGGCTGAGGTAGTGGTGGAGCTGCCATAACAGTTTGCATTACCGGGGTATCTGAGGCAGGCATGGAGTGGCCTGATGACTCTTTAAGGGCCACGTTTGAAGTGCTTCCTGGCTTATTACATTGTTCGCCCAAAGTACCTGGGCAGTCAAACGTACTCAGATGGTTCTTATCTGAGTGGTCTGACTTTTTTACCTCAGAGTGCCTCTTTATGGGTTGCCAAGGTAACAAGCTTGCCCTTCTTTTGGAGTGCTTACGGTTTTCATTACTCTGCCTGGAGCCCGGGTAAGAGGCATGTCGCTTGCTGTTCTCTGAGAGGAGCATTTTGAGTTTGAGCTCCTTATCTTTGCGCGATCTTGCTTTAACCTTGGCACAGTGGGGGCAATTTCTCTGAGAGTGAGAGTTCCCGAGGCAGACATCACATCCTTGAAGAGCGCATACCGTTTGAAGCCAGGTGAGCTCATGCTGGCTTATGGCTGTGGCGGCGGTTCAAGATTCGCGCCACTTTTTAAAAAAAACTAACTCTATACTAAACCTAGCTAACAATAACAATAACTAACTATTAATAATATACTATCTAAACTAATTTTTCACAAGTTTTGTTCTGAGGAGAGGAGAACACCACCAAGTTCCGTCCACAGCCGGGGACGGTAGAAAGGAACTGAAGGGAGGGGGAGGCCACACATGCGCATAGCTACCGGGGGAAGCCCGTGCGCTCGGTGCACCATGCATGCACAGCCCCCTGATGCACTGCTAAGCAAAACTCTGTCCAGAGGCACTGGGACACTCAACACCTACTGTGGAGCACCCCCAGCGACACCTCTTGAAGAACTGTTTGTTCCACAAGAGACTAGTGGCTGTCCCAGTTGGTGTGTCTGATTGTGTCACTGAGATCTGTGCAACACAGGTATACATGGACTTTATTCCTCTGCATGGAAAGTAGTAAAGGGCATGGCAGCATCTCCCTGCACATTCCCTCAGGCTTTACTTAGGTGCTCATGCTGGTTGGCATCACCACTGAAGAACAAGCAGGGGCAGGACAAAGAGGCAGATGTATATTTTTTTCTTCCTGCCTCCCACCAGAACTCACCATGGACATGAATACAGCCAAAAGCTGTTTACATTTTTCACACACACCACTCACAGGTGAGGATTCTCCTTGGTTGAGAAGGGGCCCTTGCGTAGCTTGAAACTGCATAAATTTTGAAAGCATAATTCTGATGAAGCTGTGCTCCAGGGAATAAGGAACACAGAGCCACTGGGAAGGCATGGGACTTCATACCGATAGTTCCAGCTTTCTGTTCATCCCACATTAAGTCCCATTCCCCAAAGGTATGACACAAAAATCTCCTTTTTTTGCTACCACCCAGAGATTTTCCATTTCAAGTCATATGACTGTTTGAGATGAGAACAACTATCTAGCTTGAGTAAGCTGAGAGTAAACATATTTGTTTCAATTATGGTGAATATAACAGACGTTAGCCCAGTTCCTAAGAGATAACACCTCCACCTAAAGAGATATTTCAGTTTATTACTGAATAATGACATTCAAAAAATACACTCAATTAGTTAAATTATTTTACGTACTGAACATCATAAATGTGTAGTGCTATGGAAAACAAGAGGAAGGAAGTCTTTAAAGGGTGGTTTTCCATTTTTAAACATACATTAGAGTGGTAGGAGCAGATAAACAAAAGATCAGTGCTGGCCTCAGTAAAGGCTTGGTAAGTGACAGGTCAGACCTATTGTGCAAAGATTTACACATGTACTTAACTTTATGCACTGTAAGAAGTCCCATTAACGTCAAAGGGACTGCTCAAAGTGCATAAAGGTAATTATGTGCAGGTCTGTAAATTTGTCCAGAGACAATATAATAGAGTAATTTTCTACTTACTTACAGAGTGTTTGCTTTTAAGATTTAGGAAGAAAAGAGAAGAGGTATGCAGAGGTGAAAAGGGTGAGGTAAAAAAGGTAGCACTTGAACTACATAATACAAAGCCTGCACTTTTTGCCATAGATTAGAAAGTGCTCCAGAAAGGTTTATTATGGGAGTACTGCATATACTGCTGAAGAGATTAACAACAAAATTACCGGTAATGTTTGTCACTGTTAAGTGGTACTGTGTAGACCCATACACAGTTGTGATGTACAGGGTTTATTGTAAGGAAAATAATAGTTCCTCCAATAGTTAAAAATCTATTGCAGAACTAGAATTTTGCAGGAGCCCTGGGCTCCATTATGGAAATTCTACCCTTTTAGGAGCCTTGCCACAGGGAATGAAAGCTATCAACTCTGACAGTATCTAAAGAAACTCGATGTGTGAGCTAAAATATACCCTGATCATCTTTGTTATAGCATACTGAAAAAGCAATATCTTGTACTAAATAGACACTTTCGTCTATTTGAGAGAGAGAGAGAGAGAGAGAGAGAGAGAGAGAGAGAGAGAGAGAGAGAGAGAGAGAGAGAGAGCAAATGAATAGCATGAATGCTGGATTCTGCTTTATAGAAGTATCCAGAAAAATCAGTAGCTTTCAAGGGTGGTATCAAAACTACAAAAATATCATGAAAACAGGTGTATGCAAGAGTTAAATGTTTAATTAATACACCGGAAATGGAGAGAACTTATGTAAAATATTACACACATACCTGTGTGCACATAACTCCCAGAAGCAAAACAAATGCTCATAGAATATGTTAGAAAGATTTCATTAATTTGAGATGGCCATACTACTTAACAGTGGTGAGGCAACACACAGAGGCCATTTTAAACAAATAGTGATAAAAACTTCACACCACATTTATCAGTTATTTGAGAGTGTATGTATGTAATTTTAAGTATATCAATTATTTGTATTGATAATATACATACATGGATGATTTATTGGATCCCTGTATGAAAGGTACGAGGGTGCTCTTTACTAATTATTAACACTGTATCTATATTCATCACTGACGTGATATTTCTGAAGAATGTTTGGAAACAGATATTTTGGGTGAGTCTGGAGAGTAAAAAGCTACCCAACCAGGACAAGAGGTAGGCAGCCCTTTCTAAAAGTTGCCTAAAAGCAACTAATAGCTTTCATGTAAGGCTCGTTAAGAAAATGTCAAGCCAGTAGCCTTAAAGGCACTATTCCAATAGCCAGGGCAGCCTTCAAATTCTTTAGAACAAGAGAAATCATCTGTATACATGACAAAGAACAATAAAGGAACAGAAACAGATAAAGGCTCAGGAGAATAGATTTATAACCCTCTTTGGGCAGAGCCACACAGTTCAGCCACTTGGGGAATGAATCCCTGGGTGGCAGCATCCTCCATTGCCTAACCATTTAAAAGCAACAGGCCTGACTGAGTTTGGCAACAGTAAGTTTCCCTTTTGACACAAACAGCACCTTCAAAAGAAAATAGCCATTCATTCGCCCAGCATTATGAAGCACCTGGAAAAAAGGGCAAAACAATAAAGTTTTAGGTTTGAGCATATGAGTATTTCTCTTTACTAAACTCTTAAGTTTTCCTTGCAAGCTTTGGTACATTTCATATAGTCCAATTACCTCCATTTTTCTTTTACTGAGAGAAAAGGCTGTCCTGCTAACAGCAAGCTCCCTTTGTCCCTGAGTCTTCATGCACCCATGTCAGTACTCGGGGACAACTCTGGCCACACAAACTTACTCCCCACCCTTTTCTAGGTCTGGGGTCCTGTTCAATGTCCCCACTAACCTTTTCCATTTGTGTGTGAAATAAACGTTTTATGTGCACCAAGGCATGTGTGAATGTGCACCACCATTGGAAACAGAAAGCCTTGCTGCGTGCACGCTGTGATGCAACTGAGTGGCATTTTAATCTTTCCTGAGCAGTCATACAAGTACACAGCCTACAGGGAACACTGGCCCTGTGCTAACATAGGATCCTCCTTTCATCGTAGGCCTAACTTTGGGAAGAGTAAACAATTCTCTATTGGAAGGGATCCATGTAAGGTGAATCCCTCAATTAACAGCTCTCCCATTGCTTCCTTGAGACGTCTATCTGTGTGATTATTTTGATTTTCTCGCTTGTTGTCTTAAGAAAACAGATTAATTCCATTAAAATCCTATGCGGGGCTTTATTTGACATTTTTACATACTGGATGCTTACTTCAAAAGTGTTGTTATTGACGTGTGAATATGCAGTTAGTATTGCATGTGGTACTTCTGGCTTTGTCTAGACTATATCCCTCTTTCGACAGAAAGATGTAAATTAGACATTTTGAAATTGCAAATGAAGCGGGGATTTAAATATCCTGCACTTCATTTGCATAACTGCATAATGGTGTTCTTTCTAAAGTAAAACCACTGTCTAGACGCTGTTCTGTCAAAAATGGCAGTTCAGGAGGAGTACAAGATCTTTTGAAAAAGCCTGCCGTTTTCTAGATGGCAGTTTTACTTTCAAAATGGCACTTGTTCGAAAGAGCACCATTACGCGATTATGCAAACGAAGTGCAGGATATTTAAATCCCCGCTTCATTTGCAATTTCAAAGTGTCTAATTTACATCCCTTTGTCAAAAGAGGGAAGTAGCCTAGACACAGCCTCTATGTATATAGAGAAACTAAGAATTCTTCAAGAATCGTTAAAATGTGCAATCTTGTATGATGCTGCCAATGTGCCACACTACATACTGCAGGGGTGGCCAAACGTATTATCCTCTGAGCTGCATAAAGCAATCTTCAGTTTGAAAGCTAGAGAGCATCTGCCAGGGATCAGGGATTTAGTACCACTCCTACTGAAGCCCTGAAACCCAGCAGGTGCACCCTATGGGTGCTGAAGCCTGAGACCCCACCCCTTTGCCTGAGAAGCCCCTGCCACATCACCCCACTGTAAGGCAGAGGTCCCAAGCTCCCTTCCTAGTTGGGTAGATAGAGAATGGGGAGAACTGAGGGTCTCTGCGAGCAGCACTTTAACAGTAAAAGAACTGCTTATGGCTCATAAGTCATGGTTTGACTATCCCTGATATATTTGAAACCAGATGACAATATAATATGAAAAAATATTCATGAGTCAGGAGCTACCCACAGGTTGGGTAAGTAGGTATATGTAGACCTGCCATCTCTACTGAAATATGGTTTGAATCCTGAATGTCAATGAATGTAAAAGATAACATATGAAAAGTTTCCAAATGTCAGGTTTTCAAATGTCAAGATGACAGATGCTATACAATTGGAAATCAAGTATTAAAGTGTTACATTGTTAAGTTTAGTTCTGTAGACATTAGCCTTTGCCATAAGGTGCATCAGCTAGTTTGATCCGAAAGCACCATTAAATTCCGGTCAAAACCTTGTGTCAGACACTCGGAAGAGGATGAGGGTCAATACCCAAGTGAAAGCTTAACAGTCACAACATACCTTAAAGCAAGAGGACTCAAAATCACATGCTTCTCTGAGAAACAAATTATCTCCTAATAACTTTTATTCCTAATGGGAAAATTAGGTGAATTGTTATTTGAACACAGTAACTTGAACAATGCTCAGGGAGATCTAACTGCATTCTGCAACTTGACCTGCCATGGTGCAAATGTAGGACAGTTACTCAAATGGGCCACAGAAAAAAATGTAGCAAATTTAAAAATGTTCAATTATTATCTAATTAGTAAAAATAGTACATTCACTGCATCGTCCAGTACTTCTAGTTTAAGTAATTTCCAACAGCAAAGTGAAATCTTACAATATCTGTGATAGAGATTCACATTTAGGGATTTCCCCATTGTAGACCATGTAATGAGAAAGAGCTGAAAAGTGAGACCAGCAGATAATTCATTTTAATGATATGGTTGACAAACTGCTTCAAAAACTTAGAATATCAGCCTGCATTCTCATATAGCACACTAAATTCACTGAATAATCTAGTTCAACTCCTTTACAGATGAAGGCTGTCAATTCACCAATGTATATCATGATGCTTCTTGTGAAGTTATTTAAAATCCCCAGTAGCAGGGGATGCAAGCTGAAAAGCAGTGCATACAGGAAAAGAAAAGGCATATTTCAAACCAAAAAAGGTTCCTTTTGTAGACTAAAATAAAAATAAAGGTATTACTAAAACGATCACTTTATTTTTTCCCCATAAAGATTTAAAACAGGATTTATTGTGTGTACGTTAGTATGTTCCAGTTATCTTCCTATTATACATTTGAATTTTAAAAATGCATCATTTCCTCCTCTTCCTCAAAAAAAATCCAGTCATCTGAAGGTTACAAGCAAATTGCATGGGACCCCTGTGTTTATGCAAACCCTATAATTTCTCAGTTCATGGATCAGAGGAATATCACTGAGGAGAACATGTCCTGGAATTCATATCCTGTGGGGAGGGGAGGTTTGGCTGGGATGGTCAATCATTGTTTTAGCTCTTTTTCCTATTAGCCCATAGAAGAATTGGAGGAATTTACTCATACCTGTCCAAAAGGTAAAGGTAAAATGGCAGAATACAAGTCCCCCACAATAAAGAAAGGGGTATCTGCATGAACCCCTTCTTGAACTGCCCAGGGTCAAGAGAGATTATGGACTCTGAATACAATCTGATGCAAGGGAGAAGGGGCAGGTTACAGCTTTAAATGCAAAAAAATAAAGAGTAAGTAGATGATACCAAGATAAACCCAAATTTCTCTGTGAAGAAAAGTTCAGTTTGGTTTTTAGAAGCAAAATCACCCTAGTCATCTCCTTACACAGCAATGCTGGCAAAACCCCATTGTGGATGCAGTTATGCTGACATGTTTTTGTGGGCCTACCTACTGTTATTCAAGGAGGCAGTGTTCTTATGCCAACAGAACTCCAGTCAGAATAAGTTACATCAACAACAGGGTACTCTGCCAGTATATCTGTATGAAGAAAGCATTTATAATGTAGACAGAGGCGCAGTTTGTGTTTGTGCCTATGAAAAAGAGCCCAGGATTATTATTATCTTATCTCGCTATTCCTCAGCAGAATTGGAACACGGTCTAACTGAGAGTGCGGATAAGCATCTTTCATACTTTTCTTCCTTGGCTGATTCCTTATTTTCACTGGCTGAAGCGGAAGATTCTGAATCTAATCTAAATAAATAACAATATATTTAATAATCCAAAATGGATAAAATAACAAAACTGCAATAAAATGTAGTTGAGTGGAAAAATATCAAAGACCCTATCAACCACAACGTGAACTTATTATTGTTTCAGCTTTTCCACTTAGTTTTTCTCTGCCTGATTCTAATACCGTGACTGATTATGAATGACAGCAAGATTAGCAGATACCAACCAAGTAGGATGGAATAGACGATGTGTGGTCGATCAGTAGGAGGCTGGATGTTTTTGTCCTGATCTATAGCTTCTATTGGTGGAGTGACATTGATGGGGTTCACTCGTGTCTGAAATGAAAATTAGGGAAATTAGAGTTGATAAATTACAAAGTCTGTTTGCAGTTCTTCCGATTTAGTGTAAATTTTTTTCTACATTGGATATTTATGTAAATGTCAAAGAAATTACAGGTAACCTGTAAGTATACAACATAACAACAAGGATGCATCTTTTGTGAAATGTAAAATTAAGTATGCAAAACTAAAAACATCAAGGGGGTTAAACTTGGCATATAGAACATATGTCCCTATTGTATTTTTCTTTAAAGAATCCATACTATCTTAAAAATAATATATCTTGACAAAGCCTCCAATACTGAAAATAGTAAATACTTAACTTCACTACTGTAAGTAGCCCCATTGATTTGGGACTACCCAGGGTAATCAAGTTAAGCATATGTGTAATTGTTTGTAGGACCAAATCCAAAAAGAATACCAGATATTAATTGGCTTCTAAATTATTTATGTTTATTTATTTTCTATTCTATCAATGTACTTTGGGAATATAGTAATACTTCACAATATGCAGGCAATTAATACAAACTCATTTTGTGACTCATTATGAATTCAAATGACAACAATATGAATAATATATGTTCCTCAAGAAAATTCAAAGGAATGCTTTGGTACCATAATGAGAGGCGTATTTGAAATTGGCATCTGATAGACAGATATTCCATTGTAATAAAGCAATTTATATAAAAACCCAGACACACAGTGGCCTTGTGATCAGATTATAGGAGTAGAATGTAGGCACTTCTGAATTGCACTCCTGGGACTGAGAATGACATGTTATTCAACCTTTTTCAATCTTGATTGTCAGAGCTCTTGGAACATTGAGGCCATGTGTACACTAGGCACTTTTGTTTGTATAACTTATGTTTCTTGGGGATGTGAAAAAATACTCCCTGAGCAGCATAAATTACACCAATAGAACTGGTGGTGACAGTTCTACATCAGTGTGCAATGATCAGCTGCTGACATAGCCACCACCACTCATTGGGGTTAGTTTACTTCTCTCCTGTCAGCACAGAATGGCTACATGTGTGATCAATAGTCATGCCCCTACATCTGTACAGCTGTACCACTGTAAATTCTCTAATGTAGACATGGTCATGATTTGATTTGAAAGTAATAGATGGATAACCTCTTAATGCCATTTTTACACTTACTATTCACCATAGCAGTTTAAGTTTGCACAATTTGTAATAAAGCAAGTAGTAAGATCTAGACATTTTATCAGTTTTAGAAGAATTTTTGATGCATTACAACACACATGGGATGTTTTAGCATCAGTCCATGCATACCCTGCCATAATGTAACACTATGATCAGTTGAAGAGTTTAGGGAAAACTCAAAGCATATTGGAATTAAACTAAACAGATGTGCTTTGGAATAAAGATGAAGATACTTTCATATTGCTTCAATAATCTGTGAATAATGAAAGTATCTTTTACATAGATTCTAATTAGAATTCCGCAAGACAAAAAAGAAAGAAACTCATCAAATGTTAATGAGTTTGTGAAAAGAACAGCATTTTCCATTCTTATCTCAATATGTGCTCTTTAAATATTTTTAATAAGAGGTGATTGGTGATTTTCAAAGGACACTTCAATTTCACACATTTTAAATGGAGATATAGAGATTTGTTTCATATCTGAATTTTACAAAATTTCACCAGAACACATGCTTTTGCAAGACAAGGGGAAAATTATCCTGGACCAAATATGTGAATTTTTGCCAGTATAAAAAAATTTCATCTTAAAAGCATATATTGCTAGTCTCATCAATCACTGTTAAAATTTCATCCAGAGAGAGAGAGCATTACTTGAAAATACTGTATGTCCCCATCTAAAGCTGATTGAAATGTACTGTTGGGTTTAGGTAAAGTGGTGACTAAAGTTAGGTAAAAAGATTTAGTTTTCTTCACTGCCAGTTTGTAAAGTTACAGTGGATAGGCAAGTTAAGTATAGACTTAGGGGATGTAATTGATTAATGGTTTCAAAAGAAGTTTTTAAAATGTCTGGTTAAAAACCTTCCTGATATTGGAAAT